>NW_024041373.1:19958249-20525749 GCF_014851395.1 Micropterus salmoides
TTATTGCTGCCAAATTCTGTTAACTGACCTTCAACCCAAAATAAGCAACCTTTGGAGCAGCGTCTGTAAAGTTTTATTTACTTTGTCTCATCTCCTGTACTGAGCACTACTAAGGCCTCGGAATTACTAAATACAATATTGTCACACAATGATTATTATATTACATTATACATGTACTATACATGTACCATTACAAACAGTTGACACTTTTGACCATAATACATGATTTAGTTTATTTTTTGAACAAACATTTAGATAACAGAAATCTAAATCATTGTTTATGTTTCATTACCTTGGCCATAATAGCAGCATAGGACTTATAGAGACTGTCATTTCCAAGTGTTCTGTAAATAGGGAAGACAGATGAGATAATATTAGTGAATGTCATACAATTGCAGCATTTTAAAAATGGCTATTGCTAATCCTAACGGGATCCTCACGGGATCCACTCACAATACTTAAACGCCTTGATTCCACAGTCGAATGCAGCACCACCTCGAATCACCCCTGAACAGTGCACTACAGAGCAGTCTATAGTGTGATCCTGCCCAGTGGCACTGAACATTTTTATTGACCATGCCAGCACACCTGGAATCCGGCTGATTTGACTACATCTGTATGTTAAGTGACTGCACAATTAAAAGTGCTCTCCCGCCCCTAATGTCCTTACAGTGATGTGGAGGGAAACGGTTCACTTAATGTTATTCTCTCAGATAGCATTTGAGTCTCTGCAGGATCATGATGGGATTGTCACAGAGATACCTCAATGAGATGAAAACAGTACAACAGGAATACATACTGACAAGTTTGTTTGACAAACAGCAGGTTAGGCATTACGCCAAAGAAATTGTCCCACCAAGACCAAGAGTTGTGTCCACGCATAACTTACCGGATAGAAAAATGAGTTAAAACTATTGGAATACTGTGTTATTACCAAAACTTCTATTTAAAAAGCATCTGAGAGAGAAATACATTACCAGCAAACATAACTGCAGGGTGAACCTTTATACAACTGAAACCAAGAAGATAGAAATTTCAGCCACAGATAACAAAAACACAATTGCGCTTCTGACCAATATTGACTTTTCTAGTGACCAGTAATAAAAGTAGAACAGGGTTTTCACTGCATGTGATGTTTTATAATTAACACACACACACCTCCTTTCTGTCAGGGCGCTTCGACTGAAGAGTGTAATGAGTTGTAGGAGGGGATCGATTGGTTTGGCACCGTCCTTTTCTTCTTCTCCTTCACCCCCACACCGCTCCATCGCTCTTCCCTTCTGCAGTCAAGAGAGAGAGTGAAGCCACTACTATGTGATCTTAAATGTCACACACTGACTGTCCACAGCCTCTGGTGGCTGACTAACGTTTACACACTGGCAGTTTGTTCAGGAAAACACACACTATACGGTATACACAAACACACGGTCAAGTTTATTTGCACAGTGACAAGACACAAGACAAAACTATATTTATTTGGAACTTTGCTACATCTACATATAATTACAGTAAAGGGCCTGGATGTTAGAACTTTTTCAAAGAAAGAGTAAGAGAGTAAAAAAACATAATTACACAATAAAGCGTACGCAAGTCAGATCACAACTGTCAACTTGACCACAGTTGACTTTTTAAGGAGCTTCAGTGCCAGGGAGTGTGCCCTACTGGCAGCACTTACTCCATGTTGTAAAAGCTCCTTAATTCTGCCAATCCCATCTGTACGATATGTACTGATTCTAACCAGCATTTAAGAATGTTGTGTTCACACAAAAAATAAAAAAAAATAGGAAAACTAAAAACAAAATCAAGTACACTAAAATATGCATATTCAGTTCGCTTAGGAGTGATGACCAAATTGTGCATGGTGGTGAGAACGCTTTAATATTATTTATTTCCAAATTTGCAAACAGCAGTGGCATCTTGTATCACTTCTTATTGGTACAAAATGGTAAAGTATGTTAATTTCATGTATACTGCAAAAGTAGCATCATGCAGTATTAATATATTTTGAATTTGGTGCAGCAAAGGAGGTGGGATTTGTACACAACCTAGAGGGTGTGCTGCCTAAAAAGCTCAACTGAGGGCAAGAAAATAGCCTTAGCCGCAGCCTTGATCACAGAAACAAAAGTTAAAACTGCAATAAATATGTTCATCAAAAGCAACTGTGGGCCATATTTAAGGTGCATTCACATTTGTCATGACAGATATAGGTTATAGACGGAAAAGTGGCATTTTGTGTTTCTCGCTGATCAAAAAAGGAGTGTTTTAACTCTTGTATGTTACAGAATTATTTTTAACAACTGATGTCAATATGGCTTGTGTTTCCACTTACAGCTAAATCCTCCACAAGCTTCTCCTCAAAGCTGTGGTCCTCAGCTGATATCCAGGATTTATTGTAGCCTTGGAGGAACAGATTGACAGCCCTGTGCCTGGAGAGATAGAGGAAAGTGTGAAGAGACAAAAACAGATTTGCATTTGTCCTGTTATGAGATTGAAAATCAGGCAGTATAGAAGGAAACTATTAAACAAGCTCTGATTAAAACAATTATTACTCATTCATCAAGGTTTCTTATGCCCTTCCAAGGTGGTGATTATTACATCCACTAGAGAGTAAAGCGTGTTAGACCCAAATGATAATCACATCAACAAAACACTATTCCTATATCACATACAAACCACATGCAGCTACAGGGTTTTCATATGCTAATATATTTGCTCCCTTTAGACCTGACATAGCTGTGCCTAATTACGTTTTACATTACCTCTCCATCACAGTAAGGCAAGGCAAGTTTATTTGTATAGCACAATTTAACAACAAGGTAATTCAAAGTGCTTTACATAAAACATAAAAGCAACAGGGAAATATGTAAAAGTTTAAAAGCAAAATATAATAAAAGTTACAGTGTTACTATCAGGGTTAAAAGAGTAAAATGGAAAATAATAAAAAGCTAAAAACAAAGACAAAGAAAACAGGACAGTAAAAGTTACAGTGCAAGTTATCAGTAAAAAGAAAAATCTTAAATATTTAATTAAAAGCAATGGTAAAAAGAAAAGTCTTCAGTCTTAATTTAAAAGAACTGACTGTTTCAGCAGACCTGCAGTTATCTGGGAGTTTGTTCCAAATATACGGAGCATAATAACTGAACGCTGCTTTTCCTTGTTTAGTTTTGACTCTGGGGACAGAAAGACCTGAGAGGTCTGGATGGTTCGTAACGAAGCAGAAGATCGGAAATGTATTTTGGCCCTAAACCATTTAGTGCTTTATAAACTAACAGCAGGATTTTGAAATCAATTCTTTGACATACAGGAAGCCAATGTAAAGACCTCAGAACTGGAGTGATGTGGATCCTCCTTTTTGGTCTTAGTGAGGACTCGAGCAGCAGCGTTCTGAATCAGCTGCAGCTGTCTGATGGATTTCTTAGGGAGCCCTGTAACGACGCTGTTACAGTAGTTAAGTCGACTGAAGATAAATGCATGGATAAGCTTTTCCAGGTTCTGCTGAGACATAAATCCTTTAATCCTGGCACATCCAATCGTTGACCTGCTCAATACAGTTACTCAGCGCCTGTATGGGATCATAGTCCCCTGGTGAAATGGTTATGTAAATCTGTGTGTCATCTGCATAATTATGGAAACATATTTTGTTGTTTTTCATAATCTGAGCCAGTGGAAGCATGTAAATGTTAAACAAAAGAGGTCCCAGAATGGAGCCTTGGGGAACTCCACGTGTAATTTTTGTCAGCTCAGGTGTGTGATTACCTATAGACACAAAGTAGTCCCTGTCCTTTAAGTAGGATTCAAACCAGTTTAGTACTGTGCCAGAAAGTCCAACTCAGTTTTCAAGTCTGTCTAGTAATATGTTGTGGTCGACCGTGTCGAATGCAGCACTGAGATCCAATAATACTAAGACTGAAATTCTGCCACTGTCAGTGTTTAAATGGATGTCATTGAAGACCTTAACAAGAGCTGTCTCAGTGCTGTGGTGTGGTCGAAAACCTGACTGGAAGACATCAAAACAGTTATTTAGTGCCAAGAAAGCACTAAGCTGTTGAAAAACAGCCTTTTCAATGATTTTACTTAAAAATGGGAGATTTGATATGGGCCTATAATTGCTCATTAGTGAACTGTCTAGATTGCTCTTTTTTAAGAGTGGCTTAATGACTGCAGTTTTCATGGCCTGTGGGAAAAAACCTGAGAGGAGAGACATGTTTACAATTTGTAGTAAATCTGAGGCCATGCATTTAGACACATTTTTGAAAAAACCTGTTGGCAGAATATCAAGGCAACATGAGGAGGATTTCAGATGTTGCATTATGTCCTCCAGGTTTTTATGGTTAATAGAATCAAATTGTCTCGTGCTATATGAATTGTTTTGAAGTGGACACAGGGACAAGACATATCCTGTTACTGACATGGAGGCACTGATTGCTTGTCTAATTGTTTGAATTTTGTCTGTGAAGAAGGAAGCAAATTCATTGCAGGCCCTGGTGGATAGAAGTTCAGAGGCTACAGACACAGGAGGGTTGGTTAGCCTGTCGACAGTAGCAAACAGGGCACGTGCATTATTAGTGTTTTTGGTGATGATGTCAGAGAAGAAGGACCGCCTTGCATTTCTCAGCTCTAAATTATAAATGCGAAGTCTCTCTTTATAGATGTCATAATGAACCTGGAGATTTGTTTTCTCTCTTTTTTGAGTTCTAACCAGCGTGGCATTTCTCCGTGGAGATCTTCTCTTACCAGAGACCACCTTCACCTTGGCTGGTGCAATGGCATCAATAACATTTGTAATTTTAGAACTGAAATCATCTACAAGCTCATTCACTGAGACCTGTGAGAGGGCGGGTGTCGAGGAGAAAGCCTCAATAAATTTTTCACTAGTGTTTTCAGTGATATGCTGTTTTGTGATTACCTCTGTTTGTACATTTGTGTGCACGCAGATAGCACTCTCAAAGAAAACACAGGAATGATCAGAGAGAGCAACATCAGTCACCACAACTTTGGAAATGTCCAGACCCTTGGAGATGACCAAGTCCAAAGTGTGCCCCTTATTGTGCGTGGGCTTCGACACATGCTGAGTCAGTCCATAATTATCAAGAACACAAAACAGTTCTTTAGTCCCTCTTTCCTGGGGGTTGTCAACATGGATGTTAAAATCACCAACAATAACCACACAGCCAAAGTCAATACAGACTATAGACAGCAGTTCAAAGTCATCAAAAAAGTTTGACAGTATTTAGGGGGCCTGTAGATATTTAGAAAAATAGCTCGAGAAGAGGAATTCAGCTGAAGAGCCACATATTCAAAAGAAGCAAAATTCCCATAAGACAGTAGTGTCACCTGCACAATGCAGAGCTTCCATTCAGATGCTTCAATAGGTCTGTAGTTCTATGGTGCTACTGCTCAAGTTCAAAAAGCATATACACCGTTTCTCTATATCTTTTTAAAGATAAGTTTTTGGGCTTCTGGATTTATTTGATGGGAATAGCTGAAGAGAGACAGGAAATATGGAAGATAGAGACGGGGGGATGACAATAAGGAAAAGGCTGCAGGCTGGACTCAAACCCCAGCTGCTGCAGTGAGGACTCTGCTTTGTACATGGGCGCTCACATCTACCAGGTGAGCTATCGGGCGATGACCATTTCTTAATTTGAACTTGTCAAAAGTTGTTTTCCAGGGCAAAGAAAGGAATCCAACAAAATATGATGAAATTATGGTTTTCCCTGACTCATATTGTGCTTGTCAGCAGATCAAGACAAAGACCTCAATTAATGGATCAAGCAACAAATTACTGTGATTTAAAACAATCACTTAAAGGCTAACTTGTCGGTTACCCTTAATTAATTACCACTGTTTTTCCTACCTCTTTTTACTCTTCATTTTGATGCCCAACTGTTAACATTTTGATGCATAACTTCAGAGTGTCTGAAAACACTACTCCAACAAAAGACCATACAACCCACATGGCATTTCATTAGAACATCTCCCTCTGACAAGGCTCATTCAGTGCAAAATGTTCACTAAATTGGTTAATGAGAAATTAACTTGAGCACTAATAGCACTTTTGTGAGTGCAACACTTCTAAATTTACATAATGTGTTTGTACCTGGGTAGGTTGTAGAGGGGAGCCATCCTTAGGCAGGCCACCACTGCTCGTTTCCTCTGTTTGGATAAGACCTTGTGCCACGCAGGTTTTTTACTTTTCTGCGGGTGTTCCACCTGAACCCAAAACCAAAGATAGATAACAGTAACAAGACAGTGCAAATGAGCCTCCATTGATGTAAGGGGTTTTAAAGTTAGCTGTTGTACTGCAGAGGATCACCTTCAGGCATCTGTCTTGCAGTCATCATGCATTAGCACTGCAGGTATTACTTTCTTGAATGCTACACATTCTGCATACAGTAGTGTTTGTAATATAAACACACCCAAGTTTTTTATCCCATAACAGCTGAAAAGGAAGCTAATCCTAACGTGTGTTAACACTGCACACTGTGTGCGGTAGTTTGTTTTTGATGACTGAGGAAGGTTGCATTCAATGATGAGAAGTCACTTTATTTAAAGAGGAAAACTGTACTCAGAGTTTTCATCAGGGATTTTTAGAGAACATAATAATAAGACTTCAACATAAGACTTTATCAAAGGCCAATGTGAGGAGAAAACATACATATGATCATATCCTCTACTGAAGGGGGAGATGTCTGTAGACCATCCTAAAATTTGAGATTCAAACGCACTCTGTGCAAGCTACATTTGTTACGTAACAAATTTGAAAGCCGATCGCTGTCTAGCAAACACCACCGCCAAAGAAACCTGAAACCTCCAGTGCAGAGAGGACTTGTCAGTACAGAGTGAGAGTTTGCACTGGCATAGTGAAAGTTTTGACAGAAAACATGGCAGTGTGCAGTTTTTGGATGTAAACTGGACCCTGGAGCCTCCTTCCACTATCTACTACGTGATAACAATGTGAACACACTGTAACATGGTATAATTATTTTATGTTTTACAACCACTAACGCTGTGTCAGCCACTGTCAGTTAAAATCTAACAAGCTAAGAAACAACATAAACAAATGAAAGACGTTAACTAAACTTACCATTCTGATACATCTGCTAGTCACTGATTTTGGTGCACAAGAGACTCTGGGTCTGACTGAGGCTCAAACATGTAAGTTATTCTTTTAGCTACAGTGATGTCATGCATGCTCGAACACAACAAGGTGTGCCTTTTTGAGTGTGTGGTGAAGACTTTGGAGTTGATATTTATCTTCCTTTTGCAGTACATAAGTCAACATGTCATCGGATTACATTTCAGTGCTATATCAAATTTACTTATCAAAATCTTAAAATATGTCATTATTTGCTCATCCTATGGGTGGTTAATATATTGACTACTCATAATGGCTATGTTGAAAATCATAATATTGACGTGAATGTTACTTACTACATTGTAACGTGTGAATATTTGTCCTAGAAGTGGCATATTTGTGACTACTTGTGAGAAAAAATAAAGAAATCATCAATCTGACTGCTAATAAATGAATGGACAGATTTTACTTAATGTCTTGGTGCCCATGGCTTCTGCCTGACTGGATCTTTTCCAGAACAACTCTTCACACACAGCACTCGTCTCCCATGGCTCTGTAATTTTAAAAAATCCATATTTGAAGCTGCCATCCTCATTTTTCATTAGATGATGGATCGTGTAGGTCTCTGCACTACACCACTTCACCATGGTTATGGGCTGGCACAGACGAAAATAGAAAGATTTCAAGTGCAATCTCAATCACCTCTTTGTTTGCACCTCCAGCAGAATATGTGTGTGTGAAAGAATGGCTGAATCTCTCCAATGTTTCCTCTAATGCTAGCCATCTTGATGCACACTGCTCTTTCACCGGTCAACATAGCACAAGCAGCAGTGGAGAACAGGTGTTAATTATAATATTAACAATGGCTCTGTTGTGTCCCAGTAAGCAATGACAGTGTAAATGGAATTCAGCCATCACTGATTTCATTATTAGGGCCCGAGCACAAACTCTGCGAGGTCCCTATTGAAAATGAAGGAATTATTTTCTTTCTTTCTTTCTTTCTATCGATAAGTAACCTCAATTTGGGGGGCATAAACATACTGTAAAACTCACCAAATTTGCACATAATTCAGGCGTGGCAAAATTTTTTAGATTTTATGGGTTTCGCACATGGGTGTGGCAAAATGGCTTGCTAGCGCACCCTACAGAGCAGCCCCCGGACTAAGTTTTACATATGTGTATGAAATTTCTGTGATACGTGTATCATGTCGAGACGTACAAAAAGCCTCTTAGAGCCATTGCCTAAACCCAACAGGAAGTCAGCCATTTTGGATATAATGGACATTTTGGGTGATTTACACACTCCGTACTTTAACGAACTCCTCCTAGGGATTTAGTCCATTTGCCTCCAATTTCTGCTGTGCCTTTTAAAGGCATTGACAATGAAAAGTTGTGCTATCTGTGAGTTTTCATCAATGTGCATGTCCATGGCGTGGCATCCAAAATTGATGATTAGCTGTGAAACAGGAAGTTGTTATAACTTCAGTGTGCATGCTCAGATCTACACCAACACATCCATATGCCAACAAACACATAATGTCATAGCGCCTCCTGCTGGCAACAGAAAGTGTCAAGTTTTACGCTGTTATGTACTACTCCCAACATACTTACCTCACCTGCTTCAAAACAGTCCAAAAAAAACATTGATGAAGCTATGTTGTGAATCTTGTGAGTTTTTGGATAATGGCGTGTCCTTGACGTGGCGTCAAAATTCGTTGCTTTGCCATGACACAGGAAGTTGTTGTAACTTCAGTGTACATGCTCACATCTGCACAAAACTTTACGTGCATAACTGTCCCGCCCCGAACACATCTACACGCCAATATTCATTTATAGTCATAGCGCCAAGTGCTACGTAGTTCCACAAAGGGGACACAGGAAGTGACGTATAACACCTTCATGCAGCGTCCCAAGGGCGTAGCAAATTCACACCCGCACCAGCCCCAGAATATGCAACGCGGCCGCCTCACACCCCAATGCCCTACACGTGCGAGGGCCCGCCCAACGCTGCTTGCAGCTTTAATTATCTTTGCTTTTCCTAAAGTGACATGTCAGCATGTGTTCCATAAAAAAGGCCTCCAAAAAACATAAATATGGCCTACAAAAAATTGCCTTCTTGCCTCTAAGTTGACAGAAAAAGTGACAACTGTTGATTTATTTGTGGCGGCCTGTCACAATGTCAACACTGATCGACACATATTGATTTTCGATATTTTTTACTTTTGAAAATGGGTAAATCGTATTTCATTGCAGAGCTTCACACAGTGCATGGATTCGCTCAGCCCCCCACTTACTTGCTTGCTCACGCTCTCTCTCATAAACACATTGACAATAGGCCTGGGCCAGTTATCAGTGGTATATCGCCGTAAGAAGAAGTCAAGATTTCAAAACCACTAAATTATTCCGATACCGTTGCTACTGTATCAGCTGTATTTTTGTGTCTCTTCAAAGACGGTGCAGGAATCCTGCAGGTTGTGTGAAGCGTAGACAGTGACATGACCCCATCATGTTGGGGCGAGCAGTCAGTCACCTGTGTGCAGGATAGCCGAAGGAGGGGAGCCCCTGAACATTTTCCTCTGTCGAAAAAGACATATTTAATATCCCATCTACGGGAGCACCACCCAGCAATCTTTGCTAAATTTAAGGTAACATTATCTTGAAATGAACATTTGCAACAAGCTACGAGAGTTAGCGTCTTTAGCACTGTTGAAATAAATACTATTGGCTTGCTAATGAGGCAGATGAAGATGAAGAGTACTACGTTTCTGAAACCATTATATTTTTACCTAAGGTTATTATACCAGCCCATGCCTAATTGACAAAAGACCCATCAAACCATGATGCGCTGGAGGAAGAATTGCCCGCAGAGAAGATTCCTGAATCAATCCACAGCTGAATGGTATCATGAATTTGCTGCACAGATTTGTCCAAAACTAGTGCTTTTAAGTTATTGCTGATAAGTTAGTCTCTATGTTCTTAACACAAAGCAAGCCTTCTCAGAGACCCATCTTCAAATAAATTATTAGCAAGCATACAGCTGAGTTGTCGAGGTAGCATGCTATACATAGTTGCTAGTCAATATTAATCGCAATAATAGTAATAATGTTTTTATATTGCTTTAAAAGCTCACCTGATCCAGGTAATATAGGACTCTAGCTATTTCCAAAATCTTTTCTACAGTCCTTTGGGTGTGAGTGATGGCCCCTAGTTGGCTCAGGTGTTCTGCATGAAGGGTCTCCTGCCTCAAGAAGTTTGACGCCTGTAAAGAGAAAAGAGAATGGCACTGTTTTGGGGGTTTTTTTGCCTGTATTTCAACCATTCAATTAAATATATTTTTAGAAAGGCTGCTAGAACACATGAAAGAATAAATGAGGGACTTGGTTTGAAATGGGTAGGCTAATAAACATCATTAAGGAATCAAAAGTCATTGTTCTGAATCTTACTTTCCTTGTTGCCTTTAAATACCTTGCTTGAATTCTCATACGATCAACAACTGATTATTTAACTGAAAATAATAACTGATTTGCATACAACCAACAAAGGAAGGGCTGTGCAAAAATGATAGAAATTCTGTTTAAAAGTTTGTCTATGCTAATGACAAAGCAGAATTTATGCTTTTATCATCATTGACTTATGAATAAACATATTTATCACTGACTCATAAACAAACAAATATTGCATGCATACTCTGTGTCTCTGGTGAACAATGAGTCACTGGCTGAGATTATTAAAACAGCTTTGGATTTTATAGGCTATAAGAGTATTCTTCAGTTTAATTTACCACACACTTATTTGGCATGTCAATGAATATGCAGAATTGGAACGCACAAAAGAGAAAAGATATGCACTTAATTTACACTCTAGGAATTCATAAAACCAATATGCTTTTTCTTGTCATTTGCACTTAATTTCATCTTTAAGGATTTTCTTTAATTTTGTACTGTAAGAATCTTTTTTTTCCCGTGCAAATAAAAAGAAACAAAACCCCCAAAAATGTGTTGTAATACAGCTTACTCTAATTGAAAATACTTAAATACTATACAAATATTATTACACAAGAATGAAAATGCAGTGACAGCCTTTACCTGACTCTGAAGATGTAAAAGGCAATTGAAAACTTGCTCTCGAATCTCATCTTCAGTTTTCTTCTATGGAAAGCAAATAATGACCATTAAACATTAAAAATACATACCAGACACGTAATTTAAGAAACTCACCTTCGGTGGTTTTGTCATGCTGTGGACTGCATTAATGCTGGTATTGTCCACATTTCCAACTGACCTGAGTGAAGCTGTTCTTAGCCAATGTGATAAGGCTCTGGTCACTTGGAAGACAAACCCTGAGTCCCACAGGGAGCAGTCTCTTCATGGAAGCCACAATAAGAGAGGTGTGTGTAGAATAACGATCCCCCTTCCTCTTTATCATCCTCTTTTCATGGTCGAACTTAATATTAGAAAACCATGAACATAAATAAATTTTTTGAGACTTTGACCGTAATGAAATGAACAGAAAGTTGTGAACTCATAATTTGGGAGAAATGTGACCAGTGAGTGAACACTTTGAGTCAACTGTTTTGTGGTTACCTTTGAACTAAAAGTAGTGTCTGATGTAAAGACATTTCATTATATCATAAGGTCAATTTAGAAAAATGTCTGACCTTGGACATTTTGTAATTGTTGACCAAGAAAGCCAAGTTGTTGATCTCATGTTGGACTACATAGTTCTGTTCCTCCCATTTGAAATTCTGTTGTAGCAAGCACAGGTGAAGATAAAAATGCATGGTTTATGGGGTACATTATTCAGATGGATAGTAATGACATTAGAAGAATAAGTAAAAACACTATTATGTGTCATCCTCACATGAGATTTGGCCCAGAACATAAAGACCTCTGCCACCATGCTGAACAGCTGCTCAGCATCAGGGTTTGACTTTTTCAGCCAGCTGGCTCTGAGACAAGACAGACCAAAACATATCCCATTATGATCGCTGAATTTATTCCTGTAAATTTATTCCTGTAAATTTAAACATATGCCTTAAATAAAAACAAAATTAACCACTCAAATCCATGAATCTTACTCTTTTCGCAAAAAAATGCTCTACTGTTTACAACAGGCCAACAGTTATTTACTTGAAGGCCTTTTCTCAATGTTTTACCATTTCAACAAACACTAATGTAAAATTTGGTGTTCAAAAGGTTTCTGAAGAACTTTAGAAGTCATGTGATAATTACCGAGTAATGTCAATCTAAAATATATTAAAATAAGTTTCACTTTCCATTGAGTTCAAATTACTCCTGGAGCTTTTGGACTCACAAAATAAACTTGTCTCTCCACTAAGCTTCTTGGTAGCATGCCTTACCGATTAGAATCCACAAATGGGATGAGGAGGGGATAGAAGGCATAGAGGTCTCGCACCAGCACAGTGAACTTCTCCTGTATCTGCAATTCTGCTTCGGCGATATCACACCCTTCTGCTTTCATGTGCTCCTCCTCCAGCAGCAGGCATTCGGCCCTCTTCCTCAGCTTCTCCATCAGTGGCAGGAAGTGGCTCTTTAACAGCTCAGTGCGGGCTTCGCGTATGATTGGCTGAGAAAACACTGAAGGAATAAAAAAAAACTCTTAATGGTGGAAAAAAAGGAGAATAAAATGCAAAACTGATGTGGAATAAAGACATCCACACACAACAATCACAGTTCTGCGCATGACTACAATACCTGCCAGCTGTTTCATCCAGTCACCCTGGCTAGCACCCACATGGTTGTGGATAATACGAAGGATATGGCCAAGTAGGTCGCTAGCATGCTGAGGAATGATAGTGGAGCAAATTGGACTGTCTGGCTGGCCGTCAGGGCCCCAGCGACACCAAAGGGACATGTAGCTGCACAGCATGGGTAAGGTGACCTCCGTGACATGGATGTAGTGGGCCTGGCGAGCTCCGGCACCAGCGCCTGCCAACTCCTCCACTTCCCCTAGAGCCTGTTCCAGAGAAGGTAAGAGAGGAAACATGTCCTCCACCTGATCTGGCAGCCCCAGGTCTAACAGAAACAGATAAGTAAAAATAACGCTGAGAAAACAGAAGGGTTAAGTTGCAGGGGTAAGAGTTATTCAAGACGCCCAAGATTAAACGGACAAGACTGATATATATATATATATATATATATATATATATATATATATCTCAGTGTGTTTGTTTATTACCTTCTCTCTCAATAGCACTCATAGTGTTGTAGATGAAGTAAGGGTTGTTTAGGTCTAGGGCTGGCTCCAGGAAGCACACCGGAAAAGTCCCAGTCAGGGCTGCCAGACAAGCGCCTGCCATTGGCCTCTGTCTGTATGAAAACGCTGTGTTACAACACAGACATGGGACTGCCTAATCTTACAAATCTTATTAACCTCTTTGGGGTAGGATTGCTAGTGCAAGTTTACTTGCCAGTTATTCTTTTGTATGTCATGTTAAAAATGTTAATTTCACAAATCATGCATTTCATCATTTCTATGATCAAGTATTGTATGTCCAGTATGCACAGAATATGGTACCATTTTGAACCAAAAGGTTATGTGAAAATAAATGGACAGATACTAAATAAGAGAATTAAACATGATTAAAAGAAGATATTGTCATTAGCACAAACTCTTAAATCACACAGCAGGCAGTACCCTTCCATGTAGATGCTGCTACTGGTGCCAAGAGAGTAGAGGCTGTTGAGGATTCTGCAACAGTACACCTGGATCCTCCCCACTAGAAAGACAAGATGATGGTTAAAGCTGAGATCGACTTTCAGAAACAATCAAGAACAGCTGACAGCATTGAGTCACACAGAAATGGACAAGCTAAGCTTGATGGCTGCTGATTCAGGTAATGAATGATTCTTGTCAGAATATTAGTGAAGGAGGCAATATGCTCCTGCTGCTCTGTGGCCATGAGGAGACACTTAATGAGACCTGGTTTAAAAGATGTGGAAGTTAGGAAGTTGAGGGGAGGGTGTCCCTGAGTGATTCAGGGGCGTGGAAACCAGCTGTTCCAGCTCCATAGCATATGGAGGGAAACAAATGAGACGAGAGAAAACACCTGTGCCGGTGGTTTTAATTTTACTATTGTGAGATAACACAGGGAGGTATGTTTACTGCCTGTAACTGTGCATTTTGGGGTGTAAGAGTCTTACACCCTAAATTTCAGACATGTGTAATTACAGACTCTGTAATTTCAGACATTCTACCTTCACAGTGGCTTGCATCAAGATAGCCCTTACCCAGGAGGTCCACTCCATAGTTTTGGATGCTGAGATGATGAAAGAGGGAAGTGAGGGTGGGGAGAAGAATGGAGGTTGTGTAGCTGACAACTCTGGCCATTCCCCTAGCCTGTTGAGTCCTACTCTGAGGCAAACAGACCAAGGTCACAGAAAGGTTTTCTACAGTCATCTCCAGATCAGCTGCAGCTGCCTCAAAGAATGAATGCAGAGATGCTTGGATAGACTCTGGGGCTGACTTCATTAATGTCCTAGGGCCAAAGAGTAAGAACATTTTAGGGTTTTTTTGTCACAAGGAATAACATCTGGATAAACTGTATATGTAATTTTAAGAGTAAGTAATAAATTTAATTATATAATATTTATTGATTTGATTCTACAAAAACAGATAATGTAAAAGGAAATATGTTAAATAAGAAATGTAGAAAACGTCATGCTTCAGAGGCATTGTCCTCAGGGAGAAAAAGTGGTATCAACCACAATTAGATGGCATCAGTGTATCAGTGGCTCAATTACACCAGTCATCTCATCTTCAGACATGGTAGTATGACACTGATGTGACCGCAGGCAGAGCGAGGAGATCGATTTAGGCACAGTGTGACAGTAGTGCCATCTAGCTACCTGGCATCCAGAGCCTGAGCCAAAACATGGAGGCAGCTGGCAAATGATGAGGCTTCGTTTCCTAGGAAAACCCACACAAGAAAGCAAAGATGAAAACTGCACTAAACAGACACAACCATGGACAACCAAAGAGCAAACCAAGGAAGCAACAAAAAACAAGAACAAGTTCTTGTTTTTTCAACAACTTCTGAATAAAGTTTATTTCCACACCATCCTTACCAAAGAGTGAGATCCTGTGTCTTACCAGAGCTGCAAGCTTACAAAAGAGGCTAGATGTGAGGAGAAAAGACAAGTGAAGTAATGAGGAGGTGGGAGTGGAAAAAGTAATTATAGGACACAAAATCAGAAGAATGGCAGTACAGAAGAGGAGGCTTCTACTGTTAAAAAAGAAATAACTTAAATAAAACTGTTCAATTATGCAAAACATGCCTGAGGAATTGCCCCATAACAATGTGATGTGCAAGAGAATAAGAACATTTTGTTAGTGTAATCAACATACTGCATGTTTTGTTGGAACTGACACAAACCTTGCAATCATCTCCTTTTCTTTTTTTGAGGCATGGCTTCTATTAACACTTGAGAGCGAAGTGGACAGGAAATACAGACGGTGGCTCTTTATATATTGTTCCAAAAGAGGAAGGACAACCTGCAGAATGGAGTAATAAGACAGTGGTCACACTTTTCATTTGCTGCCTCCTTAGATGCAGAGCTGTGTGTGGGAAGCCTTTATTCATGTCTTGATGGCAATAGACACGCCTACATGGATTTCAAAATGGTTAAACATATTACACAGCACAAAGAGTTTTACTTTGAGGGGTTGCCCATGGAAACAATCTAACAAAAAATTTAAATTAAAATTGGATGGCTTGAATGAATTATGAAAAAAGCAAGGGACAGGGAAGAAAAATGGCATTGGAAAATTTAAACTGGGAGCTAAATCAATGTCAGAGATTCCATATTGGACAGTAGATTAGTGTTTAGATATGCACTGATCTGAGGCAAACCTTGGGGAAAAAATGTATTGGTTGCTGGCGTGGAGCGCTCTCTCCTTTAGACATCTGTCCTCTGGCTTGCATCACCTCTGGAAAGAAAAACAGAATGAAATACTGAATCCAAAGACATGAAACTAAGGACGAAATAAAAAATATATAAATAATTAAAGTGTTTCCATGCAAGTTTCACTTAAGAAAGACAGGTTCACGTGCCCAGGGCTAGTCTGAACTATTTTGTGATGGTTCAAATCAAAACTGCCCTGAGGCAGATGTGCTGAAAGCAGACTCCAGAGACTATGGCTCATTATTCATACACTGAAAACTCAAGGCCCACTCAATGTGTTCAAAATCTTACAGTATCAGTGACATTGTTCAGTCATACATTTGGAATGTATAATGTGGAAGCTTTATGTGTTTTATCTTACATCTATCTTTTTTTTGGTCTATACATTTATGAACACTTTGTTACCCAGCTCCAACATGTGCTCTTGGGTATCCTCAGTGTGAGACAGCACCACCTGAAGGAGAGTGTAGCTAAAGCAATTGGCTATGGCTGGAAAGTCCATCTCCGCTGTCTTCCGATCCCTGCAGAGGCAGTGAAATCAAACATTAGCTCTACCTTTGGATACTGTATAATCTGGACTATTTATTTGCAGAATTTCAAGACAACACTATGCAGTGGGAAGATAAAGAGGCAATGCAATTATCTTACTCACTGGTTGAGCTGTATCTTCGAGCAATACCACTGTGACATGAAAGATTGGCTCATTCTGTACTCACCTCCACACAGTGTAGCCATTGAGCTGAAGGAACTTGAGGACATCATGGGCTCTTTCTCTGAATTTGGTCTTCTCCTTGGCAGTCAATGTATCATAGGGTACAAGCATTGAATGGCCAAACCCTGAGAACAGAAACGGGTCAAATACATTGCTACTGGAGAGGAGAGGAGATTTCATAGAATAATTTTTGACATATTATTGTACCTTTACTCTCAAGGTCTAATTTCTTCCTCTTAGCCCAGGCATTGTGATAGTTTTCAGCCAACTGTTCTGCCATAGCCTATTGAAATGAAAAGAAAAGAGAAGAGTAAAAATCTATCTTCCAACTGTCTGGCACATGAGTTTGGCAGACTTTTTCACTGCAGGGATGCAAACGCAGAGAGAGTTTAAATAATGGCCAAACGCATCAGCTCCTCTCACTCCCTTTTAAAGCAGTAGACAATATCTTAATGGACCAGGAGGAGGGACCAGCACACTTCTTCAACAAGGAAATTACTTTGTCAATGAGATGCATCAAGGAATTATGTCCTGTACCCCAAATATAACAACACATCCCTCTAAATATGTGACCAAGATGATGATTTCTTGTTTTAAGCTGTTTTAGAAGACAAATATGTCTGAGCAGTTAGACAACTGCATTCATTTACATGATCGCATAATCTGACAACTCCAAATAATAATCCTGTTAACATGCAAGAAAATATAATTTGAATTATTCAGATGTGCAACACAAAGTCAATACTCCTTTGCCTTACACACAATAACATTAGTTATAGTCCAGCGTTTCCACCTCTGCAGATTGTATGCCAGGATTAAAGTAGAACCAAAGTTTACCTACTTTAATAGTGTTTCGTGGAGATGTAAAATGTATTACTTACACACTGGTCCCATGATAACGTGATGCTGCTCATGTCCATAGGTTTGGGGCTGAAGGTTGATGCTCCTTCAAAAGACAGCTAGGACAGACAGCAATAAACATGTTGAATCCAGTAGGGAAGAAGTTTAGCTGTGAATAACATTACTTTTACTAGGACAGACAAGTTCGGTGACCAGAAGCTATGCGAATGTGGCCTTTGGAGTACTTATACCTGTCCAGACTGAGAGATTCTGCGTGTACAGGTATGCATGCCAAATGTGTCTCCTTCTTTGGTCCTCTCTATGGTCCATCCAAAGGCCAGCATACTTTTTATTGTCTCTTTAATGGCCAAGCGGCATGCCTCCTTCTCCTGGAAAACTCAGAAATATAGATCAACCCTCGTGTAAAATTGAATTCAATAGGTCATCAAAGGACAGCAGTAGAGCAGAACTTGCTCGAACTATTTTGATATTTCAAAACCTTGAAGTGTGTTGTCCACTCCATATTCTAAAGACGAACCACAACCAAAGGCTTTTTAATCTTTTATATTACATATACCACAGTTGGTATGCAAGAGCCTCTGGGATTTGTCAGTTCACTGCTTTCTTTGCTGAAATATATTCTCTCACACACACACACACACACACATAAAAATGGACTTCTCAGTCTACCTTCTCAGCCAGGGCCCTGTATGGCTTGAGGAGAGGGTGAACCTTGCTGTTCTCACATAGCTGCTCCCCATGAACCCAGCCATTAGCAAACTGACAGAGAAAAAGATTCAGTAAAATCACACATTAGAATAAGAAACAATTAGAATTAGAAATATAAACACATCAACACAATAGCTAAACCACACAAAACAGAGGTTTTGACAGAGTCATGCAAAAACATTATCTTCTTAAGTGGTTCAGTTCTGACAAGGATTCCATATATCAACTGTACTTTGTCAACTTTAACAGGCCGTTGAGGAATAATTATTGTGATATTACCTTGTCCAGTGACCACTTCTCATGAGTATGCTCTGCATACTTGTTCACTACAAACTCCAGTCTCTCTGGCACTGACACACTAGTGCAGGGAAAGACATAATACATAATTTAAATCTATTGCACGGTAATTTATTTGGATACAACTGCACATTATAAATGGAAAGATTTATCAAGAGCATGAAAATAAATGTTCATATGACACTTAGTGTTAGTTAATTCTGTCTACCAAATTACAGCTTACACTTCTGAGGAACAGTCTATTTTCAGGAATCCCCATCTGCTATTTTTTGTCAACAATCAACAACTATCCCTGGTCAGTATCTTACTTGGAGGTATCTATAGGTTGGGGGTCAAAGTGTCCTTCTGTACCCATGGAGGATTTTCTCTCTGTATGGGACATGCAGCTTGAGTCCATGTGGTCAGGAGGCAGAGCCTTGGCCACTGCAGCCAGGCACTGGACACACAGCTTAAATAACTGAGGATCATAGGGCTGTAGAGTTTGAGAAGGAAGGTGGGATTTGGGAACAGTGTGGCAGGAAGGGAAAAAGAAAAAAAGAGACAGCATTGGCATGATAAGAAAGGGGAGAAATAATGCTGGGATTAAATATAGATAGAGAGAAAAGTTTATAATTATTGATTTCTGAGATCAATAGATTTATTCCTCAAACAGTCCTGTTCCAATATCTGTGAAATAATGAAATACTCCAAAAAATGTTGTAGTCACCATCCTCCACATTTTACAAGAATACAGTGATTCTAAAAAAAGAAGAAGATGCATCCTGGTTGCAGAAATACTTCTCCTGAATAAAGTCTATCTCATGCACACACACATGGCCAAGTAAAAACCCTGTTAGAAACCTTGTTAAGTGGTCAAGAAATCCAATTTCTCCAACTTAAGTCTAAGTATGAATCCCTTACCCCAATAAAAGAGAAGTTTCTTGTTTACATGATTTTTAAGAAATGTGGTTACTGCAGAGTCAATACTAACTTGCTTAATTACTGTGAGTGGATGTAAACGCAGTGTAAGTAACAAACTGGTATAACATACTGTTTATTGTATCCCACATCAAAGTTCAACTTGTATGACATTTACATTTTCCTTCCTATAATATTTTATATCTCCACCGTAAGCGACATTTCAACCAATCTACAATAGGCATTAGACAATAAATAAAGCAATCAAAATGCTGTGCGCCTAAGCTACAGTACATATAAATTAAGTTATTTTTCTATGAAGAAGTTACACATTTCTATTAAACGCTGAGTGTGGGCTCAGTGTTTGAGGCTGTTTGATGTGGAACACAAGTGGGACTGGAATAACCATGTGAACTTGGTTCTTTGATGTTTTCATGTTCTGAATCAGTCAGGAATGTGCCGGTGGTGCATGCTTATAGTGAACAGAAAATATTCAGTTATTGTTTATGTCGCACATTTCCAACAATTCTGTTTAGGGGTGAGAGGTTTCATACTAGGATATGAAAAAGTAACTCTTAATCCCTGAATCTTATAGTGTGTTATATCTTCCTCCACTCAGGTTCTTCTGGAAGTACATTAAAGTTTCTCTTGAAATAGACTTCAAGGAGGATGGAAAAAGTGGGTGATAAATCAATGGTAGGACTTACAGTGTCCAGGAAAATATTATTATAATTTTTAATAATTTAAATGTTATCTTGGGACTGACACAGGTATTCAATATGGTTTACCTTTTTTGCTAAGGCCTTAAACACACCCCAGAACAACTTTCTCGACAGGTGGAGCTCCTCTTCAGAGGCCAAATCCTGGTCACCCTGCTCTCCAGTTAAAGAGTAGTACTTCCACCTCTGCTCGTAGTGACTGGTCAAGAGCTGGGTGGACAAAAGTATTGACCGAAGTCAATCAAATTAATCATTTTAACTTTGTGTACTAATATATTCTAACATACACTTTCTAGTAAACTGCAATTTGTGTATCCACCTTTAGTGGCATCTTGCTGTCGTCTGTGAGATGGGGAACATCAAAGACAAGACGTCGAAGAAGAGGCTGCATCATAGATGGTTGGAGTTTACTGAGGAAACAAAAGAGTGCAGAATTAGTCACATGAGCAGACACAGATCACATCCACCAACACACGATGACTGATTATCGTGTCTTGGAAAAATGACTCATATAACTGAGAAGATGCCAGGGGCAAGATGTTAATTAATTTAACATTTTGATTGAATTTGATAAATTATATCTGAATTGGGAAAATCAGTCTTTATAATATAATGAGTGGGAATGAGATTGTACTGATGTGTCTGCATTAATCAAAAATAAAAATGACAGACCACAGATGAAGCTACCAAAAATGACATTTGACACCACAACATATATAATCTAGAGACTTGCTGAAAAATCAATACCTATCTTGCAGACAGCAACAGTCATTTGCAATAATAAAAAAATAATAAAGTGGAGACAGAAGCCTTACTTTGTGGGTTGCTTCATCATACCAACAAAAAAATCCTACCTGCACACAGCCAACAAACAATCTTCAATAGTGTCTCTCTGAGCCCTGGTCAAGCTAAGAGCCCTGGAGAGGGTGTAGATTGTCTGGATGAGAGAATCCACCAGCAAAGTGTGGTCCTCTAAAGCACAGAAGAGAGCTGAACATTTGGTGAGAAGGGGAAGCACAGTTGTACACAAGTATCTGTTGAGGGCCAGAGCCATATCAGTGGATCCTAAGACAGCCTGTAATGAAAAAGAGAGGCCAATTGGACTATTACACAGAGCCTAATTACCCAAGTGGAACTAAATAGAAAAGATGGAGTGAGGAGACAGCAAGAAGAAAAGGGGACCTTGATCAGGAATGCAAACAACGTTTCCTCTTACTGAACCCAGAGATCAAAAAATATATAGAGAAAGTGTAATTAAACATTAGATTAATGATCTGCAGATAAATGTATTAAAACTATTTTTGGAAAATTGAGACAACAAAATGTCTTGTAAGTCAGTGCAGTTGATCAGAAGTCATGTTAAAGAGGATTTTTCACAGTAATGCTATGATATAATCAATGCTAGGGACGGAGGGTGGGGTGGGGAGAGAAGTTGATATTTTTTATTGGTGTTGGGGTGAAGCTTGGATTAATATGAAGGTCACTTCCTACAATGTTACGCTGGCAACATAATTTTCTCTACTCACAGTGTCAAGAGAGACTGCTGCCTGAAGGTCAGGCAGAAAGCCAACTTCTAGTAGGTGGAGAAGAAAACTCTGGTTCTTGATGCCGTAAACCCGGTCCAAGAACAGAACCATAGCTGCCTTGTGGTCTGGGCAGAACACTGTGGATAGGTCAGGCTCAACCAATAGACCATCTGGACATACAAATAAAAAGTAAAGATTTTAGAGGCCAGTCGTGTGCCAAAAGGGAAAATGTGACTACGAAAATCTCTGAGTGGAGCTCATGAGTAAAAAGAAAGATCTTAAACACAATTATAATTTAGGAGGCAGACATAGCAGGCATGCTAGGTTTGGACTGCCAAGTAGGCTCATTTCACCTTTAGACACTGAAGGTATTTGAAAGGAGATGCTGATGACTCCTTCAAGATCCTGAATGGGGATGAGTGACCTCAGAATGGCCCTGATGCGGATAGCTTCTCCTTTGCCTCCTTGAATCAACTGGACAAAAATTCAGAACAAGATTCTGTTATTGGTCAGTCATTTAAAGCTGCAGCCCATTTTGCTGCACAAATGTAATTTGTGTCAAAGTGGAGACACTGAGTAGAGACTGTTTTTGGATTTATTTTCTGGAACATTGTTGTTTATTAACTCTTTCTGATTTATTTTTAAGTGTTTTAAGTAGTGCTGGGCAACGCAAAATTTTTTTTTATGGCAATTAATCGCACAGTTATGTGCAAAATTTGATTAATAAATTCTAAAGTAGTGTATTTCTTGTAAATCTCAACGTAAACATTAATGTAATCAAATCAAATATAAAACCAAAGCTATTTGCCACTGCCAGGGCATTACCTTTCATAGTTGGTTAAAACAAGTTAGAGTCCAGAGCCACGATCATAACAGGCACCTTCTGAGCAACAGGTTAACATACATGAATCTGTTTTCTTGTTTTTTTCTGAACAGGTATCAGCAGAAACATTTTTCTTTTATCAGGTAGCAGCATAAACTATGTTCAGTAGCAAGTGTCCCCGTTAGACTGAGGTGAAGTGGTCGCCTCACGCACACGCCCGCCACCAAAGTTGAATTGTCTTGAAATGTTTTTTTGCGACGCGCAGCACGAATCATTGGAAAAGAGACTGATCCTCGCTGTTTGTTAGTTCCCAGAATCTATTACTGTTTACTAAACAGAACATCAACAGGAGGGATTTCACATGACATCCCCACAAAACTAGATGAAGGCCTATCAGGTATAGTTATGTAGCCTTGTCTCCAGTTCAACTGAGGAAAAAGCAAGCGTCTACGTCGTGATTTTAAGAACGTTCCTAAGACCGACATCTTCCCCAATACTAATCAGCATGCAGTGTCTAGCTATCAACTTCGGTATGGCATTTGATCGCTTGTCTTGCATTTGTTTATCTACATCTCCCACACACTACATCCAACGTAGTCTCCCAAAGCCTCTCTCCGCTGCTTGTTTGGGTGGGTGATTTGCAGGCTGATCAACATCCCAACCCTGTGACCCATGGTTTGACTATGTGTATTCAGAACCAGTGAGCAACAGACTTTCAAAATAATAATATAAACTGTGTTAACGTGCTTAATTAATGCGTTAAGGAGATAATATCCTGTTAATGTGCCCAGCCCTAGTTTAAAATGTTGTTTTTTTTATTTGCCTTTGGAAAAAGTTCTTTTACCAACAATTTTATTTGCTATTCTTTTATCTTTTAAAGGTTTTAATGGATTCATTATGGTATTAATGGATTTTTGGAATGGAATTGCCTTTGTGTTTTAAAGTTGTGACAGAAAATACCTTGTTGTCTTGTTTTGTCTTGTACTTTAATGCCATTGTAAAAGGCAAAATAAATCTTTTCATCATCTTTTCAAAAGGTAATTTTTATCAGGGGCTTATGTTGACAGTCAGGTGCTCACTCCCTAAGCTGAATAACGTTGTCACTGGTATTGATGCAGGAAATCTGTTGTCAAGCAAATACACACAGTTAAATGTCTCTGTTTTCAGTTGTCTAAAAGTGCAGTATGTGGACCAGGGCATTCTGTGGAAAGGTAAAGTCTTTTTTTGTTTTTCCCTGACTCGTTCTTTAAAAAGCAGACTTTCTCCATTAGGCTTTATTGTTTCCGACATTATTGGATATTGATGCAGAAGGGCTGCTGAAGGCTGGGAAAAAAAACACTCACATGCATCTCTGGAGCACAACGCCCCAGTAAGTCGATAAGGGCTGAGTAGAAGGTCATGATGGCGTGCCCCATGTGAATGAGGTCATCATCAATGTCCTGGGCAACGTCTCTGCTACAGGAAACAATCATAACGGTCAAAGCTTGTCAGGAACTAAAATAAATCATTAAAGATTTTGAACTGAATCAAATGATTGATTATCCCTAAATAAAGCAGCCCGTTAGCCGGGCAAGATAAGGTCTTTCCTCCTAATTTCTAATGACCTTACTATTTATTTACAATTCTGACAATTACAGACATAAAGGACATGCAGACAGAGCAGCAGTCAGCTCCCACTCCAAATAAATCCTGAATGATGCATCTTAAAAATAATCAGTGTCATTAAATTGTTGCAATTTTGTATTTAGGTTATTGAACCTCTATTTACCAAGGGCAGGTTGGCTGAACACAGATGCTGTGGTCCAGCCAAGAAATGCTCAAAAAAGCCAGAGAGAAAATTACTCTTATTACGATAAGACATAAGGAAACAGTGCTGAATAGCCTTACCCCCAATACAGTGTTTCATTAAATACAGTATAGGTGATTTTCCATTGTCTGTATTTAAAACAAACAATTTGAAAACAAGTTAATAATTGAATTAAATAAACTGAATATACATTGTTTTCACTGTATAGTTGATATATTTTGCCAATAAAATTCTTCTTCAAATACAAAACCTCTTTATGCTGCTTAAATTGAATGATTTTGAACTTTGATTCGCCATTGCCAATAAACTTACAATGGACAGTAGGGCTGCACAATATATCGTTTCAACATCGTCATCGCAATGTGTCCATGCGCAACAGTCACATTGCAGAAAAATGCAATATCAAGTAAGTCAAATTAAGTCAACCACCACAACTTTTTTGCTGCTTGATTGAAATGGAAAACTTGCTTGGTTCTCATTTTCGATTTTTATTCGATTTAAGGTTTCTTGGATACACAGAGTTTGTTGCTATTGAGTGACAAGCAGGGCCTGCATGCACAGCGAACCACCAATCACAACGATCAGTTTATTAAACAGCCAAAATAGGCCCCGCCCAAGCTGCACTTTTATTTTTATCATTTTGTTTAAAGTATGTTTACTGCGTTAAAGCTCAAGAAAGGAGGGTTTGTTCTTAAACAAAAGTCTTCAGACTAAAAAGACATTTTTCAGCTTATTCTACGCATTTTCCCTACAAAATCACCCCAATGATTTTAGGATGATTAATTCTTTTCAAATAGAGCAACTGAAGTCACCTGGTAAAAATTCATGTATTTCTTCATATTGCAATATATATCACAGAAAAGAAAACTATTGCAATGTTTTTTTTCCCCCCCAGTATCGTGCAGCCCTAATGCACAGTCAACCAAACTGGTGTGGGAAAATGAGAAATGGATGAGAAATAAAAAATAAAAAAAACTGATGAGCATTTCTCTACAATATAAAATAAAAAAAAATGTAATGCATTAAAACTATTTAATTGTTTGCAATCTGTAATCTTAACATTACTTTCTTGAATCAAAGTACATTTGTACGCAGCATTATCAAATTGGTGATACCTGATAGAACATGTCAAAAAATTGCAGTATTCAGCATCTAATACTGACAGTGTTCTGTTGGACTGGTAAGTGGTACAAGGTCCGTCCATAGAAGGGTCCTTTGAGATCCTAATGGCTTCCTTCATGGCTGCTAGGAGACCGTGTCCCCCATCACCTTGCAGGGCAGGGCCAAAACACTCAGGCCGACGAATCAGCAACCTCAACACCACATAAGCATTCTCCTCTACACTCTCACCTGTGATCAAGGAATACATACAAGATGAAGAATAACCATCATGTACTGGGTAAAAGTGTGGACTGTGTATGGGAGAGCATTTGTTTGTTTTAGAACCTTTTTCCATCAGAGATTCTCAGTGAATTTATAGTACATGAAATGAATAAACTGAAAACACATCAAGATGATCATTATATTAATGCTACCCAGTTTCATATATTTACAGCTCATACAGAGGGAGAGAAAAGAGGTACCCCTGAAATTACTCAGAAGCTAATGGTATGGAAAGCAAATGCCATTTGGCTTAACTGTCATTACCCTCAAGGACAATGTGAACGGTCTTCTGGGCACCGGTTCAGAGTAAGAAAAATCAATAGTAAAAGAGCCTCTATTACTTAATTGAGCATATAATGATGCAGCCTTTTTATTAACTAAAATTCAAATTAGCTTTATTGGCACCACTGTAGCAAATATCCAAGAAACGATAAATGCCGTGAATAGGTTACAAACTGAATATATAAATAAATAAATAATACTAACTAAAATAACCAAGTTTCTGTAATGGGACATGAATATTTATAATATTTATAATACATTTTGAATGACATAAACTGACTGGAATCATCCAAACAACACACAACACAATTCTAAGCAGAGCTTGTGCAAACAACTGGCACTGATATTTTGTCATTGAAGATATCACAGGTCACTAATGTTATGGGATAGAACTAACAGGTTACCATTGCAGAAGACAGCAAAACGTAGAAAATTCAGGTAACGCTCGCCCTCAACAGGATTCCATCCAATATCAGGATAGCCTTTTGCCAATAGCATTGGACAGCTCTGGAGACCACAGCCAGCAAGGTACTGAACCACCTGGATAGTAGATTAGATTTGCTTTACAGATACTGGGTTATTGCAGCAACTGTAAAAACAATGAAATAGAGCAAGACAAACATATTTTTCCCTTCAAGTTGAATCTCTGCTGTCTCAACATTATGGCTTTCTTAGTGAACTAATAAATATGATTTAAGTTTTGCACTCATTTGACTTCAGATAACTACTTGTAGTAGTGCAAGTGGTCACTTATGATGTACAGTGTGTTGCTCAAATGTCATCATCAGACACTACAGCTATGTATTGCTGCATGTCACCTACCTAAATATACAGTATTATTGAACAAAGAAAACCATTCAATGTGAGAAGACCGTTTTCTTCAATTACTTAAATTGATAGCACATGCGCATTTGCAGGCTGCACAGGAAGGAGGAGGAATAACAAGGGAGAATATTATAAACAGAGAAAAGGTTTCACAGACAGTGACAGTGCAACCCAAACACCCAAACACAACAGAGATGAGTGAAACAGGAGTGCAAAATAATATAGAATAGCAGAGCATGTTCATTACAGAGCAGAGCACTTATCTATATATACAAGACATATAGGAGACTATTAACAGCAGTACTGTAAAGGAGGGCACAGTATATGAACTCACCTTCCCTAGGTCAGGTTCCCTCAACGCTAAGGCCAGTTCATTATTATCCATAACAGAGGCTGCTGCCACATCCAGAGGAGTGGCCCCACGCATGGAAGGTGAAGCTAAGGGACGAATGCATAAAACAATCTGAATGCTAACAAATTCAAACTATATATAATGTTAGTATACTGGAGGTTTCTTACGGTAACACCTTCCCAAGGTTATTACAGCCCTCAATTTCCTTATGTGCAAAGAGTAAAAGGGTCAGAAACTAGCACATATACTGCATCTGTGCAGTTCAGTACAACAGTCCTGCAGTTTTTTCTTAGTAAACTACCATAGTAAAACTTTCAATGTCACATGTTTAACATGTATTGCCATCCATTCAACAGCACTACAAACCTATCAAGTTCTATTGTCTAATAAAGGGTTATTGTATTTTAATAGATCACAGCACATTTTTATAGGAGTTTCTGTAACTTTGCACACCACATACACAGAGACAGACTGACAAGATTTACCTAGTCCAACACTGCTGTTTTCCAGCAGGTAGCTGAGGTGGTCAAAAAGGGCTCCCTGATTGTGGCGGCTGATTCGGCAAAAATAACACAGGAATCGACAGCAGCTGGCCACCATCTTGGGAAATGTAATCTCCTAACAAAAGAAAATGAATGCATGGATTTAAAAAAAAAAAAATGTGAGGAGGTAGATGGTATAAAATAAACGGACTGTCCGGCAGGAGTATTGCCCTATTACTGATGCACACCAGGCAGAAAACATTTTACATTTGACTTCCACAAAAAGACCTGCTTCTTTTATTGCACATATTATCACTGTAAATTTGAATGTATCTGTCACCTTTGATTCCCCATCTCCTAGAACATTGACCATCACCTCCATCACAGTCTCATGCATCCCCAATGCCCTCATTAGGTTGGGGTGCTGGTAGAAAATTTTATTATTCATAAGGTCTCTGTACATAAGACAAAAAAGACAAAAAACAGTGAGAATACTTTCCAGATGGTATTATGATGCATATGTGTTAGAAATAAATCAATACAAATAATTACACATGGTCACAATAATTAATGTCAATAGAAGCGAACCCATGTGGCATTGCAAATCTCCCCCTACCCTAGTCTTCTGATCATCAGTCTCTCCTCTTCTTTCCCCATGCAAACACTAAGGAGAGAGCGAATTTGGCTCAGGGAGGACAGGAGAGCCATGGTGTCCTCTACTGAATCCTGGCTGATGGTATAGGTTCTGCAGAGGGTTCCTGCCATTTGGCCCCCAAGGCCCTGATACTGGCAGTGCAGCAATCTGAAGACAGCCCTAACCAGTTCCGGGTCCTCTATCTCAGTCTCTTGAGCCCAGTGCACCATCGTCTCAGAGATCAGCTTTTTGAGGGACTCTGGAAAAGTACCAGCAGGTGAAAAGAATAATTACTAGAAGAGTGGAAGCTTACCCTTGTGGTTTTTTTTGCTGTGAGATGTGCAGTATTGTGAGAGAGATACTAGATATGCCATGTCATTTTTGGGATATATATATATTTTTTTGTGGTGTTACATTAATAGATAGTTAGCTGACAAATATTTGTTTGTACCTGCTACAATAGAGGTCAGTGGCTGAATTCAAAATTATATTTTCATTCACATGTCCACTTTCACCAAACCTCTCTCTTATTAAAACCCAGAAACCCGGAAACTAGTCAGTATCTGGTGTGACCACCATTTTCCTCATGCAGTAAAACACATCTCCTTCACATAGAGTTGATCAGGTTCTTGTTTGTGGCCTGTGGAATGTTGGTCCAGTCCTCTTCAATGACTGTGCAATCAGGTCGAGACCCAGATGAGGACGACGAGCATGCAGATGAGCTTCCCTGAGACGGTTCCTGACAGTCTGTGCAGAAATTCTTTGGTTATGCAAACCGATTGTAGCAGCAGCTGTCCGGGTGGCTGGTCTCAGATGATCTTGGAGGTGAAGATGCTGGATGTGGAGGTCCTGGGCTGGTGTGGTTACACGTGGTCTGCGGTTTTGAGGTTGGATATACTGCCAAATTCTCTGAAACGCCTTTGGAGACGGCTTATGGTAGAGAAATGAACATTCAACTCACAGGCAACAGCTCTGGTGGACATTCCTGTAGTCAGCATACCAATTGCACGCTCCCTCAAAACTTGCAACATCTGTGGCTTTTTATTGTGGCCACCCTAAGGCACACCTGTGCAATATCCATGCTGTTTGATCAGCATCTTGGTATGCCACACCTGTGAGATGGATGGATTATCTCGACAAAGGAGAAGTACTCACTAACACAGATTTTGACAGATTTGTGAACAATATTTGAGAGAAATAGGCCTTTTGTTCAAACAGAGAAAGTCTTAGATCTTTAAGTTCAGCTAATGATGAATGGGGGCAAAAACAAAAGTATTGCATTTATAATTTTGTTCAGTGTATATGGTAACGGTCCTGAACCAAAAAATGTTGCATGATCCCATACAAATGGTAAATTATTAGGGCATGTAAGAGTGATAAAATCCTACCGTTTTGGAGAGCACAGTATCCAAAACGCACAAAGTGAGACAAAGACAGGGTTTTAACAAGACAGATGCACTTACTGACACTCTGCGGTCTCTCCTCCACTTCTATGGGTGTCTTCAGTCCAGTGACTCTCACCACTAGACTGAGAAGTCGATCTTTTACAGACATCTTAGCATCCTCCTCTTCATCCTCTTTGTCATTGTCCAATTCAATGCCTGCACAATCAGATATCAAGGTAATTTCAATGAAATGATGTAGTCCCTTCATACTACACACAGAATAGATAATTAAATGTATATTACAATATGGTATCATAAAAAAGTTTATACAACTATCCTATCCAGTTATTATTACAGCTAATAAGATGACATTTTTGTAGTGGCAATCTGGGTAAGTGCCTTCTCAGAGCTTTTTCATAGTTTCCAGGCTCAATGAAGATTAATAAAGACTGTTCCAACCACAGTGTGTGTTGAGGAGGTGATGGAAGTCTTGCAGGAGCTGTTGGATTTCCACTGGACAAGGACAGTTCTCCTTCTGCTCATCCTCTCTGAAGCTCAGCAGCATGTTGATCTAAAGACAGGTTGTAAATGACACCAACAGCATAGACAATAAACTAAGAAATGTATTTCACCAGACTTTCAAAATCCTAGACAATTCTGCAATCATTTGAACCATATACTTATAAAACTCTGTGAATCAAATACAAATTGATAATGCCATTATTTCGGATCCTTTACTTATTTCTAGTGCTTTTAATCAGCATTTTTCTTCAATTAGTAGTTAGAAAATCAGAAACTCCCATGATACTGCGAGTTTTCCAGCATGATCTTCTCCACTGGTGCATTCTGTTTTAGATCAATCATGCCTATGATCATTTGCGAGTTAAAAGAAAATAGCAGTGCGGGTTCTGACGGTCCTGAAGCAATATTTACTCACTCATATTCACTTGCTGATTTATTCAACCTGTCCTTTTCTTTTCTCCTTGTGCTCGAGTTACTCCTCTGCTCAAAGGTGGAGACCCATCTGATGTGAACAACTACTGTCCAATCTCTATAATCTGTTCTATTGCCAAAATCTTTGAGAAATTAATTTTAAGTCAATTATCACAATATCTTAAACAGTACAATATCTTATCCTCTAATCAGTTTGGCTTTAGATCAGATTTTTCAACCACCACAGCTCTTTTAAAGTTCACTAACGATGTGTTCTCAGCATTTGACAAAGGCCAACATAGTGGTGCTATCTTTATTGACCTTTCTAAGGCCTTTGATATGGTTGATCAATACCTGCTGCTTGATAAACTTTATTCTATTGGTTTGCATCAAAATGTTCTTCTCTGGTTTAATGCTTATCTTCACAGGAGACATCAGTGTGTTGTTTATCATGGTTCCCAGTCAGATTATTTACTGCTTGACAAGGGAGTCCCCCAAGGGTCCACTTTGGGACCCCTCCTTTTTTCTATTTTCATCAAAGATTTATCCAAAATCTGTAAAAAAAATAAAATAAAATAAAATTGCTCAGTGCATCTGTACGCTAATGATAGTTATTTAAACCTCGGAATCAGATATATTAAAAATACAGAACTCCTTACAAGCTGAATTCAATTCAATTTGGTTCAAAACTGGCTTCACATGTATAAATTGGTATTAAATTAAAAGAAGTGCTGTAACATGATGTTCGGAACAAGGCACAATCATCTTAGTACTTTACTCATGCATATTAACTTTGAGGATGGGTCTCTCATGGATGAAGTGGATTCTTTTAAACATCTTGGCTTTTGGATTGACCCTAAACTCAATTTCAAATTGCATAGTGACTTCATCATAAAACAATCTATGGCTGTTTAAGTTCTCTTTACCGATCAATACACTGTTTTACATTTCAAGTCAGGAAAATATTTATTTCTCAGTTGATACTGCAGATTATGTTATATGAACACCACTGACACCAATCTTAGCCCTCTTAATGTTGTTTTTAATTGTCTTTGTAGATTTGTCTTGAGGTGTACATAACACTCATCACAGCTCTATGTATGAGTTACATAACTGGTTATAGCCTAAAGCAAGAAGAATTTCACTGGATAATGTTTATTTTAAAATGTGTTTACTTTAACTGTCCTCCATACTTGAAACAATTTTTAGTTCCTTGTAGATTTCCATATCCACTCAGACAGATGCAACATCCCCTTTTTATTATTTTATATACCAAGAACTTTTACTGTAGCCGGACAGAAATCATTTCAATATAAAGTGTGATTGGAATAATCTTCAACCTACCCTAAGATCAAATCAGCACTTTTCGCTACTTCTTGTCGTCTGTAGCTCTGTCTCTTAAAACAGGATGTTCATGTTATAAATGCCATCAGGTGTAACTATGCTGGTTTGTTATACATGAGGCTTTCACTCGGAGTAATTTATAATTTGATTTTGGGCTGAATGTTAGTTGATTTTCAGTTGGTATAATTGAATTTATAGGATTGTTTAACTTCTTATTTTTCCTTATATTAACTGTGGGTGTTGGATGTGGGTGAGAGTGGGTGTGCATGTAATCTATATATGTTTAATATATGTAGTTTACTTTCTGTTTTGTGTTTGTTCATTATGTATTTGCGTTATTGGACCCCCTTGAAAATGAGATGCTGCATCTCAAGGGCTTATCCTTCAATCAATTCAATAAATTGTAATCAAAAATCACAATTTCAATTCAGCCCATTCAACCTGCTCCTGTGGAGGTGAGCGGAATTCCTTGGTCTTGCGTGCAGTGAGAGCGGCGGACATGTTAAGTGCTTGCATGACTTGGTTGTAGCGAAAGCGTTGGTTCTCCTGTAGCTGACCCACAAACTTGTCAGAGAAGGCAACCACAGCTTCCACCCTGTGGCGCACCTGGCAATCACACAGGTAGGACAGCAGATGGCAGAGCTGGAGAAAGAAATTTATTAAATCTCCCTTTAGGATTCATTTAAACTGCTTATAGGAATATAACAACTCAGCATCTGAAGCTAATCCAAAATGCTATCCAATAGAAGGAAAAAGACCACATCAAAAAAAATCTGATGGTTCGTTCACCTCAAGTTTGACAGCTTCTGGAAGCTTCATTTGCAGAAGTCCTTGTTTATGGGTATCGTCATCTTTTTTGTTGCCCGCCTTCCATTCGTTTTCATCATCCCTAGATTCCTCTTCCTCCTCAGGGGTTTTGGCTATAGAGAAGACTCCCGGCTCTATCAGTCTCAGAACTTTCCCTAGATCCTCATCCCTGAATACTTCCATTACCAGTAGGGTGTAGAACAGTCTAATTAGGGGAACCAACAGAAGCTCAATGCTGCCTCCTACAGGATCCCTCACACCCTGACCCACAGCACATACTCCGGCAGTCAGCATCTCCACAGTCAGGTTCTTCAGTATGTCCAGAGGGATTTCTGGGCTGTCTCTGCAGGCTATTTCAACTGCACAATCCCTCCTGACAAAGCAAGGACATGAGAAATGCATCCGAGGTTTAAGGGATGTGCTAAGGCTAGTGCTGGGAATACCACTCCCCCCATTAACACCATTAACAGTGCTGGGATATAGGCTGATTTCTCTGGTCTGGTCAGTCATAGGCACAATGTATTCGTGGTTCATCATGAGACATGCTGTGGTGTGGCTGCTGAGGTGAACCTAAAAGAACAAGAATACTCATTTATTAAGACCAAAGTTTCCTCATCGAGGTGTCAATGAATGAAAAAACATTAAGTCAAACAAGTTATCACCTGAATAAGTAGCTGGTAAAATGCAGAGCGAAGTGAACCCGGAAGGTAAGGATTCTGAATGGCATGAAGGACCTGAGATTGGTCCACGTGACTGCAGATGGCATGGCAAACTCTGGTGTTCCCAATGGCGCATAAAGAGCCGTAGAGCAGAAGAGTTTGATGGTGAAAGGTCAAAAGGTCATCATGTTCTGACAGCTCCAAAATGTCAACACACCTACACATTTGTCATCAAAAAGTAAAGGCAATTTCAGTGTTGTTGCTTGCTCAAGATCAAATTAAAGCTCTTGTTGACAATTTGGCAAGAAGAAAAAATGCAACTACAGTCTGTTGCATTTTATACAGTAAATTGTGTGCTGCCTGATGCTTGAAGATCACATTGGAACAAAAGACATGTGGGATGACAGCAACATTAGAAACAACACATATATCACTTCCTGTGCACTTTAAATGTGCAAGCCAAATTTAAAAAAAACACAGTCATTCCTTCTCTTTAACCTGTTTTCATCAGGGATCAGGAGGGTCATGAGTTGCAGGGGCTCAGAGCATTGGACTCTCCAGCCATGGCACTCATCTGGCCGATCCACCATCACCTTTAAAGCACGGTCTGGTACTCTGGTCCACGAAACCGGGCTTAGGTGTTGGACCTGTAATCTTGGAGGACACTGAGGAGTGGCATTCTTTCTTTGGCTGCGAAGCAAACCTGCTGACAGTGGCATCACATTCTGGATGGAAAGAAACACAAATACAGGGAGTGGTGTAACAGAGTACGAAATATTTTTAAACAATAAAACACAGCCACTACTCACAGAGTAGAAAATCCTCAACACTGAACTGTTCATTAATTTAATTTCTAATGTCTCTGACAGGATTAAATAGTTAAAAGTTCCTTTACCTTAATGCATCCCAGTTCAAACTGAAACATGTTGCTGGTGGTGGGCTTGACAAAAACAGCAGGAAACAGCTTTGTACTGGCTTCCACCTGATTGGCAGTGAAACAGCATTACCTTATGTTTAATGTATATTCAATTTAGATTAATTTACGTAAATGTATTGCATCAACAGAAAATACTGACTTGCATGAATAAATCAAATAGATTCATGTGTGACCTACCTGGTAGAAGATGGCCATCTCCACTCCACTGGAGGTAAAGGTAAGCAGCCCGGTGGCTGTGTCGATTAAACAGCCAATTTCCAACCCTGCACTTCTCCGACTCTGAGACAAGCCCGTTGCCTCTCCAGCACAAACCATGTAACAGTTACACCGCTTCACACTGTGCAAACGGACAGGGATACTTTTGTTATGAGAACTCAACAGAATGACCAGTGAATTTAAGGGGATGGAAGAGTTAATATTGCAATTAAGTTCAGTATGATACAAGTGCTTCTGTAATACAATAAACAGAATTTCATAACATAGTCCGTTTTATTATGATTATGGTGTAAGAAAAATAATTCTCTGCAAATAGTGTTTAAATTATTTTACCACGAATATATTGGTCTTAGTGTATATTAACCTTTCCTGGACTTTACCGCTGTCATCTCCAAGGGTGACTGTCACTGTGTTGACATTGCCAGGGTCAAAAGTCGTGTCATGTTGATGAAAGTCAGAGGTCACCCAGCCTACCCACACATTGAACGGCTCCTGGCCTGGAAGAACCCTCACTGAGTAATAATACTGAAAAAGAGATGTCAGCTGGTGTCATTGATATTCTGCGTTGTTTTTTTTCCACAGTGGCTGGTAATTACATCTACCAGCAAAGAACTGAAGCACAGTGCATGTTCATAAGCCCTGTAGTGCTTTTTATTCTCATTTTAGAGCACTCTGAGGCAGCAAAATGTCCAAATATATCTGTCTGTCTATTATTAAGTATTTTCGAAATAATTGTAAAAATGTTTGGTTTTCTTGTTAGTGTTGATTCTTTGGCATGTTATGTGGTTATGATGAGATTAATTAGTCTTACTCTGGAGCTCTGCATAAGGTGATCATAGTTATCTTTGTCAGCTACAACATCTTCTAGAAGCCGCGCAGATGAGTTGCTGCTGACCAGGCCTGGTTTAGTCCTCTTCAGCATGAACCTTACAGAACAGAAACACATGAATTTGTACATCGTACAATTAACTTTGCAGATTAATTCTTACTGTATGTACTGTATGTGAGATACACAGGGTGTCTGCTATTTTATTTTCTTCTGTTTTCTGTTGTTTCATTTGGAAAAACTTTATTCATAACCATGCTTTTGTCATTTTAATCACTTGGTAGACAAATATGGACAAACATACACACTAATGATTCAAATGATTATGCTTTTCTGTTTACCCTTCTATATTGCAAATTATATGTGTTTCATTACATCTCATTCCAATTTATGTTTCTCTACTAGCTACCGTTGTTTCAATCTTGAAGGTTTCTCTTGACTGTGATCCTTATGGTTGAGCTCATCTCTTGAGCCAGCAAAGCTGTGGGCTGACTTCATCAGCACTTCAAAGTCAGAGTCTACCTCCTCCTGCTCTTTCCTTCCTAAAAGGACAACAGGAATTAATTACAACAGGGCCCTGGGGATCTTAAGCAGAACAACTCATCAAGGTCATAACAGTAGAATATCAGTTATCTGGATAGTGGATAATATGGACCCTGTTTCAGAAAAGTTTAACTAACTCTGAGCCTAACCCTAAGCTCTGAGCTGATTAAGCCTGAGATGGGAAACTGATCTCAGTTAAGCTTGTGTGTGGGGAATAAAAAAAAAAGCCATTACCAATGGCGCTCTCATTTTCAAATTCACCATGGCAACAGGAAAATCAAGAGCAGAGCCTCCATTTTAATCCAATAGCGCTAGAAATATGAATGTATGCCAACACTGACCATGACATTTATCTTACAAAACAGGAGTGGAGAAAGGAGTAAATAAGTTACCACTATTATTTTATTCAGTATAGCTCATTCATCGTTTGCGAGGCTTGAATTTCGTTAATGGATGATAAAGTGCTGGAATCCTATACTGTATGTTAGAGTCTATTTTTAAATATATTTATTTAGCTGTAACCTGATAGGACAAAATGCCGGTGGCAATAACTGAAGACAGAATATGGATTAAATAGATGGTTTGCTTATGGGCCTATAATTGTCAAGTCACTGACCGACCTAGTAATAATTATTTTGGTGATTTGCAGTTGAAAATGTGCCTAGGTTCAAACTGACAGTAAATTTGAAGACATTTTAAATTAAAATAATCTTGCTCATTTCGCATTTAATAAAATACTGTCAAAACATATTATATGCTCATTTTTAAACTACATTTAGTCGTTTCAGCTGCACCACTCAGAAATACTCACATCATCTCCAACATAACACCTAAGATGTTCCATCATCATTCCATCAGTGCGACTAATCACAACATGACAAATGATTGTTCATTGATCATTTAAAGCTTTTACAGATTTGTTTGATTTAAACCGTGATAACTGCAGTAGCCCACGGTCAATTGCAACTGTTGACAACCTGACAGCTGCCTTAATGTCCACACAGTCACAGTGTTATAAAGAGACAGTGTAGCCTCTAGATTTTATTCCAAGCTGATTATTGAAGATCATGGCTGGGTGACCAACTTGTATCTAACCGGAATTTAGAGGTTTCTAAAGACGTAAATTTCTGTATATGAATTGGTTCCATATGTGCTTTGACATCGACTACATGAATGAGGAAATTAAGTGTGTCAGACGGCTGCTTCTAGCTCAGAAGAAAGGGAGGAGTCAGAGATGAGCTGAATGATAAACCCAGACTTTCTCTCATCTAAGGCTTAAATTCAGAGGTTTCACAAAACCCACTTTCTGAAACAAGGCCCAACTGCAAAGAACTGCTATCCAGATCGCTCACACTTTTAATATCTCCATAGATTTTACATTATGCATCAGGGGTAATCAGGGGTTGTCGAAGCTTATAGCGTACCAAACAAATCCTTAATGCGGTGCTTTGTGAAGTCATCTCAAGTTTTAAGTAGTTAACTTGAACATACTGTGTATTTTATGATATGATTTAATATCATCTGAACCTGGACAGAGAGAGTTGGAGGCAACTGGAAGCACGCCCTCAGCAGGCCGGGTGAGAATAGCAGCACATTCGATGGACATGCTGAGCCGGTAAAAGCCCATCTCAATGCCTCCACAGTGGTGTGCAAACAGTCGATGAGAGACCCTCAGACTGGATAAGGAATCTGTTGAGCCACAGACTCTAGTGACCTTGAATAAGATTTGAACAACATTTTCAGTTCAGTGTTGTCAATTAACTAGTGCTATAAGCAACCTTGGGTCCAACAATATTAAAATACTGCATACAAAAACACACCTCACTAAAGACTCATTAACCAAGCTAATAGGTAAAAGAATGCCTATGGACTGGTAACTAGCCTGTATGTTGTGATCATCAGGCATTATGGAGGTAAACTGAGGCCCGTTTCCAACTCATCCAAAGGGCTGGCTCTCTGGCCATGTTGACAGAAAAATGGTTCATAGCCCTCCTGCAGGCCACACACAGTGAAGTACTGCAGAGAGTCGACTTGTCGGCCCAGGTTCAGCCTTCCCACCTGGTTCGCCCCAACACTGACCACAGGCAACAGGCCTGGGTAATACAAGATTTAAAAAAAATGTCAGTCTGATAAATATATTTAAGTCTTTGATATAGGCTTAACTTTCTCAAGGAATGGGGGGAAAAAAAATCAATATCTTGATTTATTATGTTTCAGTTTAATGGACAGTATCAAGTCTGTGCAATACACTATATAGAGTCAAAAACTCTTCCACACCGTCTCTGATATCGAAGTCCTTGGCAGCCAGCTCTGATCCTCTGTCATTAAACAGCACCTCTCCATTGAGCGTGACCATCATGGTGCATTCAGCCATGTCCACCAAGCAACCCACCACATCGCCCCTCTGCCATGGACGTCCCAGGGGCTCAACGCCCTGATGGTACCACTGAGCCTGAAAGCAACAGGAAGACAAGGAGTAAGAAATAAAAAAGAGGCAAGTGTGAAAGCCTCATATAGTAACAGGAAAAGAGGTAAAATAACCCATCAATAGCACATGATGAGGTAAGATGTTAAAAAGATTGTCAGACTACAATGGCTGTGCGCCACTTTGCTTATGTCCATGTCCCTCATATTACATAATGTTAGTATAAAAAAAATTTGTTTTTTGTATAAATTTTAAATCATGTGGAAATAGGCCAGAGACTGGCACTGTTTGTCGCGCCAATTGTTTAATCAGGGTTCCACGTCTTAATCACAGCTTTTCTGAAATTATGTGCTGTTGTCCAAGCACCAGGTTGAATTCAGATGACATTGCCTGGATGTGCAACTTTTGCATTGAAGTTAGCTATTCTGTTGGACTTTTTCATGCTTACATTGAATTCCTCTCATTATGGTTATTTTACAGACAAGTATAAGGCCACTGTCCCTGTATGCTCTCCAAACATCCTCTGGCATGACTAATGATCACACCAGCAGCCAGAGCACACCCGTTCACTCTTACACCGTAAGAGGAAATGTCTGAGAACTGTGGGAACATAAAGCCATGTTTTTTTCCAACCAATCCACATTGGGGCTTTCACAAAGTCACAATGTGATTTGGGCTTATTGATGTTTTAACATTGTTGGTCATGTGGCCAAATTAAGAACTGGCAAATTTGAATAGATCACCTCAAATCCATCGAAGACATATGCCTGGTCATCTGAGCCGAGCTCTTTATCTGGTGTACAGCATGGTCGGGCCCATCCCACTCTCATATTCCCCGCTGTCACTATTTCAAATTCAAAGTACCACTTCCCCCGGGTTACAGTGTATGATTTATCTGGTCTGAACACTCTGCACTTCTCAGCAGAGAAGAGACATGGATTTGATAATGTGGCTGTAAACCCAAGAAACAGAAAAACATATGGTTATCTGCTAAAATAATAACCGATTTGCATTCAAATAGAATCTTTGCAATACAATATTGACAAATTTTATAGCATTGTAAATATTCTGTAAAATGGTAACTAATACGCTGTACTAGTCTAGTTGATAAGAAACAGAGCCTTATCCTAATTATACTTGCATTCATTGTCTTATGCTGGTTACAGTGAATAAAACAGAGCTTTAACTGACAAGATTAATTATAGGACTTTGACACATACTCCATTCCTGGTTGAGGGGCTCCAGGCTGTAACCATAAGCCAGCAGGGTACAGACAGCTTCCCTGACACTCTCCCTGCCCACTCTCTTGCTCCTTTCGTCAAGAAGGTTGTAAGGAATGAGGTATGGGCTCCGCTTTGCTTTCACATCCTAAAAATACAAACGCAAAGTGCAAAAATGGGCGACTATATTTGTCAGAGAACAGTATTAATGCTTGTGTTGTCAAAGCACGCTGTTGCTATGTGCACGTCTACGTTGCCACTGAGAGACAATGTACTTTTGAGCGAGGCTACATGCAATATTATGACTGAAAAAAAGTTGTTCACATGCAATTCCTCCTCAGCAGTGCCTGCCCAATGTAGCAATAAAGCACAGAACATAAACCTGTTGGGCTCCATACGTCCATCCCTGCTTGATGCGCTCTCTGGCCCACACATTGTGATCATTCTCTGCCAGCAAGTTAACCACTTCCTCATGGGCTGGGCTTAAAACAACCTGGCTCGAGTCTACTGGTGCAGGTCTATAGCCACTGGGCTGCTCATACCTGAGAAAGGGAATAAGAATTGGACACAAGTGTATCAAGATTGGAAATGATATTAAACAATTTTTGTAAAATCCGTTGTTAGGGTTTAATTGTGCTTTCACAGTATTAGTCTCATAGTCATTTGATATAGAGCTTCTCCTAGGCAACCTCTTGATTTTGAATTTTACTTGAGGCAACTCACACATGGGGCTACCCCCCCACAAACTTCTCCGATGAGCAAGGGCTCCTCCATTAAACATGTACATACTTATTGGCTAGTCTCATGTATTTGACTCTCTCCTCAGCGTGGTCATCAGTCCAACCAATGTTGAAACCAAGGGCAAGGAGAGTCCTCCAGTGGAAAAACAGACAGACACATTTACTAATCATGAAAACAAGCCCAGACACTGATTAATAATTACACTGCCAAGTGTAAAATTTAAATTGCAAAAGGTCTGTTGACGTACAGTATATATTTGTGTTGAGTGTTTCATGTTTAATGAATTAATCAAAATAATCAAGTATAATAAAGTTTTTGTCTATTGTATGATGTAGGTAGTAGAGCTTACCTGAGGGTGTCCTGAGCCATCTGAAAGTTCTGGTTCCTTTCCTGCTCTGGGAGCTTGGAGAACTCCACCAGACAGGGATCATGCCTCTTAACGTCATCTCTCACCTGTTTGACAAAAGCTAATAATTTTTAACAGGCAGATAAAGTGTAGAGAGCTAGACCAGTCAAATTTCAAGGAAAGCTTTAGATGGTACTCTCAGACACTATGTGACAAGGTAATATAACAATTGATTTTATACAACATTAATTATTGATGTGGTTTTATTTTCTTACAGGGCCGTGTGTCCATCCAAGATCAACCTTGTCCATTGCCCAGAGTTCATGGATATTCTCAGCCATTTTTTCTCGGATATCCAAAAGTTGTGGGGGCAATTCCACCTTTGGAGAGTAACACGAGTAAAGCAAAAGACACTAAACTATATCGAAGGTAAATTTCAAAGGATCAACTTCAAATTCCTAATCTTCCAATTTAATATACATCTAAAATCTCTCTGTACAATTAGTTTTGATTTCAAATTTGTGGAATAAAATAAATAAGATCTGTTTCACTATACTTTTTTTTTACCTTGACAAGGTCTACTGGTGTGGGAGTAAAAGTCACTGGCGTGGCAGGTACTAAGGGGCCAATGAGCTCTTGTATCCCATATCCTTGATCAAAAATGTATTTCTGACATGGCTCTACTTTCAGCTTGACCCTTGGGAGCAGAGCATCAGAGCATGGTGCAAAACCTGGTGGGGGCAAGAAGCGAAACTCCCCGTGCCTTCCCCCAAACAGAAAACGAACCCTGATTTTGAGAAATGGGACAGGGAAGGCATTTACTGTATGCATCAAGGTCGTTGAAGAATGACGTTTCAGTAAACTTTTGACTTCTCTGTAACATTTATTATCCTCGTTAATAAAGAAGAGGGACAGTTTACTGAAAACAAATTACAGGTATTTTTAAATTCAACATTTCAGGTCAACATTTGAGCCATGTAGGCCACTGACTTGACTCCAGCAGAGAAGCTGACCACAGGACAAAGATGTCCATCAGCACTGAAGTTCTCAAACATGCCCTGCACAGGCAAACCGTTGACCCGGAAGGAGATGCAGGGAACACTGAGGTCAAGACAGCAGCTGACCACATCATCATCTTTCAGCAGGTGAGGGAAGGGAGAGCTCACTCTGCGGCCGACACAGCCTGAGATTCAGGGGAGACAGACTTAAAAGCAATTCATATGTTTTTACTGAACTTCTTTGTTTCTACATTTAATCAGGCATTCTGTAACATCCCTAGCGTACATTTTTTAAACTTGCCTGTAAATATATTATGTAGTCTCTGTACCTTAGTTTGTTAAATAATTCAACATTAAGGGATACAAAGCAAAACTGCATGCTGGGTCATTTATCATTTTGGTATTTCTTGTAAATGTTTCCTGTTTAACTGATATCACCCTCTATTCTATCCTAGAAAAGATACATCTATTGTATGCGTGTATATGTACAGTATGTTTACATTATTTTGCTGACAGTTTCTTCTGGTCTATATCTGTACTCTTTATAAATAGCTTGCACTCCTAGATCATAAACATTTCAGTGAGTGATTACCCCAGCAGTACTTCCTGGGGGGAGAACAAGTATTTGATACACTGCTGATTTAGCAGGTTTTCCTACTTACAAAGCATGTAGAGGTCTATAATTTTTATAATAGGTACACTTCAACTGTGAGAGATGGAATCTAAAACAAAAATCCAGAAAATCACATTGTATGATTTTTAAATAATTAATTTGCATTTTACTGCATGACATAAATATCTGATACATCAGAAAAGCAGAACTTAATATTTGGCACAGAAACTTTTGTTTGCAATTACAGAGACCATACGTTTCCTGTAGTTCTTTACCAGGTTTGCACACACTGCAGCAGGGATTTTGGCCCACTCCTCCATACAGACCTTCTCCAGATCCTTCAGGTTTCGGGGCTGTCGCTGGGCAATACAGACTTTCAGCAAAGATTTTCCATTGGGTTCAGGTCTGGAGAATGGCTAGGCTACTCCAGGACCTTGAGATGCTTCTTACGGAGCCACTCCTTAGTTGCCCTGGCTGTGTGTTTCGGGTTGTTGTCATATACAGGATTTTAATTCATGACGGCGTAGTGTGTTACTAATGGTTTTCTTTGAGACTGTGGTCCCAGCTCTCTTCAGGTCATTGACCAGGTCCTGCCGTGTAGTTCTGGGCTGATCCCTCACCTTCCTCATGATCATTGATGCCCCACGAGGTGAGATCTTGCATGGAGCCCCAGACCGAGGGAGATTGACCGTCATCTTGAACTTCTTCCATTTTCTAATAATTACGCCAACAGTTGTTGCCTTCTCACCAAGCTGCTTGCCTATTGTCATGTAGCCCATCCCAGCCTTTTGCAAGTCTACAATTGTATCCCTGATGTCCTTACACAGCTCTCTGGTCTTGGCCATTGTGGAGAATTTGGAGTCTGTTTGAGTGTGTGGACAGGTGTCTTTTACACAGGTAACAAGTTCCAACAGGTTCAGTTAATACAGGTAATGAGTGGAGAACAGGAGGCTTCTTAAAGAAGTACTAACAGGTCTGTGATAGCCGGTATTCTTACTGGTTGGTAGGTGATCAAATACTTTTGTCATGCAAATTAATTATTTAAAAATCATACATGGATTTTTGTTTTAGATTCCGTCTCTCACAGTTGAAGTGTACCTATGATAAAAATTACAGACCTCTACGTGCGTTGTAAGTAGGAAAACCTGCAAAATCAGCAGTGTATCAAATACTTGTTCTCCCCACTGTACATAGCAATAGTGTGCACTGAATCATGTATCTCTTGTTTGATCTCATCCCCACCTGACCAGAGGTGAAGTCCATCAAAGCCATAGGAGCAGAGGTCATCTCCCACCCCGCTGCCCCCCCAGCCTTCGCCTCCTGTGGGCCTGGGCTGGTAGCCCTCAGTGCAAGCCCAACCAACACGCAGGTGTGTGGGCTCAGATGTGAGGAAAGAGTTGATATGATCCACAACCAGCTCATAGTACCACCTCCGATGCTGAGCTGAATCTTCCCCCATAGCCAATAAGATGTTCGGTCTCATGCTGTGGTGGAGTGATGTGCAGAGAGTACCAAAGACAAACAAAAGGGCAAAAAAGACAGAATATCATAGTTTCCTTTCCGTACATGGTTTGATTGAAATTAATGGTATATTAAAAAGCATTATAAATACTTTCATATGTCTTGTTATAAAATTGAACAGCAATAAGATTATGACTACTACAAAAAACATAAGAGCAGGAAATCATGAGGAAAGAGGAGAAATAAATGCAGTGAATGAAAATCTTCAGAAATGTATTGCTAGTTAAATGCTAGCTTTTTTTAGTCATACCAAAGAGAATCACTGATCTGAAAATCAAATTACAGTCTCTGGTAGATGCTTGTGTGATTTTTACCACACAGACCTGTGTAGAACAATACACTGAATATACAATATGCAGGGAACTCTCTGCAGCCCACACAAAGTACAACTCTCATGGGCACAGTACATTGCATTGTTATTAATGAACCAATACAGAACCAGGCTCTTGTAGAGGTTCTCCTTTTGAACTCCTAATACCAATGCTGAAACTAAATTACCAGAGATAATTTGCAAGCAGAATGTGAGAAACAATAAGACAAAGAGGTAGGTAGACCAGAATATCACCAATATGTTGCTGGAATTAAGTCTGGCAAAGACGGTTGTCTGGAGAATAAATGCCAGTTCATATAGTGACACTAACCTTGCCCTTGACAGAGCTCTCATGAGGGGAATTGAAAGAATGGGAAGAGGACACTGAGAAGAAGGCATGACTTGGTTAAGATGATATAAGAGATTAGATAGAAATAGAAAAGAAGAATGGATTAAAAAAAGAATAGGAAAAATTGCATCTAGAAGAACTGACAAAATGTGGTGGGCAAGGAGGAAAAGATGGAAAAGAGAAAGAAAATAGATGAGATAAAGGAAATGAGAATAAAAACATATGCGCTAATGAGTCATTTAGGTGAACAAGAAGTACAAGTGATAGAATGAGACACAGCTTGAGGAGGGAGAGAGAGCTGGGGGAATGAGCAGGTGTGAAGAACATGAAACAAAATGAGCTATAAGGCCTGAGGAACAAAATGGGTGGCTGATAGAGAAAAGCTTAATAAAAGAAGGCAGCTGCTGGAAAAAAAAGGACAGGGGGGAAAAATGCTCAGATGAAAATGGTAGTGGAAACTGCCTACAAGATCAGACTGGAACAGAGGGCCAAAATATTGAGACAACATGAAATATGATGAAACCATCTGAAAAGTGTCCCAAGATTAACTCTGCAGTATTCCATCTCAGGCAGCGGGCAACTTTTCTAAAGTCTCATTGGAAGAGGAGGAGATGAAGATATCTGCTCTGCAACAGTTTTGGTCTGATCTATTCAGACAAAAAGAATTGGTGCAGCAAATGAAGAGACGATACAAGTAATTCTTGTAAGTTAAAGTGGTGGTATTATGCTTTTTGGCTTTTTCCCTCTCCTTTATTGAGTTATATATCTTTTTTGTGCATGTAACAGGTTCCCAAAGTCCAGCCCAAAGGGAGTTCCCATCTCCCTCAGAAAGCTCTGCTCTGAACCGCTTGAAAACAGCTTGTTTGTAGTCCAGCCCTTCACTTCCTTTACTTGTGACGTCACAATGAAAACACGTCATAAAGCTTGCCAAGCAGCTAGCGGGGGTCAGGCACGCCCTCAAACCAAGCTAGTCTGAGCGGAGGTCCTTTGGCTCAACTCGCCTTTGTTTGGTTTTCCACTGTAGAAATGTTGTACCTGTACCAGGTACTTTTTTCACCTCTGTCGAGGTTCCAAGCGAGCTGAGGGAAACTAAAATGTAATGTGAAAACACCACAGACTGCTGATTGGTCAGAGACAATATTCACTATTCACTGCATCATCAATGCTGCACCAGACAGAGGCCAGCAACAGAAAGTTTTATATTTTACAGTTTTCGTATATAGTTTCATCACTAAATCCACTTCTGAGAAGTTTTGAGGTGAAGAATCAGCTGTGTAGATTTCCAATATTGACAGTTTTACGAGAAGTGATGGCGGAACAAAAACGTGCTTGAATATTGTTGGAGTTGAGGAGCTCCGCAAGAGGCTGCGGGGGAAGCCTGTACCAACCCGCGGGAGGAGCGTGTGAGGCCGGCCAGCTGCCCGCTCACAGAGCCCTCTGCTCCCGCCGTCACACAGACCGCTGCAGCAACAACAGCAGAGGAAAACACAGCTGGAAGGTTTTCATACCGCTTATCTGTCTTTACATTCGTTTTAACTTAAAAAAGAGAAAGCTGTGTGGATCGCTGGTGTGTGTCGCATTGAACATTACGTCGCGGCAGTTGTGTGTGGCGTCGCTATGACGACAAGCTATGTTCTATCTCTGGGTACTATCTGCAATGAAAAACGGAGCAGGCCGAGTAGAGTCGAGTCTATCGATTTGCGCTAAGGTAGCATTTTTCGGCAAGGCAGCATAACGTTGGATCGTCACACCACCGGCAACAGTTCAACGTTAAGTCCTAAAAAACGATGCAACTCTGTTTGGGCCTGGAAATTCATAATCACAACCTGTAAGTATGCTTTATTGGCTGTGAATTGTATTTAAAATAAACACGGCAATGTAACTTTACAGACTGTTCAAGTGCAGAGTTGTAAACGTTGGCTATCACAGCTAAAGTTATAGCTATAATGCTAATGTTACACCTGATGTGAAAGCTACTGAGCAAACGTTCAAATTGTTTGGCCAATTTTTATGTAAAATTGAGTTGAAACATGGTGACTTTTGTAGTGGTTTATGGTAAGATGTGGAAAAATGATGTTGTGTGGTTGTGGACTTCTGAGTTACTTATACCATGCGTTAGGTTATGGCCGCTAATCCAGCAGATGTGCAACTCCCAACAAAGATTTGTACAAGTAAGATGCATCACTCTGTAGCTCAAGAGCGGAGCGTACAACACATAGGGTGAAAAGAGGAGCTGCAGCAATGTCCAGTATGAGAAAAATATGGTGTTTTTTGAAAATTAAACCATGTAAACCTGTTCTGGTACAACCCCTAATTAAGATTTTGAACCTGAAAATGAGCATAATACCACCTCTTTAAGTCCAACAGAGAAAAGATGTGTTCTGTGCTCAGATGAAATTACTAAGGGGAGAATATTTCTTGTACCAAGGATGTGGACAACATTACATCTTCAATAAAAGGATACCAAGGCTTTTACAGTTGACAAATAGCCCCCAGCTAAATACATGCATAAGAAAGCAATGAGAAGAAGGACTCACTCAGTGGTGGCTTCAAGAGTTAATAAAAGCAAGGACAGCATATTGGAGGATGCATTCTGCAGCCCAGATACATTTTAAACATGCTCTTTTGTTATAGCAAATCATATTTCTGATTTTCAAATCTTTTATGAAACTTTGGCATGTCAGATTTTTGTGTATAGTGAATTACAGAAAAAAAACAGACCTAAATAATCTAATTAATAATCTAAAGACCTAATCTAATGCTGCAAATTCAGAAAAACACTGAATTTATCGGCATATAAGAAGAATAAGAATGACACATAGACAAAACAAAGTAGTCCTATTAGGAGAAAACATTCTAAATTGTACCTGGTGACCTGATTAGCCAGACGTGTTTGGAGCAGCAAGTCTCTGTCTGGCAGCAGGTTGTCACAGATGAGGTTCTGATTAGACCGCACCGCCACACCATGGCACACACACAGAGAGCACAGCACCTCCAGCACCTGGAACACAACCTATCAGCACTTCATCCAGCAAAAGCTCCACAAACACATGGAAATGATCTCATATTAGGGAACAGATCAAAAACTGCAATTACAGCCACGATACTTGTGTCTGTTTTTGCATAAGTGAAAAATCAGTTCCTTCCCAAACCATGATGCATGAATAACATTTAGTGACATTTACACAAGATTATAATGGTGTTATGTGACAAAATATTATTTAGCTGCGCATACTGCATTTTAGCCAGAAAATACAGAAATAACATGGCAATAATAACTTCTTTTTTCAAGCTTAAAGAAAACCCTTGCAAACTACCTTGTGGTTGCATCCATGCTTGTCTAGAAAAGAGATGATAGAATGAATGTGTCCTTCTTTGATGACATTGAGTGCTTCAGGACTTTCCACTAGGACACACTGCAGAACCTCCAGGACTCCTGTACATTAAAGTATGCAACTGTTCATTTCTGTACTGAAGTTACACTGTACTTACAGTATATATATTTTCTATATTTTGCTATGCTGATGAAATTCCCACAAATCCAACGAACCAGAAGAGGCCTCCAGCCAGTCCAGCCTGCTTATCAGCCAGTCCAGAGAACCTGAGAAATGTGCACAGTTTACACGGTTTCCCCGGATCAGAGCAGCTGAAGGGGAAAAAAATAAGGAAACATCAGAAGAGGATTCACAATACTTAGCCACAAAGGCAAACACAACCCATGCATTTCATGCAAAATGGCAGAATTCAAACCATGTGTTTTAAGCTAAATGCAATTATACAAGTCATTAACGGCTTAGTAGATATAAACAGGAAAATCTGTTTGGGTATCTGTCACTAGTATATAATCAACTGGTATTGATGCATCAATACAATACAAGATGTGTGTTAATTCTTACCCAATAGGTCATAGAAACGGTTAATGATGGTCTCCCACTCTTCTCCCGTGTCACTGTGAGCAGCCTCAGCAAAATGAGAAGCACTAATACATTGGTGTAGATGGTCAATACAATCTAGAACCAAATCTATCACACCCTGAGAAGAAAAGAGGAAATACTTATGGAACAGGGACAAACATATCACACGTAGAGTTCTTTTTATTCATACAAAAAATTTACCTCTTCTTGAAACATGTTCTGCCGATTATTTAGAGCCATCATGTTCTTCTGTTTATCTTCATGGTGTAGCCCCTCTGGTGGAGGCTGGAAATAGTTTATAAGATCCTGCAGACTACGTGTTACCATCTGCACTGGCAGGCTGACAGACGTGACGTTTCCTTGTTCACTAAAACTATCCAGTTTCCTAAAGAAAAGGCGGGTTAAGTATAATGCAACAATAGAGCAACAATTACATGAATGTAACTACCAGACTTTGAAATTTTGACTGATATGACTAACCCTAGCAATTTTCTATGATACGTATGCTAACTTATCCTTAATCAGGGTTCTCCTGTGTATGACACCCTCTATCAAGTAGCACTCGTATACGATTGATTGACATTTATTTTTGTTTTTAAAGAAAGAAAACAGAAGGTGTGACAGGGTTTTCTCTCAGTGCAGTGAAGTAGGAGACTTAATTATACAACTTGAACTTTGTAAAAGCATGGTTGCATTCCCATTGTATTTTGAAAATTTCTGGCATTCTGAAAAAGTCTGTCATAGTAGAACTTGGTATTTTGTGTGTGTGTGTGTGTGTGTGTGTGTGCAACATTTGAAGTCCATTACCATGGCACATTTTATACATAGCCATAGAATGTGGATGTTCTGTGATACCTAAATCTAGCACCACTCGTATACAACACGGACATAAACCAGACGGATTTTTAAAGCTCAATATTTGAGGGTTTTAAAAATATTTTGCGTTGGCCGATATAAATATTCTTTTAAACATAAACATAATGCTGAAACGTATCACTTAGATTTCTTTGTTTATTTAAAGAACTGTGAGCAAGATACATACCGAGAGGAATATTTTACAGTTAAAGGAAAGTCCTATATCAGTGTAACCATGTCTCTATCACTGTGGTATCCACATTGACTGAGGGTCTAGATATGGCATCCAGTACCTGATAAAGCGAGTGAAGAGGAGAATAGCACTCCGGATGAGTCTGGCAGTGTGAGATTCTTCGCTCTGAGAACGAGACAGCGTCAACCCATCATCCATATGACCCTCGCTGTGTAAAATAGCCTGGAAACACATCATTGAATTGAATTGATTTGAATCCTATTGATTCTATCACTATATTTAAAGTGCATCTCAGAACATTAATTTAAAAAGGTTAACCTTTCGCTGAGCCACTCCCATACGTGTAGATTTGGCATCAACAGCTTGGTAGGTGAGCCAGAGCCCAGAGTTTACATGCTGAACATAACAAATGGAGTCTCCATACTTGATCTCTGGGATCCCCATGCCATCAACATCAGTCTTTGTGCCAGTGTCAAGCTTCTCCTATAGACAAAAATCTACTGTTACTCGACCTTCAAGTCTGCAGTCTATATAAACCTCAGATTACGAAACTGATCAAGGCAGACTTAAAACAGTTCAGTGTATTTCTCCTGTGAGTCCTCACCTTTGATGATCGAAAACAGAAGGAGGTTGTGTTGATGTCAGCCTTGTCCCGATCAACCAGATACAGGCCCTTCTCCTCTGTAAGACCCAGGTATCTCCCAGAGGTCATATGGCAGAGTCGGAAAGGCTGCCCCCAACATGTGTGTCTACCACTCCAACTGAGGAATATCAAGAGCATTGTGTTTTTTGTTGCTTTTCTTTTCCTTTTAAGGAAAATGAACAGTCCAGAATATTTAATGTTTTCTTTTTATTATTGAAATGGCAGGGGAGCAGGCATGGAATACACAATTCTAATGCCATTCTGGGCCAGTGATATTAAACGTGTTTCTAGGAACACTGTACAACTGCCGTGGGTGAAAACAGCAGAAAGAGAAATTCTGGGCCCTGCTCTTGCAGTTATAAGTTGCACTATGTGCAACATGATACTGACTCCCTCTATGGTCTAACAACAATCAACTACTGTGTGTATTTGTGTATTATTTTCTTGCCAATGAGACTATACATACTATACTATATATACACTCAAAATTTTGAGTGTTTTGTTTTCCAATAAAAAGTTTAAAACTATAAAGCTTAACATACAATTTTTATATAAGGCTAAATATTACTTTAAACTGAGACTGAGTGCATCGTCACATGCTATGTATACTTACACAACACGCAGGATCTCCAGCCTCCAGAGAGAGCGGGCATGGCTGGAGACTGATCCAATCTCATAGTGCATTATCCTAGATTAAGAAAAAAAGACAGAGACAGAGGTAAAGGACATTTTATCTAGCTGACATGAGAGACGACTGGTCTTTTCAACTGACCTTTGCAGCTCTTCTCCCTGCTCTGCGGATGGAATAGTCAGACACGCGTCACTATGGCTGTGGAGCAGTCGCAACGTGTCGCCCCCCTTCAGGTATCCTAAAATTAGCACAACAGACACCAGACATAATCTCCACTGAAAGAGACATTCAACTGCATCTTCAAAACAGGCCATTAGTTGGCTGTAACTGTTATCTAAACAATGGTAATTGCTCCAAGTGAAATAACACAGAGGGTATGTCAGCTAGAATACCTCTTTAATCAATCACTTGGATTATATCATTTTAGACAGATTTGTTTTTCAATCTTTTAAGAGAGCAAAAAGTAAATAAACTTACCTTGAGCAACTCCACCTCCAGAGCAGATGGGAGCAACACTCCACAGAGTGTGCTGGAAGGCTGCGTTAACAATCAGGCTGTCACTCAAGTTTCTGTTGTCAAATACACTGCCAAAGGACAGGTGCTGGGAAGAAACAAAATGGTAATAGCAAGAATGGGCTCATCAACATTGAATGAAACTTCTGATTTTTCTTCTACAATAGCTGTTATCATAAGCAATTATGCTAAGCATCTCATCAGAGGCAGACACAATACAGATTGACTTAATTTTGTATTTGGCAAAGGAAATGAAACCAATGACTTATAAATGGTAGTTTCTGATTCTGCAAAGCTCAGGGTAAGATGGACAAGAAATGCAGTGGAAAAGAAAACACATTCAGTTTACCAGCTTTAAATGCTTACTTAGCAGTCTTTTGTTATTTCTTCAAACAAATAACGGGGTAATGGTGTTTGTCATTTGATGTGGTCTGAAAGCAGATTTTTGCCATCTTAACTTTGCTCATTTACAGACTCACCAGATATCTCTCTGAGGAAACACTGACCAGTATGAGGTCATCTCCAACACGCACTTTCTCACCTTCTGACCTCTGTCTGGATGCTGGGTGAACAGTCCACCAACATGCCTCACCTTAGCCACAAACAGAATATATACAAAGTTACGATTTTACAGTACATGCTTGATGAAAAATGCTTGCAGCTACAAACAAACCAAAGTATATTAGAATTAAACAAAGAGAATAAGGTGTGTTGAAATGCATAAATATAATTAATAGATACAGTTAAGAGCACAAAAAGTAAATGTATTAATATTACAATTATTAACTGTTAAAAGGTCCAAAACTAAATACCTGCTTTATCCTCTTGGAGACCAACATCAAAAGTCAGCTTGTCAGTCGAAGACTGTGATGAAGACAAGCAGCTGAGATACTGCAAGCAAATATACATTTCAGTGACTATATGAAAACATTTTCTTTTTATAGTTGATATAGAACTATTTGCCATCAGCAAGTGGGAAAAGTAAGATGGAAAACTTCTGATTTATGTCTGCATTACATCAAGATGACTCACCATGCCACTGTATGAGTGTAGGAACAAGACTGCCTGGCCATAAAGAAGGGTGCGATGGCTTCCTCCAGCTCCCACCTGTAAATCACAATTATATATGATAGATCTCTAAATATTAAATAAAAAAGTGCAAACAATTAAGTTAACAATTAATACAAGATATCATGGTCTACTGTCGTGGAAATTGTATTCCTGGTGAGAGGCTGAGCAAATAATTGAGTTACAACAAACCGTTGTCTTTGAAGAATTTATTTAACAAAAGAGAATAAACAGAGAAGTACTACAACAAAATCAGCTGGACCAGAGGTTCTGTCTCCTAAGACAGTCACTAACGTCTGGCCAAGAGCAGGGGCTGCATGATCATTTATACAGTCTGAGCATCTATGTTTTGGGGAACAAGAGATCCTTGACTGGTCCCAGTCAAGGAAGGAGAAGAACAGCTAGTGAGGAACACAATCAACAACCCCATTTCCCTAACCTAAACCCCACACATGTGGACAGACCGGAATAACAAGAACAATAATAAAGATGGAACAGGTTAAAGATTTTAAACAATATATAAGACATAATAAAGGAGAAAAATAGCACTCTTATAAGTAGTTGCATAAAAGATTATAAGTGTAAGAAGAAAACAATTTTCTGCCCTTACATCTACAATGTTATAAACTGCTGTTCTCTGTAAACTGTAGTAGACAATAACATTTACTTACACACGCAAGTAAGGCTAATATGAGGTCAGTGTCAACAATGTAATGCAGTGGTTCTCGACCTTTTTAGGGCCAGCGCCACCCTATCCAATATCCAGGGCCCTTACCGCCCCTCATCAAAAAGATGTTGACAGTTAACCTGAATATTGTTGATTATCATTATTGTTGTTGTTGTTACTATTGTTATTAAAACCGTGAAAAACACACAAGTTAATTAACAACAATTGTATGACTTTCCCAGGGAACAAAAAAGCCATGGTGAATGTTCCTCTCAGAAACTTTTTGTAAACACAGAGACACCATCCAAGAGTTTTCTTGGATGGTGTCTCTGCACTTAATAAACAGGTGGGGGTCTGGTAGTCCTCCCCCAGAAGATTTTGAGCATTAAAGACTTAATTGCCTGCATTCTGGTAAAAAAAAAATTACGATGGAAATGTTTTTATTTATGGGAATCACAAAATTCAGGTGGAAGGTGACAATTCAAAATATAAAAATATATCAGAATATAATGCAGTAAGGTTCTCAGGTATTCTTAATTGCTTTATAATAGCCTATGTTTCCCCTGTAGATCAACTTCCATCCATCCATCAACCGCTTATCCTGCGTACAGGGTCGCGGGGGGCTGGAACCAATCCCAGTACACCCCGGATAGGTTGCCAGTCCATCTCAGGCCACACATAGACGAACAACCACTCACACCTAAGGACAATTTAGGGTAACCAATCAACCTAGACTGCATGTCTTTGGATGGTGGGAGGAAGCCGGAGCACCGGAGAGAACCCACGCAGACACAGGGAGAACATGCAAACTCCACACAGAAAGGCTGGGGCAACCGGGGTTGAACCCACGACCTTCTTGCTGTGAGGCGACAGTGCTAACCACCGCACCACCGTCAACACACATGATATAGTCTTCCTTCCTTTTTGTGTCTGTTGTTTGAGGAATTAACCTCTTTAAATGTGATTGTGGCACCTTCTCAACTCAATGATAAATTAATTCATTTTAATTCAGTTATTAACTCCTGGACTTTAATAGGCTAGCTCCTCTGTTTTAACACGTTTTTCATGTATTTAAACGGGATAACTGCAGGATTGAACAGTAAACAGTTGACAGGTAGCCTAAGCAACACTGATCAGGCAAAGATCTCACCACAAATCCACACGTTAACTTCAGCACCTCGGATAAAATGCAGCTCGCAGTCACAAACAGAGCATGTCAGGGCTTCAGTTTTTAACGTTACATTTTTTTCAATCGCAACTCTACATGTCACGTTACCGCTTGGGCACAACCCAATGTGATTCACAGAGCGAGGTGGGTCCATAAATCTCATGCACTCGCTGGCAGTGTTGGGAGCTTTTTGCTGTAACGCAGTAGGCCTAATATAACGCATTACTAAATAAAAATCTATAATATTAGACCCGTTACAATCTCAGTAACGCGCGTTACATAGCGTTTTAACCTGTAATTAAGTGGTGTTTTTTAATAAGTCACCATTTCAGCACCAGAAAAACAAATCCATGAGTAAAAGAGTAACGTTATTTCCTGTTGCGGGAATCCGATGGTTGAAACTGTAGGCAGTGTGCAAACTACAGGGGAGCTTGGCTCCTCTTAACAAGACGCTCCCCTGCCCTGATGGATCATGCCTAAATAGATATAGGCTATGATAGATAGATATGTGTTTGTGCTTTACAAAGTCAGCTGTTTCTATTTAACAAATTACTTTCATGATCAGAGAGATCAGTCAGGGGATTCAAATAATCAGTGACGTTATGCTGCTGTACCGCGTGCGTAAATGCGCACAGCGTCTTTCTTAATGGGGACACAATTCATCCTATTTCACCCATCCACCCCGCCCCACACTCACTTTTAAATTAAGTAATGCAAAAGTAGTGTAAAGCGTGAATGACAGCACACCTGGAGACACCACCGGACACTGAACAGAACTCTGCCTCACTGCCACAAACAACCGTCTCCACCTGCTGGCATGTAAAGCCGTCTGCTCCCAGCGCTGTTCTACAGACTTCTATTCCTGTCATCATCACGCATAGACCAGTAAACCGAAATGTGCACATCCCACACAGAAATCATAGCAATCTTATAAGGATTAGGACAACTACACCAACACCAGCACCCAAAACAAACTCATTTAAAATGGCTCTCTTCAATGTGAGATCTCTGTCAAGTAAGACTTTTATCTTAAATGATTTTATCTTGTCTGCAAATCTAGATTTTATGTTTTTAACTGAATCATGGTTGCAAATGAATGACTATAGCCAGCTAGCTGAACTGAGTCCGCCTCACTATGATTGTTTTAGTCAACCGAGGGTCAGTGGTCGTGGTGGTGGGTGGTGTGTCATCAAGTACGCTGTGATGAATTTAGCTCCTTTGAAGTTCTCACTCTTAAACTTGCAGGGCTGCAACCTATCATATTGTTATAATTTATCGTCCCCCAAAACCGCCTGGAGGATTTTTATCAGAACTTCCTGAATTTTTATCTACTCTGGTTTTAAATTATGACAGAATTGTTCTTTGTGGCAATTTTAATATTCATGTTGATGACCCCACCAATGTTAATGCAACTGACTTTTTAAATATGGCCACTTCTTTTAACTTCAAACAACATGTCAAAGGGCAAACACATAACTGTGGTCATACACTGGACTTGGTTTTTACCCTGGGTGTCAGCATTTCCTCTGTGGAATTAGTGGACATGACCATATCTGACCACAGATGTATTGTTTTTAGCTGCGGTTCCTCACCAGCAACAAGACAGTTTTAACCAGTTTTATCCCATCGACTTGTCTGAGCTTTTAAAAACAGTATCACAAATGAGAGTGTCCTCCAGCCCACTTGATGTAATACCTACAACGTTTTTACTGAAAGGAATGGATTCTGTTGGGCCCCATTTGATCTCTGTTTTTAACAGCTCCCTATCTACTGGTTACCTACCCTGATTATTTTAAACGGCTTACATGAACCCACTTTTAAAGAAACCTGGTTTAGATCCCTCCCTCCCACAAAATTTTAGACCAATTTCAAAACTGCCTTTTATTGCAAAGATTTTAGAAAGAATTGTGTCCAAACAGCTGCTCACTGTACTGGAAAATAACAAATTATTTGAAAGGTTTCAATCTGGTTTCAGGAAGTACCACAGCACTGAGACTGCCCTGCTTAAAGTCACCAATGACCTTTTAATGTCTGCTGATGAAGGTATGTGCTCAGTCCTGGTACTCCTGGACCTTAGTGCTGCTTTTGACACCACTGATCACAACATCATGTTAGACGTGAGGCACTGGGTGGGGATCTCTGGTACTGCCCTAGAATGGTTTTCATCCTACCTGTCAAATAGGAAGTTTTACGTGTCTGTAAACAACTATGTCTCTTCGTTCTGTCCAGTTAAATATGGTGTGCCTCAGGGGTCGGTCTTAGGACCCATTTTGTTTTCCTTGTATCTGCTTCCCCTTGGACATATTATCCATAAACATGGTATTTCTTTTCATATTTATGCTGATGACACACAAATGTACTTGTCCGTCAGATCCACAGACCCTGGAATGCTGAGTTCACTTAACAACTGCCTTTGTGAAGTAAAAAAATGGATGTCAAATAATTTCCTCCAGCTGAACTCAGACAAAACATAAATCCTGGTCATCGGGTCCCAGCAGATGGCAAAACAAATACTGCCATCTGCTGGTTCCCTAGTAAATCACATTAAGCCTGTTGCAAAGAATCTTGGTGTCTGGTTTGATAGTAATTTAAATTTTGAGCAGCACACCACAAAGCTTGTTCAATCATGTTTTTATCAACTTAGAAATATAGCAAAAATTCTTCCCAATACAGACACCAGAGTTACCCCACAGTGATAAATACCCTTGCATGGTGTGCGTAAGTTTAAACACTTTGTGGGCTCTGACCCAGACATCCTTTGCGTGTAAAAGTACCGGGTTTGTAATATTAGACCCTTTTTGAGACAATACTTCTATGGGTCTAAAAGGTGAACATATTGCCTTTTCAATATCCATCCAGGCTGCTTTGTCCTCCATAACATGCCAGTATCTCGCTAATTTAGCCATCTCAAAGGCCAGGCAGTACAATCTTAGATCATGGAGGCCCAGCCCCCCGTTCTCTTTATGTGCACATAGCTTTCTCAGTTTAATTCTTGTTTTTTTACCACTCCACAAAAAATGTTTTACCATGTCATCAAGTTGTCTAAATATAGTAGATGGTATTTTAATTGGAAGCATCTTTGCCACATAACTAAACTGCGGAGCAATTAACATTTTTATGATATTAACTTTTCTCACTTCTCGAGGTTCGTTTTAATCTTCTGAAGTAGGGGGTTAAAATTCAGTGTCACCATTTCATCTATATTCTCCGAAAGTTTGATTCCCAGGTATTTCATTCCCTTGCGCAACCACCTGAATTTAAACTTCTCTACCATAGATGAAAGACACAATTTGGAAAGTGGCATCGCTTCTGATTTATTCCAGTTGATGGCATAGCAAAAATTTAGAAAACGATTGAACGGTATTCATCAACTGTGGTAAAGATGTTAAGCGGTCAGAAACTACTGCTAAAATGTCATCCGCATATAGTAATAACTTGTGTTCTTTACCTCCACCCTCAACTCCTCTAATTTCAGGGTGTGCTCTGATAGACACTGCTAAGACCTCAAGAAAGTAATAAACAATAATGAGCTCAACAGGCACCCCTGGCGCGTGAAATTTGAATTAAAGCCGAAATAGGACAGGGTGGAAGCAAGAATTGCCACTCCACCTTGTCAAATGCCTTCTCCTCATCGAGTGAAATGGCAGTAACTGGGGTGTTTTGAAATCGGCTCAGCCACATTAAGTGTAACAAAAGTCTAACATTGTCAGTTGAAGTTCTATTTTTCTATTTTTGCTAAGATTTTAGTCAGAATTTTACAGTCGAGATTGAGCAAACTTATAGGCCTATAATTGATCTCTCGTCAGGTCCGGGAACACAGATAGCCAGCATTTTTCCCACACAAACCCCCGCTTTTCTTTAGCTGCACTGACCACCTTATCCCTTGCTGACTGCCTTAGAAAGCAGATCAAAATGAGTCTCGGGGGCTGGTCCATATTCGGTATTGGTGCCGGCTGCCTGTGGACCCCTTCAATCTCCAACTCCTCGTCTATTTCGACACCAAGACCCTCCGATAGAATCTGTTGTATACAGCCATGCAGCGTCCCGTTGGTACCAAAGGTCTCCTTCAGTCCCACAAGTCTTACGTTATTCCGCCTGCACTGGTTTTCTAGAGCCTGCATTCGGTTCCACATAGCCTCTGTAAATTTATCAGTGCAATGGCAGAAATGACATCTTATGAATGTATGCTGAACAGATTAAGTGATAACCTTAGGGGAGGGGTGAACCTTTGGGAAATGTTTTGGGACTATGTAAAGGTTGGTGATAAATCTGACTAAGATTTGTTTATTTACTTGGTTGTTTTAACGGAACCCTGTTATACTGTGATACCTTTGTAATGTGGTCGAATAATCTTTGTTAGTGTTAATCCACTCCCATCGATATACACTGCTCCATCCGTTTGTGTTCATTGGACTATAATGCCAGAGTTTGTCTCCAGAACAATTGTATGTTCTTGTATCTTACATGTTCCTGTATGTTGACGCAAAATATGTCAGCCATGTATCAATACTGTGTAAAATTCAATAAAAATTTGTATTCAAAAAAAAAAAAAAAAAAAAAAAAAAAAGCTCTTCATGGCTTCTGGCCTTGTTATATTTTTGACCTTTTAGTCCCATACACAATGGCAATTCGACTGAAAACTAAAGGGGACAGAGCGTTTGCTGTCAGTCCCTTCTTAAAACACACTTTTATAGGAGAGACTTTCCCCATCTTATTTGACTTTATCCCTTTTATTTTATTCTATTTAACTTGCTTTTGAAAAGTGCTCTACAAATAAAGATTATTATTATTTATTATTATTAATTCAGAGACAGTAATATTGTAATATAACTAATTACTCTCATATGACTAGTAATCTATAATCGGATCGCATCAGGTGCTGGATGCTAAGTTGCTTTCAGGGGAAGTCGGAATTTATCCCCTTGTGAATGTGTAAACACAGCGATATAAAGGCCTTCATGGTGTATTCCTCAGAGAAATTACTGCTTTTAAAAGAAAGACATTTTTCCACAGCAATATCAAGAAAGAGAGCTTCCATTTTCCAGAGTTTACACAGTAAACACCATGTGGCTGAAATTTTACAGATGATACTCTGAATTGCAGTTCCATTGAAGGCAGCACTGAGCTGCGCCACAAGAAGCTGACAGAAACACAGAGAGAAGAGTTGTTACGATTCACACAGCCTTGTCCAGTCGCAGAGGAATAAACTGACAGGTTTTAATGTTGCAGACCACAGTTTTAGTAGTTGAAAGTTTAAACTGGTATTGTTATAAATCTTTGGTGTAAACTTGCCTTAAAACTTTCACCTCAACAAACTCTCCCCAAAAGCAATTCAGCGCCCCCCTTTCCAAAATATTGCTTCCAGCACACCCCATCATCTTCCGAACGCCCCCTGGGGGGCAGTACCGCCCCCGCTGAGAAACTACTGTAGTGTCTTGATATTCCAATGAATCACTTATGATCGTGGTCATTCGTACCATAAAATCATCATATGAATGTCACAATGACATTGATAAACAGCAAATATTATCTGTTTCAGGAGTGTTGAGAGGCAAACGGAGAAAAGAAGAGCAGAGAAGACTCTCACCTCTGCAGCCAGGTGCTTACTGTGGGCCAACATCTCCTGCAGGGCTCTAACAGAGAGACACTGGGCCAAGACAAAACCACATACAGACAGGTCTGGTGGAACATTCTGTGAGAAATAAAAAAACAAAAACAAAGGAGCAGGTGTCATTGGGGTAGTTTCTTATCTGTCTCCTCCCTCCAAAGGCCAACAATGTAATTAGCAGTGACAAGATCCACAGCAAATTGGGAATTGGGCAGTACAAATGGGGAGAAAAGCAGGAAAACAAAAAAATCAACAAATACATACATTATGAAAAGATGTTGAATAAATTAATAAATAACATGACTGAAATATTATGAAATATTAAATGTGATAAGTTAGAGGTGAATTAGTAGTAGAAAACAACAAGAAAAGAAGCGTAAAGATACCGAAGAATAACATACTGTTCAGACACAATTAGCAGACATTCTTTAAAACTTTATGTAGAAGGACAGACTGATGTCAAAATGTCAACAAGCTTCTGGTATTATAGTTTGAATGATTACTATATATATTGGTGTTAAACATACAGTAATTTTGTACAGATCAAATACTGTTGAACTTTCAGTGAATTATTCATTTGCATAATTTTACACATCTCTCTTTTATTATTACAAATCAAAGGTGATGAGGTGTGGCAATAATTGACAAATGGGTTGCTCTGGCAATGAGAGAAACGTGTGCAATCACTGAGGTGGAGCTCTTTACCTTGCAGTTAGAAGTGAACTCGAGCCTGCAAAGTCTGCTGCCAAATCCCTCAGCAGCAAGACAGAGCTTTACTTGTTCCTCCTGGGAGGTGAAGGTACTCTGCAAAACCACCTCGTCTCCCTGAGAAAAACACATCACAGAGATGACAGCAGCAAGAGCAAACTCCCATATGAGTTACAGATTCCCATATACTAAAAAAAAAGACCACATTCATAGGGCGAGTGCAAATTAAGATTCAGCTGATTTGTTTGTGAATGCCAAAGCTGATATAAGTAAATTACAGGATTTCATAGTGCCAAAAGAAATTCAAGCACTCAGTTTTCCCCCTGAAATACACAATTTTGACTAAGGTTCTGAAGCATCATTTAGACACTACAACTTCCTACTGAACGTCATATTTATAGAATTCTTTTAGGAGAGTTAAGATCCCCATTCAGTGCCAGCATGAAATTGATTAGGAATCCTGTAAACAATCCCACAAGAATAAATGACAGTAAGGCAAAAAGACATAAATGGCAGAAACTCTGAGCAAACTGCACGAAAACATACAGTATTTTTAAAATGATCCGTTGTCACTGAAGGTTTTACATACGGTTTTTATTTAAGTGTATTCAAGAAAGACCGTCAGTCATACTGGCATGACTTTTCAGGGCTCTATATTCCCACAACACAGAGTAATATGTCTTCCCTCGCTGATCAGGTGACGTCAGTTTCAGGAGTCGCATTCTCCCAGTTAAACCTTCATTCATATCAAATCAATAAATTGAGTTTAAGCGAATTCAATCCTGGAGATTGGATAAAATCCTATTAAACCCCAAAGCTAATTGCAACTGCGCACAAGAATTAGCAGCCTCAAATAGTTTGAAAAGAAATTCAATAATGAAGAAGCAGAAACAACAATGTATTTTTGCCATTTGTTAGGTCCAATGTACATCCTATATCTTTGGTAATCTCTTGGCCCTGTACCTTGTGCACGCTGTATGCTCAATTTAAAAAGATTGATGCATTCATGTTACTTCTCAAAACAATTTCTGTGCCCCTAAATGTAAGAATAGAGCTGATGATTATATATATCAGTAAAACATGGTCTAGCCCTACAGTAAATGCATGTACAGTAGCTCTGTCACATAAAATTTATCTTATCTCCATTTAAATGCCAAATGGACCATGTGAAAGGAATTGGGCTTTTCACTTCTATTTAAGGAATTGTAGAAAGGAACAACAGAGGACTGGTCTGGAAAGTCCAGCCAGGACACCTCTCCATACCTCCATTTTGGGAAGATACTGCACTGTCTGACCCCTGATTCACCCTTCTTTCCACTCCTCATATCAGCAGTACTCTGCAATCTGTCAAACACATTGCCCAACGAGGCACTGTGTGGCATTCAGATGGCCAGAGCACTCAGCTCTTCTTCAAGGTGCATTTGGTAAGTGAAAATCCAAATGTCGAAAGCCGTGGCAATTCGAAATGCATGTTCATTCGGCTGCAACCGGCTATAAAAAGTCATGTTTTGGATTTGAAATTGATGCTAATCTTTTTTTTTTTTCAATTTGTACAATACAGTGTTTCCTGTGCGGTTTTATAGTGCATGTGGACCACACTGCCTCAAACAAAGACCACGTCCACTACCACCATAAAAAATAACTGTATTTTTATTACAAGAACCAGAAGTGCTGCCTTTGCATAAATACCATATTTAACAAATGTGTTTCTGCTGTCATCTACTAAATTGAAGATGATGATTTGTCAGGATCTGGGTGGCTTCCTGCCTCGGCTGAACATTTTCCTTGGAGAAACCCTGTATTTAATGTAATAATGTATGACAGATATCTACAGTGCTATTTCATATTGTGGATCGATCTTGCAAAATGACTTCGCCCCAATCTTGATACTGTGTTCAATTGTCTCATATCCACCCCAGATACTCCCTGTAATATGCCCTTATCAGAGGGCAATGATAACAAGCTGTGAGAGGACAACTTACAACTAGGGAACAATGATAGCATCTTGCAGTTAAGATGAGAAAGGCCATTTGCAATCTTCCTTTAGTGATGGTGTCAAAACAAGTGACAAAGATGGCAAAAATGCTGCGGAGATCTGATTTACAAATTAAATCTTATAATAGTTACTATATGCATCTTTTGTTACTTACACTAATAAATAATAAAAAAAGAAACATGAAATTAACAACTTTTATGTTACAGCAACGCATCATAAGGTCACACTTTATTTTGACAGACCCATGCTTACTGAAATTAAACCAAGATCTAGTAATGTTTAGTTACGTTTCTACAATAATGACTCACTAATTAATATTAAAACTAAGGTGATATGTTTTAAATAGTAGAAGTAATTTCAGTCTGTAAAGATGCAGCATGCATGGATTTGGACCAATTTGTTAAGTTGCACCTTAATGAGAAGTTACTTTTTGTATCCTGAGACACTAATGTTAAACTACTAAGTATCTTCAACCAAGTCCAGTTGCCTTTGACTCTAACCTTCTTTGGATACACAAATAAAGTGTTATATTTAAAATATGAATTAAAATGAGAAAGATATGAGATGTTGACTCACTGCCTCTCTCCCAAAGAGCCAGGTTATGTTACTAATTGTTTATCTAATTGTTGGCGCTGTTAGCTAAGGTTAAGTCAGTTTAGCTAGACAAGGCATTAACCATTAACTTTACATTTAAGGGCAGTTTAAAAAGTGGTTGACTTACCGTTCGTAGAAACTGAAATTCATCGTCGCCCTCTCCAGTGTTAGTCATTATTTTAGCGACACAAGCCACATTAGACAGAGTTAAGCAATAACGACGGCACTGACAGGGAAAGAGGAAGACTGGAGAAGCAGGAGAACGAAGATGTGCAGCCGGTGTGGGTGGAGTCTGCTGTTAAGATCTGGGCCTCCCGTGACTCCATTTTGGCGGGAGTACTTTGTCAGTGAAGCTTTGATGTGCTAGCATGTAGCTATGGTGACCAGACCTCCCGAAAAATTCGGGACAGTCCCGAATTAGGAGCAGTTGTCCCGACTCCTGTCCGGTTTGTCCCGAAAATTAGACTTACCGTGAGTTTTGATTATAGCCTAATTAAACATCCTTGTGTAGTTCTCAGGCTCCAGCAGGGGTTGCAGGTTGTCTGTACATTGTGTCAACAGCATGTAACAAAATAAGTGTAGCTTCAGGCAGCCACGGCAGAGATCTGACACGCGCGTTGCCAGACAGATGTGACACGAAATGAATAAAATTAAAACTTAAAAAATTGGGTAAAAGATCATGATTTACCCACTGTTACATATCCACAGTTGTTTTGTTTGTCCTAATGAACAAAAATAATTAGGTAATTTTAGCATTGTATTCCCCTCCCCCACTCCAGACCCGAATTTCATCCATTCTCATCTGGTCACCCTACATGTAGCATCCATTTACCCTCAGGAGCTCATAGTTCACTTTATGTCACAGGTTATTAATCTGTAAACATCACAAATTAAATTGTTATATTATATATGTATTTTTTAGCCCTGAGAGGCTCTATGAAAAGCTAAACCATTAATACATTGTTCTTTCCATCCAACAGTTTAATATAACAGGGTGAAGGAATAATTGCAGCCTCTGAAGATCATATTGCAGATGTCACCTTTCTACAAAGTCTGAACTATTTTACCAATTAAAAAATATGCTTTACTGTATGGCCAATTGTATTGAAGTTCTTCTTAGCTTGTAAAACTGTACTTAAAATGTAGCTTAACTAGCACTGCCACTACAGCCCACACAACCCATCTCGCCAGTGTCTTATCCCAGCCGTACAGTATGTACTGTATTAGTCTTTTTACCTGTAACTGTTGATCACATAAATGCTAATTATAATCTCATACCGATAAGAAGAATTTGACATAGCCTACAGAAACATGATTATGAATCAAAATAAAGGCCTGTTGTCTTGCTATTTTTACAACTACTGATGTAACACATCTTTTTAACAGCATCACTGTCTAAACACCGACATAGAATAAGCTGATGTTTAGTGTCAGTCCTGGTACTAAAGGACTTCTCAATCAGTTCGGTTGACAGAAGGTTCCAGTCTAGTAGACTTTGGCGATGGGGCTTTTGTTTACATGTGGATTACGGCTTTATTTATTCTCAGATATGCAGACAAATTGCAAATGACAGACATAATACATGCAATGATTTCTCAGGTTGAAAGTCTGAATTCGTCACAAGCACTTTATTTAATTAATTCATTACCCTCAAGTACAAAGTTTAACTCACTGAATTCTGTGATAACTGAGCCAGCAAATGCCTTTGAGGCATCAGTACAGCCTGAGCATCTTAATTTTCCTATCAAACTACAACAAATCAAACCTTTAGAGATTGGTGTTGTCAAACAATGTTCATTTGTTACAGTAAAAATAAACTTCTCTTTTAAAGGGAACTGCTTGCATCTAAATATTAAATTAATATAGTGTGCTCCGGTGCCTTGTGTTCAGTTTGTGTGAAGTGGCCAATGATCCTCTTGACAGAAAATGCCATTACTTTCACAGTATTTTTGCATTTGCAGGGTTCACAAATTGCCAATGGGTGTGAAATTGAACACAAAGGATTTTATCATTGTTTTTCATTAGACTGTTTTCAAAGACTGAGCAGAGAGTAATATACAGAGAATTAGCATGTTATGAGCGTGTACATAATGAGCACATTTTCATTAGGTCATTGCCACTTTTCTATTTGTGACAATTAACTATTCGGATATTCCTTAAATACTTTTTCTTAATTTGATGCTCAAATGGTATCAAACATGAATATACTGAAAGGTGAATGTAGCCAAAGAGCTATGTGATTTGGACAAATCAGGAATGAGCGAATATTTCTACTAACAATAGGTCTTAAAATGTGCCAAAGAAAAATTGGGAAACACTTGACTACAAAAGAAAACATATTTAGTCAGCACACACATTAAAATGTGCCAAAATGAAGGCTTTAGGTGTGTACTACTTTTTTTTATTTTTTATTTGGCTGGTAACACTGACGACTTAACCTATTGTGCTTCATTTGATCTTTTTTTCATATTAGTGTATTTATTTTTAGAGTTTATTGTACTTATTTTTGGGAACATGTAAGCATTAACATGTTTGTTTCTGCCTGAGAAAATGTTTTCTTAAAACATTACTCATGCATACTGCACATTTGGTCTTCAGTGTTCTCTGCCTTTAAACCACTGAGCAATTTTAAACATTTACTCTTGCATTCATGCGGTATTCCACTTTTCCTTTGTTGATACTGTATATTTTGGCCTTCTGTGAACCCATTTTCTGCCCTGTTTATTGTTGGATCACAGTCGGTCTAAGATTGCTTTTACAAACTGTAATTCACTTTAAAACATCTCAAAATGCCTTATCAAAAGATTGTATTCTCAAAACAAAGGCACTGCGAGGAAATATAATGCATGACACTGCTACACAAAACAGGACTTTCATGTGATCTGTATTTATGGAGAGAATTTCTCCTCTAGCTTTACCTTCATCACAGAACCCTACTTTCTGCACAAATACCACAACACACAAGATAAAATGTACAATGCACCGCTTCTCACAATATATTTTTAACATGGCAATACATTTTTGTTTAGGGGGAATATTTTATCCAAGCGTACAAAGACACATGACAATGCTCAGCTTGATTGTAGACAGTCTAATGCATCAGAAAACTATGGTCACACAAACAATTCATTCAACATATTTGATCCAACTTTCTTATAGATTCCTTAAATTCATTGAGATGGAAGGCAGGGGGTTAAAGGTCGCTCTCTCCATAGAGGGCGGTGGAGAAGGCAGTGTAGTCCAGTGCTCCTGGAGGTGCTCCATGGCCGGTGTAAGGTGGCATCCTCATGATGCAATACTCTGCTTGTTCAGGAGGAAGTTCTCTCCTTAGCTCCTCCACTAGTATGTAGGGCTGCAGTGGTAGAAAGAAAATGCATATTCACTTTCATGTTTCATGAAGGATTAATGTCAATAACCCTCCCGCACACACACACACACACACACACACACACACACACACACACACACACACACACACACACACACACACACACACACACACACACACACACACACACACACACACACACACACACACACACGCTGCTTTTCCATTTTAAGCGCATGAACAAAATTGTAGTGCATAAACCGACATGGCAAATACTTGGAAATAATGACTGGAATAGAATAGATTAGCGTTGGCTAAGAATATCTGCAAATATGCCAGTAAGTCACACTAATACCAACACACATACCTTGTCACTTGCCAGGATCCGGAAGGATGCCACAACCTGCTCGGCAGTGTCTGTATCAGCAGTCTCTCTGGTCATAAAGTCAATGAAAGACTGGAAAGAGACTATTCCTGTACCATTGGGGTCCACAAGTATCATTATACGGGCAAACTCCACCTCTCCCTGTGTAGAGTGTACAGTATGTGTGTAAAATACAAATTTGAAAATTGTGAGAGCAACCGATTATCCACCCAACCACATTTGAATTACCTACCAAGTCATAACCCATAGAAATGAGGCAGGCTCTGAAGTCATCAGTGTCCATTGCTCCATTCTTCTTCTGCAGTCAGAAGCCAAATTTCAGGTTCACCGTACAGAAAATGAGGAAAGGTTAAAGCATGGTGCATCATATACAGTACAACGTGCTTGTCAGTTCAGCATTAAAACGTGACAATACAGCAATACTGTAAGACCAAATCCTATGTGTCCCATGCAATGTGCAATTTTTTCAAACTTTGCCAAATCTAACACTGTTAATTTTGATGTTTTGATATGACATGGTAAAATAACTGAGGAAGAATGCTTTCAACTTTAAGCACCTAATCTTTTACCATTTGCAATAACACATTAAAAGATGCTTTAATGCAATGTTGAAACTAAGACTCTTATTCGTAAGATTCTTATGAGCCATAAAAGTCAGCTAAATATGGCTAAAACATTCCACAGTTTAATAGCAGCTACTGTTTATAATGCCTTATTTGTGGTAATCTGTGTTGGACAAAGGAGAATAGTTCATTTTCATCCACTCGCTCCACCGGGAGTCGCTCCGGATCAAATTTAGGGTCAAGCATCTTGCAAACAAACACTTCTTCTCTATAGATGTGAAATGGTAGAGCTGTACCCTGTCAAAGTGGTTGAAAGAGGATCGGAACTCATTCATCTGCTGCTGGCTGATGCCTTTGGCATCCCGGGTCAGGATCTGGGTCTCAATCTCGTTGATGGTTCGGGCAATGGTTGTGAGGAGCAGCTCCCACCCGACACGGATATGCTGTTGATGTGGTGACAGAAATGACAAGTTAACACAGCCTTGAGCAGTTTAATGAATATTAAATGTTTAAAAAACAAACTGGATTAGGCTACAATACTGATTTTCAGTATTGAGTAGCTTACGTAGGAGTGTGTGTATGTGTTCGCAAATACTGTACATGCATGCACTGTTCATGTCCATAGTCTTGTATCACTGTTTGCCACTGCTGTGTACCTCCATAGTGTAGTTGGTGTGTTTGTTATCGAACACCAGTGACTCTTGGATTAGCTGGTGGTCTCCCTCCAACTTGTCGATGTTGGGCTTGTAAGCAACAATGATGTGTTCAAATTGTTTCAGCTGGGTCATCTGGTCCTCCAGGGTGCCTCCTATCTCCAGGGAGCAACGTCCAATTTCCTGTTAGGATAACGCACTCAAGATGGTCAGCTTAATGGTAGATCAATTTAGATCATTCGATGCTAGTCTAAAGATCAGATGCTCACTGATGGAGTGCATGGAGTCATTTACCTGTGGCCAAGAGAAAATTCTGTCAGGACATATAGTATTTGATGATGATGATTTCATATGTATAATAATTCAATTATCATCATTATTTCGAAAGCCACCATCATGGTCACCCTTATGTACCACGCAATATAATTATCTTCCATTTTAGGTCTTTATTTGATTTGATAGAGATAACTGTCAAATTGCTTATGAAGCCTGTATGTCTAACCTCCATCCTGGCCTGTATCCAGGGTCCAATGAGATTAGCCTGGGCAGCAAATTGTCGTCTCAGCCTTTCATGGGCATGCTGGCGTGCCATTTCCTCCTGGAGGGCACTATCTCTCTGAGGAACCAGCTTCTTCACCTAGAAAACACAAATGCACACGTTTATTTGGAATTGTCAGAAGATGGCTCCTCCTAAAAAGCGAACTTGAACATTGAACAGAATTGTACTAATATATTTGGATTATATGCTTTAGATCCTTACTGGTTGGTGAGTCCTTTAAATCAGTGATAAAACAACTAGAGCAGCACTTCTTTACATTTATAAAGGAATGTAGATACTGCACTCCTTGTTCCTATTTTCATAATTAATGCTTTTATATGGACAGACAGCCATATCTGAATAATGACTTTATTCCTTGATGTAAGACTAAGTATTAAGGCTATAGCTACCTTTTCCCACTTGTTCAGAAGCTCTTCAATTGTGATGGTGCTGTAGGGGTTGATAATGTTGGCCTTGATCCCATAGCTCTGGGAAATCTTCTGCACCTCATTGTGGATTCCCAATATGGCCTGTCTCTCTGCATCAGCCTCAGGTAGAGTAGCTTTGAACTGCTCATGAGCTGCGATTAGACTCTGGAATAGTAAAAGGGAAGTCCTGAAATATTAAAATTTCAATTTTGTCAAGAGTGATAACATTATGTTATTCTTTCGGGTATGACAAATCTACGAACATTACAACTCACTATATAACATTAAACAGCCAAAAATGAATCATAATCATAGGTAAAGATTAACCTTAACAGCAGCAATACTGTGAAATTAAACTAAAATCTCACAAATAGCAGTAAGTGTGTGAGCCTACAGTCCAGCAAGTAAGCATACCTGGACCTCTTCAATAGTATGCACTATGAACATGTCCTGGAGATCCTCCATGGCTCCATCCATCCAGTTGTTGAAAGGAGCCGACCTCTTGGCAAACTCCAAGAACAACTGATCAATAGTCTCCAGCAGCTTATCTGTTCGCTAAGAGAATTACAGCTCTGCATTAGGCTCTACCTTGAACTTAGGGGTCATCTTCATATCTCACTTACAAATCCCAAACAAACATCCCCTAAACCATTTAATGACTAATCCCAGGGTACATAACTTTGGTATGGCCTTGTTAACCCCCAACTTGGGTTTGGTTGTTCATGACAGAGTCCCTCCCCTCAGCAGGGGGTGGCAGGGAGTGGAAGATCGACAGAAAACAAACCCCTGTCCCTGTCATTCAGACTTAATCTTTTGGCCATTTTCCCGGGCCCCTCACACATTTGCAGGTCTGGAATTGCTAGCCTGGATCAGAGGAAGTGGCTAGTGGGCTTTCAGCCAGTCACTTCCTGGATTGGGCTCTTACATCTATTTCTCCTTTATCCCCTCCACCCTCCCATTTTACCATCCTATCTGGGTCAGGGATTTTAGAGGGGATACATTTAGGTCTCCTTAATCAGTCGTGTCTTCACTGTTCAGGTATCAGTGACAGACACCTAAATATGCTTACACAGATATTTTGATTAAGTTGGGTTAGGATGCAACTTCATTCTGCATCCATGTGGAACATTAGTGCACTCTTGTGGGGACTTACTTATCACAAGTTTCAACATGTGCACATAAATGAATCCTTCACTAGCTAGATATAAAAATAAAAAAACACTTTAAGCCTTTAAAAAAACTGGTCAAATGGATATGAATGTTTTTCATCTGCTTTCAGTCACAAATTCAGCCTTGACTGTTGCCTTCACCTCCAGTGCCTCTCTCCTCTTCTGAGTCAGGGTTCCCAGCTTGTCCCACAAGTCACAGATGCTCTGGCAGCGTTGGTTCACAGCAGCAACGTCGTGGTAATCCAGCTCACTGGAAAAACAAAGCACATACTGCGGTTTGTTTCAGTTGTGGAAAAGAGCTTTACTGTGCTCACCAGGCACTGAGGTAGCTTTCATAAAAATAAAAATAAAAACTGTCCGTGTGAAATAGCTATCCAAAGTGTAAAAAGCAGCACAAAGTCACTGCCATAGTGATAAATGTTTCAGTTAACACAACCCCCCACCACCACCCTCGTACAAGTACTAAGGTCTGATCACATTTTAAATTTAAAATGAAATGTGCCCTGCCATCACAGACTGAGAAATGAAATACATTTACTACACTACAAATGCAGCTGCATACGCATAAGTTGAAAGCTTTTTAAATGTCCTGTTTCCAAAGCCGAACAGAACAGGCAATTTTTATTTTGTTGGTTTTGGAAAAGCAAATTAAATGACAGAACAGGCACATGCTGGTCTTTAAGTTAACAATAGCAAACTAATGTTAGATTTATGGAAATATGTGAAAGTTTATTTCAAACCATTTTGAGTCACCAAGTTGTAGGCTCAAAATGCAGTTCCCAGCATAGTTATTAGCATTTTCTTAGTCTTAGAGGACAGGTAGCCAGCTTGTAGGTGCTGATTCTTTTTCCCCTTGCTACATTACATTAAGTTGGTTTCGCCTGAGCTCTTAGCATCATGGTAAAGGCTTTTCATATGTAGACACTGTCAAGGAGGATCTGCTCTTATGACGTGGATTGGAGTTTTTAAATCCAGTACCTGATATTCTGTCTTCTGTAGTTGAACAAAATGCAATTTTTAAAATCAAATGTTAGACTAGTCAGCCAACAAAGTAAAGCATTTGTGTTCATTTAGTATTTTATTTAAAACTTCAGAACAAGCAACTTGAAACACAGACATCAATACACAAACACACAAACACACACACACACACACACTTGAGTAAGCTGCGGGGACTACTAGAGTTGCCTTTACTCTGGTCTGCTTCAGGTTGGTTTAAAGTCCTGTTAAAGTTTTGGTATAGTCCTGAGTCCATAACTGGGAACCTCCTAGGACTGAGTTGAGGAAGACTGGAAGTTGAGCACTAGGGAAGAAGTCTTTCATAATGGACTTCCTCCCAGTGGTCTATGCCAGTCTCATAGTCTGACTGGAAGTGAGAGACTGTGCCTGGAGGATGCTGACCATTCAAGAAGAGGTAGTAATGGTTCAGTCCCTCTGCTCCTACTTGTGAAACTGGCTGGACAGGGACTTCTTCAAACATGGAAGCAGCTGACAACTCCTCACCTCCACGTAGAGCCGAGGCATAGGTAAGCAGTGGCATGAAATCTTGTTCTTCGATTTCCAGCTCTTCATTTCCATGCTCGTAGATGGATGCATAATGACTCAACTCACCAGCCTGGAAGACAGGTCCCTGATATGGAGAAGGGCGTGGCACAAAGCTTAAATTTCCATTTCCGATTAAGCAAGTTCCTTTCAAGCTCACCTGCCTTAAACAAAGGTGGAGCTTGGGAAGGACTATGTCAGGTATAGGCTAAGTTGTTCCAGACTCGCTCTTGGCATGCGTAGAGTCTGCCATAGGATCCCAACCAGAAGCAGCAATCCATGAAGCCACATTGAATATGTCTAAAGCAGGTCTTGCTGCATAGGGTTTCAGGACTAGAATACACTTAATCTTTCACTGGTTCATTTAGGAAGTAGATTGGATAACCCACACCGGAAGGCTGAGCAACAGAACCTTCAGATGAACTATATAATGGAGGCCAGGAGCTGCCTCTATGTTAGTAAAACTGCCCTCATTAGGATCGCGCTGGATCCAGCCTACGGGCAAAAGAGAGAAAAAAACAAATTGTGGTAAAAATTAATGAGGCAAGAAAGCGTGCGATAGCATTTAAAGTCTTTCGAGTCTGTAACGATTTCAGAGTACATTTATAGTCTTCAGTGAAGTGACATTCTTACCATTTTGAGCAGGAAAGCAATGGACATTCCAGCTGAACTGTGCAATGAGGAGCAATTGACTGCAAGAGAAAATAGCATGGTCAAAAGCTTAGTAAAATATACAAGCCATTAATAGAACATGAACACACAAACATTGGTCATTTGACTATCACATACCTTGCAGGAACCCAAACGGCCAATTTCCTTGTCAGCTGAAATGTTATCTTCCTCTCTCACAGCACCAGTTAAATATGAAACAGGAAATACTCTGTGGCCAATCCCTCGCTGAGAATGATAACGATGGTCAGGTGTTCATCACTGATTATTGATTGAAAATGTCAGCATGCCTGTAAACCACACCTTCACCCTTCTATTACTGTGTATAATAACAATAATTTTATACTGTAGTGATAAGCATGTAACTAAGAAGGGTTTGAATAATTTTCAGGAATGCTTTTCACAAAGTGGTTCCAAAACCAAAACCATCTTACATGCAAATCAGAGTTTAGAGACAGTGAGTTCATATTGTTCCAAATTATTTTCTTTTCAATCAGTTTCTGTTCTTCCACTGCCTCAAATGTGAACAAAGAGAACAGATGTTCTCTTTGTTCACTGCATATTCAATGTGAATGCCGTGTTCTGTTGTGCACATGTCCTTTGTTGCTTGTCATCCATAATCTATCCAGGCATCAACCCTTGTAGGTTATACATTAGCTTAAGTGTCTAAAGCCAAAATGCTATTAAAATAATATTTAAAAGAGAGAAACAGATCCGTGATTGTGTTTGGCAGGAGTGAAAACGTACTCCTGGGCCTCCATGACACATGACTGCAAACGTCTGCTAAAGGGAGTGCGTACTTTAGTTCCTGTGCAATGGCGGCAATCTGCTCCACTCTGTCCTGGTGGGCTGCCAAGTCACTCTCAAAGGCCTCGTGTTTTCGAAGCAATGCTCTGATTTCTGTCAGGGTGGCTGCTTCGTAGTCCTTCTGGGAGAGGATCAGTTCTTTACCTGAATTTCACACATATGCAAAGAGAGAGAGAGAGAGAGAGAGAGAGAGAGAGAGAGAGAGAGAGAGAGAGAGAGAGAGAGAGAGAGAGAAACAGGATGATTAGTAGATTAGATCTAAACACAAGCCTTATTTGGTCGTTGCAGATGAAGAAAATTAACTGTTGCATCCCACTACAGGCTGATTGCATTGGGCAGGGTCTAAAATCTTTAATCAAATCTCATTAGGGAACAAGTCTAAACAAAACCCACGGTTAAAGGAAACACTTGAACACTGAAAAGCAGGCAGATAATCAGGAATACAGATGCCTGTAGATGAACGGAGCGCTAACAAATCAAGATAAACAGATAAACATGCAGACATAGACATACTGTAGCAGTGAGAGATAGATAGAAAAGCAAGAATGCAGACAATTAAAAAGCCAAACTACAACTGACCGCTGGCCCAGTTCTCATGATTGGTGGCTTTTTGGCGAAACTTTTCAGCCAGATGGTCTAGCCTCTCCAACCTACGGATCTCTGTAAGGAGCCACTCCTCATAGCCTTTCTCTGCCTGCTCCAGGCCTTGCCATGCACTGGCTATGTCCTGCAGACACATTGACAATGGAAAATCACAAATTCACTTAAGATTTTTGAATTGATTCTACACTGTCAAATAAGAAAAATTGATAAATAAATGTTATTTGCAGTTGGAAATAGGGGTGAACCTAGAACCTGTTACTCCTTAATCATGTTTAAGATTTAACCTCTAAGGCATTTTCCCAAAGACTTTATACAAACAGTGGTGTACACAATCATGAACACTGAATTCTAAGCAGAGAAACAATATGAAGTCGGGACTTACAGATACCATCTTCCCCTCAGAGGGCATGAAGGCAGGGCGATTGCTGATGCGCAACTTTGTCTGCAAGGTGTTGAAGTTAATTTCCAGCTGGCACTTCTCCTGCACTTTAGGGGGCTTGTGCTGGCGTCTGTAATCCCTGAAGTCCTCCAGCTTCCGCTGCATCTCTGCCATGGTCTTCTCTGGGGTCCGGTTCTCCAGCCAGGGAGTGGTGCGGCGGATCCACTCCAGCAGCTGGGAAAGGACAACAATAAGTGGAGAGCCAAGAGAGCTCCATGTTAAGATAGCAGTGTGTCAGGAAGATTGTGATGATTTTTTTCAGCATGGGTCTCAGGTTATCACCACAATGGTATAAATAAGTGGGCGAAAGAAGGATGTTTTTTGATTTTGAACTTACGTCTGTACTTTTACTTTGAAATGCTTCCATGTAACAGGCAGAGGACAAACTTTAGGTTTAGAACCTTTGCAAAATCTTGCTTTGAGTATGTAAGTTCAAATCATGCTTTACCTCACTGGCCAGTCTCTCATACTCCTCCATCATTTTCTCATTCTCCTGGTTTACACCGAGCACCTTACAGATCCTGTTGGCAGCCGTCTCTGCCTAAGAGCACAGGGAACAACAGTAATGTTATTGCATAAGCAAAGTAACACAGTGGGTCATGCTCAAACTGATCCTCTCAGTCTCTCTTTTAACATTATCCTCATACTAAATTTGCTCAAAATTTGACATGTCAAAATCAAACCATTCTCGAAATTCATGAAGGATAGAGAAGTAATCTAAAAAGAGAAATTGGTTAGGGCACTGTTTCAACCACTATACCTGCTCAGCTCCAGCAAAAGCATGGTAAAAGCAGGACACATAGGTCATGATAGCTCTTTCATCAGGCTTGGGGGTGTTGATGATATCTGTGGCATTGAGAGGGAGGAAAAGTCAAGGTAGCAGAAAGGAAGAAAAAACATCAAAAATCAAAAAGTGGAAAATTACTTTAGAGAATGGAAGGAGACAGAAGCAGCACCAATTTTAAGTATTCTTCAAGTGTGATTTTAAGACAGAAATAGACCTCCAACAGACCAAATATTCTCACATATTTGCATGAACACATACTGTGAAGTTCATATTGCAAACACATATCTCAAAGAAAAATGTATGAGAAGTTTTGAATCCAAAAACTCATATTGGGTACATCTATTTCATAACACATTACCTTCTGCGTCCAGCATTTTGGGAATGTCCAGGTGTTTCTCGGCTATGTCAAAAGCCAGGTTCAGGTTCCCCAGAGGATCATCCTAAATAAAGAAACACAGTTCTACATAACTGAACAGCAATGCTGGACTTAAAATGCCACCGCATTGACCTCCATGCTATGGTGAACACATCATACTCCCTGATTACCAACTGTACATGCAGATTAATTTAATAGCACTCGTTTTAAGGTTATTTTTGACGGAGCTGCTACATAAACACCAAAGACTGACTTTATAGGTTTTCTAGTTTTCACGAGCTGTTTGATTATTAGGAACTTCACATATTGATGATTGCCGTTTGATTAGTCCCAAGAAACCAGTCTCACTGGGAAAATGATGTTGTAATTTTCTCAAATTCATAACATGAATTACTTTTGGTACTGTTTTTAAAACAACAGCTTACATCAAATCATTATTACAATTTTTAAACAAGTATAACAAGTGATGTCGTTGAGATGAGAGTTTGTTATCTGTACTTCATAAGTGACTTGAACAACTCTGCTATTATGATAAATTTTCATATATGAAACAGCTAGTAATTAATCATTTAAAAGATAACTCAAGAAAACAATTTACCCTTAGAATATACATACTGTATTTCTTGAAATGTTCAGATTTAATCAAAATAAGCAAGTCTGGCAGGAGACACCAAGTTTTGACAGAGTGGGAGTGGTGAATTAAGCCAACAGCTGACAGTGAACCCTTCCCTGCTAACGGGAAAGCCAGTGAGAGTGCAATGGGGTAAAGGGATCATGCTATCATGCTGCTGCTATTGTCCCTATCCCTGTACCACTGTTCCATAATGGTAGGTGGGTGGGGGCTGCCACTCTATATGACAAGGCCAGCTGCTCACAGATCCAGTGCAGGACAGATAGATAGATGGATGGATACAGTGGTAAATTGATGACGGGGTGGATGGATGGATAGAAGGATACCCCAAGGCCTCTGTATGTGTGCGCCCCTGACCAGCGCTGTGTCAGCCAGCTGTAACACCGCAAGCTTCACAAACATGCTCACCTGGAGCCAGACTCAACAGCTGCCTGCCGCACAACGCAACTGTCTCCTGGCAGCATGAGCAGAACTGAAAAGTCGAGGGGTGACTGAGTGTGTGAATATGTATGTAAGAGATTGAAAGAGTGAGAAAAAGCAGTAGAGATAAACAGATATGGAATGATATGTGTGGGTGTGCCTCATCATGACTCATATTTCCTAATTATGAAAATTAACACCATCCTCGCGTTTATACTTAAAACATGACTACTAAATATCACAGCAACCATTTCATATACATCTTCTTGACTTTCATGAGGGCCGGCAGCCTTTAACTGGGGAACACTATGTGACAATAGCAGAGTTAAAGCTAAGCTTGAGCTCTGCAGGGACTAGGCTCATGTTTCTGTGACTATTCAGGGTCAACTCCGAGTCACGCCAATGAGTTGTGGACTGAAAAGTGAGTGCTTCTGCTTCCAAAACAAAACCAGCCACGGTGTTCCCCTACTATATATATATATATATATATACACACAGTATTAAGCCAAAATCCGTTTTCTCATGAATACAATTGTCTGATGTTTTAAGGCATGACCATTTAAATTTGCAATATGTGGTTCATATATTCATTGGATAAAATCACTATAAAATCTTATGGACAAAATCTCTATCGTTGGTTTTTACTAAAAAATTAAGTTTTACATCAAAACAGACTTGGCAGTGGAAGAGAGAAGCCTCAAATATTTCCAGAGCAGCCTCTGCCATCCCGTCTACAGCAACATCTTCCAGAAGGGAAAAGGAGCGTTACTTGTGTGTTATTGTTACTGGACAAACACGGGAAGGCTGTCAGCTGTGCTGTTTAGCTCTCCAAATAAGCAGCAAAGCTCACTGTGGCCCTCGCCTGTTTACACACAAACCATGAGAATCCTGGTCTTCCATAAATCCACAACATTGAATTGAGCTGTGGATTTGTTAGCCCTGAAAAACATTTAAGCACAAGTAGCATGAGCATACTTTTTAACAATTTGAAGGCAGACATGACTTGGTTTGCATATTTATCACACTTGATATAACAGAAGCCACATATCCCCACCATTAAATCCAGTGCACTAATGGGCGCAGTGGGATGCACAGCAACAGTCTTTTTTCATGCTAATTATGCTGAAAATGTGTACTAAGTAAGCTGCCCCAGTTAAGAATAATGAAGCATGAGGTGAGACTAACTGAGTGCACTTAGGATAAAAACACTCTGCACGGAAGAAGAAAAACCTCCATAGATTAAAGTAGCGTTACATCCATTAGCCATAAACTGTTTACATACACAGCAAATATTACTGCACAGTATTTCCGCCTATGACAGCCAAGCTGACTTCCCACAGACAACTTACTTCACCTCAAATAATTTACACGGTAAACAACAAGGAGTTGGTCCTATGAAATGCCACATATTTCTAAGTGTATCCAAATATGCCATAAACAGTCCCAACAAACCACTTCAAACACAAACTGCTTTATTTTATAATTTTCTCTGGATCAAACACTTCCCTGTACTCAAATAACTTAATCAAACAGGCAACCAGGTTAGCATTGCAAGTCTTCTGCAGAGAAAAGAAGAAAGGGTTAAAAAAAGATTGCAAACACCTACAGTCCTAGATACAGACTAGTTTTCATCAGTGTTTCACAACAAAAGTCAACACGTCATAAAAAGTTAGCCTTAAGTGCCATTATCCTGACTTCAGTGTGCATTTCTTTTCATCAGTTCACACTGTGACAGGAGTGTTATTTTTGTGGATCACAGTCTGTTAGTGTTTTGGGGCTGAAACACAGCATCCCGGTTACAAGTGAAACCACACGACACCTTATTGAGCTTAGAGTAGTCGAGGAGGTCGGGTCTGTGTCTATGAATCAGGGCGCAGAAGGCCAGGCCATCCTTCCAGCTTCACCGGCCGATGAGCAGAGAGAACCAACATGTCAGTTCAGAGAGGTAACATGCTAACTTGACTCAAGAGATGAAGCTGCTGGAGTCCGGTTTTAGCATTAACCATTAGCGGTGCAACAGCACTCGGTAAATATTTTGCTTTGTTTAAAGTCAGCCTCAGGAAGAAGTGACATAATGCTATCAGATCAACATATTCACTGTAAAAAACTGCATATTACTGTGATATGTACTGCTATATAATAAATTGTCTTGTATGCCCAAATGGAATGAAAACAGTATTTTGAGAATATTTCAATCACATAAAACTATCGCTCTTACTGAACAGCATTTAAGAGCCAATTAACAGTCTGTGATGTGCTGAACACTTACCTGACATGGAAGTTTTGGACATTGACATTCCTGTAGGGGGCAGTCTTTCTCTGACACCACAGGAGGAGACCTTCCTTGGCAGATGTTTCTGAGGCGATAGGAATTTGTTACATCATATAGCACCAGACTGCTTTGCCTTCTAAAACCTCCACATTCACATTTTATGTCATTCCTTTTTTAAGTACATTCAGTGGACACAAGGTACCTATAGAAAATTAGCTAGATTTGGATTTTTTGGGGTGTTTATTTTCTCACCTTCCACAGAAATGTCCTGAATGGCGAAGCGGAGGATGATAGTCCAGATCATTCCAAGAGTCATCTTTACATTACCGTCCACAATCTCTGAAAGGCAAGCAACCTCTTACAATTAGTTTGCACTAGAGCAAATAATAAAATCTGATTATTACTCTTATTATTTCATGCTTGGGAGGTCATATTGGACACTTGATTGCTTGCAGTATATTAAGATATACAGGAAGGCTGCGGGTACCTTCAGCTCCAATGGAGACCAATTTCACTCCTTTGCTTGTGATGAAGTCCAGCGCTTTATTGACGTTAGCAATCTTATGAAATCGCATCTTCCCTCTGTCTGGCTTGGGTAACCTCTCCCCTTCAAATAGAACAATTATGACAGAGTCAGACACATATGTAACCTTACATGTATGTGCACATTACCAGAAAATTGGTTTTAACTGAAACAACTACATTAAATGCAAAATAAACCACAAAATTAATATTACTGTACTGTGATGAAAATGTGCATTTTGTATACCAAAGAGGAAATCATTGAAAGGAACTAAGAAAACATGAAGTTATAAAAGAAACATCTTCCCTTCCTTACCTGAGATAACTTCCAGTAGCAGCATGAGTTTGAGTCCATTCCTGAAGTCCTCCTCAATATTTTCAATTTGAGTACCAGCTTTCCTCAGGTGGGAGTTACACCAGGCTGTGAAGGTCTAACAGGACAGGGAGACTCAGGTCAATTAAAATGGGATTTGAATGAAAATGTCACCGTGCAAATGAACAGTATTCTGTGCATGAAAATTGCAGTTATTTCTGCACTTCCTGTAAAGCTCTGCCGATGCACCGCAGATTACTGGAAACAGAAAAATAGGAGAAATGCTGCTAATTTATAAGAATGCACATTTACATTTTAAGTTAGGTTAAAGCAAGTTGGACTTTAATTTAACTTGAACTTTCCTTTACATTATATGGATATATGGATCCTCTCTTCAGTAGACCTAAAAAGACTGAGGCAGCTAGCAGCTTAACAAGTATCCACTACAAGACTATACCAAATCAATGTTAACCTCTTTGATCAGTGCTAATTTTTCACATTAACCTTCTGTGGCCTGTTAGTGTCCAATTTTAACGTTTAGTTTCATCATCAGAACAAACGTTCTCCATGTGGGGTACTGAAATATGGTGAATCAAGTAAAGCTAGGATCATTGTCTTTGTCCTCCTATTTTCATAAAGTCTCTCAATAGCCAGCAGCAGAGTTCACAGGCGCTCAGCACAGCGCGGATGAAAGCTGGGAGCCGACCACAGAGCACATTCCGGCCGATATTAGGTGTTAAATTTAGACTGCTCTGCTTTGCCTCATGATAAGAGAGCAGCAGGGAAAATAAACGTCCAAACATCTCGCCGTGTCGACATGAGTGAAAATGTCACGTGCATACAGAGCAAGTTTTCCCCTCACGTCACTTTTTGGCCACTCATAATGTGATTGGTTACAGCTGCGAGGAGATAGCTTTATCACAGTACATGTGTGCTGCTCCTCCAGGTCACACTCATTACTGTGCTGAGGTACAAAGACAGGCAGGCAGGCAGGCATGGACAAAGGATGGGAGTGTAGTCAGAAATATGAATTTAAAATCATATAAAGTGTATGCCACAAGGATGAATATTTGGATCTGTCAAAGTGTGTGTGTGTGTGTGTTTAAATAAGCTACTATCATCAACTAGAAATGAAATGTCAGTGTTTATATGTATTTAAATCAATAAGCTGTTGAAAAACAATGGTCTATAATGTAAGCTTTTGTTGCCCTTTAATCCTTCACCATCACAAAAACAAAAAGGTATGAATGAGTAGTTAAAGTACTTTGAAAGTCAGTGGTCAAAGTATGATGGTTATGGTGCATTTAAAACATTTCTTAGAGTTAGTAGTAGTTAATGGTCAATCAGAAGAGAATGGAAGCATAAGCTGGTTTACTTTTGCATTTTTCACATTTGGCTTCACTTTTTATTGGCACTTTATTTGGCAATTTTAAAAAAGAAAATAGTGAAATGAATTTGTGCTACCCCTTTACAATATAAATGGAAAATATTTTTCGAAAAAGTTTTAACCTTTACATGAATGTATTTTTACACCTGTACTTTGATCGGCTAATGTACAAATTCAGCATTATATGTTCCTCATCATTACTTGAGGAAGATAATTCAGCACATTTTCCAACCCTGATTCTTACACATCCTTGTACCCAGTAGGACTGTGTATGGGTGCCTAGCCAGCCAGCCACTCAGGCATCCCCTCTGGGTGCCGATGCAAAAACAGAATTTCAGAATTAAAGGCTTTAGGGTAAAGGCCATCACATTCCACACTGAGTGAGTCCCCAGGGTGTATGTGACATTGAACTGCTGCCCTCTTTTGTTAAAAAAAACGTGGCCTGCTGGTCTTCCATATTTGACTCAGCCACAGTCGTAGAACCCTGCTGCCCACTTTCCAAATCCCCCCACCCCACAAGCACATACTACTGACCAGTGACGATTGAAGCTAAAAATATTTATGAATCACATCCAGCAAGGACCAACCCTGTCACTGAAATGGCCGATGCCTTTGGGGCCTCACTAGGTCAGAGGCTGGCAGGCTGAGTCCAAGAGGATGGACAATAAAAGAGAACCCAGTGCTGAAAAGACAGAGCCTTTTGAATGATTTCTCATACGTCTTTCATTCAGGCATCTATTTAACTTACACTTAATGTATTTAATTACGCTGCACTTTCATTTAATGTAACCCAGCACCTTGGCAGTGCGGATGAGGCTTTAAAGTCTGAGCATCAGTCTACATGAAGGGGCACTGAAGCCTTTATCAATCTCCTTGATAAATATGTCTGAGTCAGGTTATAGATTCAAAATGGTTCACATAAGCTCCATCACATTAATATCCACTGAAGGAAAGTTACCATGGCTTGAGCAAGATAAAATAATTTAAGGCTACTGGAGATAAATTACTTGTAAAACATGACTAAAAGTGGCAAACAAAAGTGTCGTGGCAACACTACTACTGACTGTGAATGTCAGGCAGGGGTATATAGTTTATAACAAGCTGGTCGGGCACAGGGCAACTTCATCATCTCCGGCAATGCCAAATAGAAACACTAAACCAGTGATACTGTATGCAGCCATCATTTATCAATTCTAATCCCTTTTAACAGCTGCTCCCAGAAGCAGACTACTCTCCAATGAGCACTTGTCAACTTCAAATTATAATCAGTAAAAAGATAAACACTGGAAACATAGCTGTGTATATGGACCAGGGACCTGACTATCTTGTTGCTGTCTTATGTTACCAAAAATAAACAGTTTTCTCATCCCTGTTGAGGTGTGTGGGGGGACAGGAGGTTATGGGCATGGAGGTGATGGCCTCCAGTTGTGCAAAGAGCTGAAGTTTAAAGCACAAGCCAACTTTTAAAGCCATAAAACCAATTGACAGTGTGGGAAGCCGAGGCTATATTGAGTTGAGCTGGTGTGCTGGTACAATATTTCTGCATGGTTTCTATAAACAAAAGAATTCCGCACCAAGGACACTGGATTAACCCTACTATAATGCCTTTTGGTCCCGGGGTTAAAATTAGATGCAGCGTCCATTCTAATCCCAACAGCGTCATCATGTGTTAGAAGCATCTGTTGACAGCTCGCATTCCGCGCGTATCAGTTGAGAGGCAGCAGTCTGGAGAGCCTCTGGAAGGCAGAGCTATTGTTAGCTGGTACCCACCGCATCCGTCCGTCAAGCCTCCCACCCTGGACCTGCGGGGTCATGCACTCAGCACGTAACTAGAACAACCTTCAAAATAAAACAAATGAAACTTCCGATGGGGGTGGCAAAAACATAAATTCATCGAGTCATACTTGCCTCTTCGTTGTTGTTTTTTTTTCCATTTTTCAGAGAGCTATAAAGCTAACTATAGTTGCTAACTTGGGCTAGGAAGACATACTAAAGTTGACGCCGTTGCTTCACTGTTTATATCTACTTTTATATTGTATGTGATTTGATGCCGCGGAGTTGGCTCCATGGTTGGCTCCCCTTCCAGAAACGTTAGAACGATTCATAACGGTTATGAACGGTTAACGTTACCGGAGAGGCGTCTTGTGCGTTTGCGCCTTCCCCTGCATGCTACACACACAAACAGGTAATTATAGAAGATAAATGTTTCATTAACTTGGCGTCCATGTTAAAACGAACAAAAATTGTGTCGTGTTTAATCAGCTTAACGCCCCTAAACACGTTAAGGTCGCCATGAAGTCTTTTATTTTGAAACTGTTAACCGGATATTCAGGTCTTGCGTGGTCTGCATGACGCTAGTCCCAACAGAGCTGTTTGAAACTTTCTGACACTGTAGAACATTAATGGCAGAGTAACCATTATACTCTCTAGCAATTTGAAATAAAAAAAACTTCCAATGTAATTCAGAACAACACAGTTTGATCATTTTTTCCTTTGCATCCATCTCACAGTCCGTAAATATAACTAGGAACAATCAATTTAGTTGTATTATTTTGAAACAGGAGCTTTTTTCTTACTTTCCTCTGCTGTTGTTCCCAGGCAGGGTCCAGCAGCATGTCCCTGTCCCAGTCATCTTCCTGCATCATGTACTCATCCTCGTAGCCGTTATCATAGTGCACCGTGGTCTCCACCTGGGTCATCATTATTGCGCCGTTACTTTCTGTTCCTCAACTCAACTGCGTGTTGTCCCTAACGAAGGACACCTGGATTAAATGTAATGCTGAGGAGGGGATAGTTTCCTGACTCTCTCTTCTCCGAGCTGCTGCTTCTTCTCAGTCTTACTTACTCACGCTTGCCCTTGTCCTCCCGACCTGACAGACGTCTGGCCCTGGTTGCCACAGATGTACAAGCGACGATAGAATTAGTACATAAGTGTCACGTGACGCCTTCATACCTTCCCCCAAAATCCCCATCGCACACACCCACACAAACTGCAGCAGGACAGTTTAATAGCTTGAGATCAATAAGACAGTCTTTATTGTAGAAAACAAAAAACAATTTCAGACTTTCATTTATGACAAAAAAAAAAACCCAACACAAAACGTGGCCTGGGACATATAAATTAAATGTTTCTTCCTTGGAAAACCCATATATTCTTACACTGAAAAACACTGGACACTGTAACAAACCCACTGGAATCATTCACTGTAAAAGACTGGGGATTTAAACAGTGTGGTGTGTCCAGTCCTCTCTTCCATTTCCTAATTGTTTATGTACTGATGTTCCTTTTTTCTCTCTCTTTTGCTAATTTAGTGACAGCTGGTGGTCATTTAGGTCCTTACACAACACTGGGACAATCAGGGTGAAGAATTTAAACCTATGAAATATAACACTAAATTCTATGCAATACTGGAATGTATGTAACTGTGTTTGTGTCCAGGTAAAAGTGTGACTATGCATTTGTAGAAACCATATGTTCAGGCATAACAAATCTAACTATATGTCAAAGTGCGCCTGTTGAAATGAGTAAAAAACAACAAAAATAACACCATGGTTTGAGGCAGACCAGCAAGGTGTGTACTGTGTGAGAATCTACAGCGTCGATGTAAAATAAGCCATGCATCAGTTCTGATTAGTTACACAACCTACAGGGAATAGCTTTTTCACTCAAAACCCCACCCTGGACTGTGGTCAGATTTTCCAGATTTCTTGGGGGGTAGGCAGTCTGACCATTTTCTTATATGCTGTGAGTTCTTTCATTCCTTCCACAGAGCAATTACTTTGGTTTTTGATTCAAAGTTATTGGAAGCGGAGACTGCTCCCACATGTAAATAAAGAAAAAGAGATTCAGTAGCAAGGAAAAGTCCCTCTGGAAGTTTGAGAAAAACAATACACTGTTTGGAGGCGGTGCATGTCATTTTAAAACATCCTTTCATATTGTGAAAAACCAAAGGCCCAAGTGCTCTGTCAATGAAATGTAAGGAATACAATGAAAAATGTGAACTGTGCCTCAAAAGCTTCAAACTGACTGGGAGGAAGCTGGTCCCCACAGTCACTGCTGAAGGAAGAACCTCACCACAGAGCTAGACATACAGAGTGCAAAGAAGAACACACAGGAGTGAAAAAGGCACAAGTGTGTAACAAAACCATTCAACAACCTTCAGAACATGTTTATCTGTCACAGCAATGCTAATATTGTCCAGGGACTCGACATTACCCCAAACAATCTCTGGGCTCAGAGCATAACAGCTGGGTGGAAAAGGAGTGTTTGTAGAGAGGGAGTGAGCTATTTGGGCCCCATGTATCCCCATATGTGTCATCTGGTATCTGCAGCAGTGTTCTTTGGCCCTGGGTGGTTCACAAGGAAGGGGAGAGAGGAGCAGGGTGGTCATCATGTGGTTTTCCTTTTTCCATCAATCATTCAGTTTCACTAAGGCCACAAGGTCGCCGCCACTCCTGGCCTCGTTCATGGATCCATTTGTTTGATACTAAAGACAGAAAGGAAAAAAAGATAATCATAACCTTTATCTGGCCATTTGATTACTTTACACACAGTACAAATGTTTACCCTTCTTGTCTTATAAACAGCATATGACACTGGGTTAAATTGCTCTTATGAATACTATGGTCTCATAAGAGACATTTACTGAGGTCTTTATAGGCAATCAGACAAAGAGGAGCTCACCCCACTTGTTGCCGACCAACACTGGACAAGCTGCATGTCGGGTGCTGTAGTCTCCTTCCCCGCTTGCAAACAGATTGTACCAGAACACGGCAGTGCCCTGGAATACACACAAACAACAGGCGAGAGGTTAACAGTGTTGCGAATCCTCCAGGAATAGCACATTCCCAAAGAAAGATTCTGAGAAGTGTATATTTCTTTTAATGACAGGAATAAATAAATAGGCAGGTGCTCATAGTACATTATGCTATTTCGCATGGAAATGTTATTTATTAGAGGATTGTGTTGTCTGTGAAAGGGATAGCGTGTGAATGACTGTAGTGAATGAGCCAACTAATTGCCACTGTTCCTCACTGAGTGGCAAAAACAACATGCACAGTATTTTGCACAATTTTATTTTGTTATTCAACTGTAGTGTGTGCTATGCTTCAAAACAAATAAAAAGAACCCAGGGAATTTGTTACAGCATTTAGCTGTCTATATAACATGACCAATTCAGACACAGCTACTGAGTCATAATAATGTACTGTAACAGATGGTGGAACATAAGCAGTTACCTTTTGGGGCCAAACTGCTGCACCAACATCTGGGAACACTGTGGCTCCACCAGCTGCTACATCACTCATCTACAACAGAGAGAAGAGAGGCAAAGAAAGTTCAGTTTTTATTTGTTGTATACAGTTATTCTGTAGTTCTACTATTTGTGGAAGCTCAGCGCCAAAATAACTACAGTAGTTACAATAAGGTTGATTCCAGGTTACAAAACACACATTTAATGCTTTCTGCATGGTTATAGTCTATTTGATAATTTGACTGTTTCACATATATATTGAAATTATTATTAATTAAATTATTATGTTGTGGCACTATTTACAGAAAATATCACTGGTAGTATTTTTTCTAGCACTAACATACATCTTATTGCATCAGCATTACAAGTCTTGCTTTAATTCAGATGTTAGTTTTGTGACAGCAAAAACTTTGCACGCTGGCAAAGCCCATAATCAGAGATGAAAAATAAACCTTGCTGTAATACCAGGGTGTTACCCTGGTAAGTAAAACCAGAGAAACCTTCTGGTGAGCCTTATTCACCCATTTCATACGTTCAGTTTATACGCAGCTTTTTTTAACCACAGTGACTAAATTTTACTCCACACCATGTGGGGTGAGAGTTCATGGCTCTGACTGGTTAAGGCCTCATTTTAATAAACCCACTGAGCCAGTATGGGTGTTTGTTGGTTTCTCATTTGAAAGACTCATTTATATTTTCTTTTGGTTTAAGTCATAGACTGTATATAAAAAGGGGGTTAGGGTTTAAGTATACTCCTCCACAAGGGGGCAGTAACATAATGATGATGGGTCACATCACACAATTGAGAAATAAAAAGACAGGTGTGTATGGTCTGTAGCCTTATAGTGTTTGGACCTTGGGAGATGCAATGCTCCTTACTGCAAAATATTATCATCTGGAGTTACACAATTAGGTGACACAAACCACTAGGCTAGATTCTAAATATTGCACTACTTCTAAGTACTAGCAAAGGAATCTACAATCGGCAATATACAACTGGAGCAAGACAGAAAAAGCAAGCTGCAAAGAAACAAAAACTAAACTAATTAGTATTGGACAAATTAGTCACAACACTTACCCTCAACTTTGTTAAGTTAAAACCTAATGAGATTCCTTCAGTCACTTCTAATAACTATCTACAAGAGTTCCCTGCCTTTTTACCAGTAATGCAGTTTTTTAGATTAGTAACGGCTGCATCGTGGGTTTTTTTTAGGCCGTACATGTGCTTCACTGTTAACAATGTACATCGTTGTAAATAAGGCATGTTTGATTGACTATTAGCATCTTATTACTGAAATGATCCTGCACGCTTGACCCATAGGCCCTAATCTTTCACATGATTTTACATAATTAGTTTTAAAGAGGATGCAAATCATTTATTTCACACGTTATGTCATATTTTCTGTTTTTGTTTGTTATTTGAAGCTTAATGATTCCTATAATGAGTGAACTATTTAAACCCATGATGCCATATGGCTGCACCATTACTTCATTTTATTTACATAGTTAATCATGAGATATTTAGAATCTTTGGATGTATTAAGATCTTGACTAGACTTTAAAACAATGTTCTGTGGGTTTGAGCACCATGCATTTGTGAAAATAGACCCACAAGTATTTCTGACACATTCAAGAGTTTAATATGGTTTGCACTCAGTGTAAGTTGAATTAAAAGTTTACAACATTGTTATTTAGGAAGAGTTTACTCACATAGAAGAGCCATGTTGCTACCCGGTTCCCAGTGCCCAGCTCTTTAAAGGCATCTGGCTCATCTTTCTGTGGAGGGAGAGTCACCATTCGGTTTAAAATCTTGCCATATATTACCACTATTGTACATTTATATAAATGACCTTGTGTGAATCACAAAGGGTCATACCCTTCCGAAATCAAAGTGAGGTTCGTATTGCCCTCCAACGCCGTAATTTGCAACCTACATAGATCAAAAAAATAAAATAAGTCAGGTTTCAACAGACTAACACACAAACAAACAGAGTGTTCCCGAGGGGCAGAGGGATTGTTAGAACACATGTTTACGTGTGTATTTAAAAAAATACGTTGATTCAATACGGTTTTGCCTTGTAAAAAAAATTAAATCAAAGAAGAAAAAAAATGGGTTGAATGTCCACAATGAACGCTTTACCTGCAGCTCTTCTGCAGTGTCCATTTCCAGCCCTGTGAGATCTTCAATTCTCTGGTTGATCTTGTCAATCATTGGATCTTCATAGCCAGTGAGCCAAGCACTGGAATGCAGCAGGGAAAGCAGAACAATTGAGATAGAAAAGGAACATGCTATGCAACATGTCAGTGAGACAAGAATTTGTCCACTAGATGGTAGTAAAGATTTCTTCTGAAATTGGCAACAAGAATAAGACATGTCATCCTGAAAGCATGCCATGACAAGCCCAAAAAGAAAAGGGGGGCATTGCACTTAGATGACAGAAAGAGAAAGTGGAGGTATGAAGAAAATGAAAAATTGGAAACCGGCCCAAGGTTCACAATCTCCAATCAGTTCAGGGTCCAGGGTTGTTGACTTTTAAACTGCGTGTGCACTTGAATGAATGTGGAAATTTCATACAATAGTCTGGTCCTTAACACTACATGCCTTTCATACTCACTCTCCCACTCCAGGAGAAAGCCCCTGATAAAATCAGCTCTTGATCAGCATGGAAACGCTTTCTTGTTGGACTAACCGACATGTGTATGTGAGAGAGATAGTATTGATAAGTCATATTTTTGAAGGGCTGCTGGACCAAATGTGAGCCAACTCATTTGTTTCCTGGTGTGTTGCAACCAGTTCATCTGAGTGCATCTGTATGACTGTTCCCCCTATCACTTGAAGTTCACTCAACTTGGAAATATATGCTTGCTAACACATACGCATATAAAAACATCAAACAGACTCCACACCCTGGCACCCACAGGCACACATACCCAAACATTAATACCAAGATCAGTAAAACCAAAGAAACCCGGGGGTTTTGGTGGCCTGCTACGCTTGCTATCTTTAGGGTGGGATGTAGGTTTAACTTACAATAGTCTATTTTATGTTTTTAAGCTCATGCATTCAGAATCAGGCCTTGGAAGTTTCTTAATCTCTCTTGTTGATATGGAGGTTGAAGAAGCACAGTAGAACTGCAGCAGCTCATACGAGAATGTGGTACAGAGTAGAGGGCTGCATTGGGATTGCGCGGTTTTAACTCTGCTGGGGGTGGGAGAGGGCGGTTAAAAAAAAATATACTGCAGGTCCCGGGATTTAGCTAGCGCTAATAAAATGGGGTCAACAAACGAGATTGAAAAGAAGATTAAAGCGGGCTTAAACAATACCAAAGCAAGGCTGAAATTTGGAAAACCTCTCGGTTGTTACGGACAAAAATTAATGCAATGATTTATGTAGGTTATTCTGAACATTTGTGGCCCAAACATTTGTGTCCTTTTTTGCATGTCACAATGTTTGCGGGTACGGGCGGGAGTGGAACACACATGTTGCGGGAGCGGGCGGTAATGGTCACAAAATCAGCGGGATCAAGAGAACAGTGAACAGTCATTCCTAGAAAGCGCAACGGGGGAATAGAGATTTAGTGCTCTAGATCTCAAATAACCTGCAAATTATGGTTGTGGGAAAGAAAACAACTTGTCACAATGATGCAGTTCCATGAAAATTCCTAGATCACTGGGTAAACGGAAAGAACAAAGAATATTTCAGCTACACCAAAAAACAACAGAGGATTGTTTAGTGTGGTTTAAACTATGTTTAGCTCATTTGGTGTTCTGGCAGAAATCTATTTAAGTTTCCAATTAAACCACATTAAAACCTCTGGTGTTAGTTTTCTAGGTGTAGCTAAACATTTTCATTTTTTCCACAGTGTTGACTTGGTGCAGGGCTGAATAAGTGTTTCAGCTAGGGCAAAGAGATAAAGATAAAGAGGAGGAGGAGTTGGGGAAGGCATTGTGGCCATCCTAGTAACCTGTGACCCCTTACCTCTTGGAGACTCTGTACTGGGCCGTGGTAAGTTTCCCAGTTTGAGGGTCATGCACCGTGGCTCGCCTTAGCTACAGAAGTTTCCGCAGCAGAAGGACACGGAGGTCGAAGCAAAGAAGATGGAAAGAGGAAGGAAAGATGGATGTTGGAATGTGATCCAAACAAGAAGACGAGAGGAAAGTAAGAGGAGGGAAGAGGGAGAGAAAAGAAAGGCAGATCTGGTCACTAGTTGTCAATGTTATTCTATGTTACATCTATTCTTATAAGAAGAGTGTTTCACAAGGCAATGATAGAAACCGAATATCCATATTAAATGAAGAAAATGTAGGAGTGGCTGATATACCTCCTGACTCACAAAGCAACTATGTTAATATCAACTACTAGAAAAAGTAACACACTTTCTCCCTTATCTATCTTATTGTGTTACCTTTCTGTAGCAGACTCCTGAGCGAAAACACATGCACAGCAGATCCTCAAAAGACAACAGCGCAAATTATTTGTTTTTCAAAAAATTAGCCACTAGTTTTATCTGTGTTGTTTAATTTTTGTGTCATTGGTGAAAGCACAATGAGATTTATGATTATAAAACATCCATAAATGTCTATCTATGCTGTACAAAGCTTTGATCATTCTCAGATGGATCCTGGGCTTCTGCTCAGGAGCCTTTAAACTTTGGAAGGGCGGAGAAACGGAGTTATACGGACGGACGGTTATACAGAGGAGAAATGGGATGAGTAACTGAGAGGAAAAGGAGGAGTACATCTCACATTCTTGCTCTCAGCTCTCTTCTCTATCCTCTGTTCTTGGCGGCTCCTGGCTATGCCTTACCTTTTGCTGATCCGGTACGGAGCTGTCTCTAGCACTCCTGTGATGGGGTTGGAGATGGTGGCCCTGCGTAGCTGTGAAGCCAGGGACATGATTTACCCACACACACACACACACACACACACATATATATACAAAGATGTGTGTGCCTGTGTGCTTGCCTAACTAGCAGAATGAAATCGGCCTCAGCGTCACAGCTTTGATCTCTCAACCCTCAACACAGTAAACCACATAACAGGAACTGAAAAAGCCAAACCAATGTTCCTACTAGAGCACAGTAAACTGTAAGGTTATCATTTTAGCATCATCCATGCATGACATTGCATCATGGGAGCACTGAAACTACTGAGCTTACTCGTGGCTTTGCCAGTTGCTTGATCCTTTCGATTTCTTTGTCGGAGATGATGTCAATGTAGCGAACAATGTAGGGGCGGTCCCACTCATCTTGCTGTTTTGCAGGTGACAGGAGTAAGACGGGGCTGTGATTGTTGTCGTAGTATCGACAGAACAGTCGGCTCTGCCTGCGAGGGGTCTGATTGAGAGAGAAGGAAATCAGGGAACAACGGATTTGAAACTGCAGTGTACTTGGTAAGTTAGAAGTTGTGTTTTTGCGCATCTCTTTCTCTTCCTCACCATTCTGATGCCCTCTCCACGACAAAGCATCTCATACTTCTTCCTCTCTGGGATCAACGGAATGGCGCCCTTCTTTTTAGGCTTTATCGTCTTTTCAGTTGTTTCTCTTTTCCCTCGCTCTTTCTGCTTTTGAGCTGCGTCCTCCTCAGTCTTTTTCTGCTTCTCCAACTGGAACTCAAAGTACTTCAGGTTTCCCTGGGCACGCTGATGCTCTGGGTCTGAAAATGGGAAAATGAGAGACCAACAGAAATAACAGCGGTGATTACAAACAGCGACGACTGCAAAGTCACCTAAGAATATCACAGCCCTGCAACCAATATAACTGTGCTTCCAACATGAAATAATTATATGCTATTTATTCAGTCTGACCTTATCCAGTTCTCAGAAACAAGATGAACAAACAGGACAAATTAATTCAGGGGCTCATTTGGAGGAACAACAAGGCACAGTGGTCTGTGTTTCAAGACAACGATGTGAAATGTATTTGTGTGTGGCACGGTACAGCCAATAGGTCATTTTACTTCTTACTAGTATTACACTGGACACCAACTTGTCAAAATGTTCCACTATTCCTGATAATCATAACCTTTCCTATCCCCACGGCACCAGGTTTCCCTGTACAGTCTAGAATTGACTCAATGAAAGTCACTGTGATTCCCAAAAGAGCAATAATAAAGCCCTCTTGTCCATCACCTTCTACTAACATTCCAACTTCTGTTTAGTGTGTCATTCAGTTCAAACCAAAGTGAATGTGCAGTTGCTGGCTTCTTAATTTATCCAACTTACTTGATGAAACAAAATAAAGTCTGGTGTCAAGGATGGACAAAAAAACAATAACAAAAGCACACTGATTCCTAATCAATCTGATGTTTATGTGATTTTATTTACCTTGAGCAGAGATTTTAGAATCCAAAGTGACAATATCATTTCACATTGCGAGACATGACTCCCAGTATACTTTCAAAATTGGGGAAGTTCTTAGTATAGCTGTGGGGGGACTCACCCAGTTCAAGCAGCCTCTTGGTGAACTCCAGGGCTCGCTCTATCTCCCCCTGCTGGTATATGGAGTAGCTGAGGTAGTCGAGTACTGTCACCTTATCTATAGTGGACTCCTCTCCCTCGTCAAGCTGTTTCAGGGCCTGGGCCATCCACAGCTCTGTGTGGTAGTAATCAACGTCAGAGTAGGCGATTTTCCCCAGCTCGTAACAGTCCTCCACTGTCATTAGGCTCTTGTGTTTCACTCCTAGTACGCAAAAGATACAGAAGGGGAACATCAGCGTAGAAGAAAAACTTCAACACGGTCTGTTTTTTACTGCGACTTTCACGGCATTATACGAATGTTCACTATGTGTGTTTATTTGAGTGCTTTCTGAAAAAAATAGGTCTTTGGAGTTACAAACTTTGTGCCAGGTAGATGTTGGGTGAACTGATTTAAGTTTTTTTTACCAGGTAGGTCTCCTGTTGAGATTGTGTTGGCATCCAGTCTGTAAGTGTCTTGTAACCGGATGAGAGCTTTAGCAGCCCCGGTCTGGTCCTCATCTGTGGGGAAGTACTGTCTCTGGATGGTCAGGTTGGAAATAAATCCTGAGAGAGATAGACAGGAAAGGACAGAGAAAAATACACTAGGATGATGATTATGTATGGGATACATAACTACACGTTGACACAAGTGGACAATAAATACTCTCCTAATTGTCAGCGAGACAGCTTGGAGTGACTTCGATCTTGAGTGATGAGAATAGTAGTTATATTAAGCCAGACATGCGAAAAGCATTAATGAGTAATGTTCTCTACTACCTCAATAACACGATAAGGGGGCTGAGTGAGGCACTTGATTGCTACTAAAATTTATCAAGTATGAATGAGCAGCATACTGCTGTAAAACAAACAAACACATAAAGCTTTCCCAGGACTAATTAGGGGCTTTTTTTTTTAAAGTCCTTTGCGTTGGTTTTTGGCAAGCAAGCAAAATACATCCCTGCACTCTGGATACACTCTCTTATACTAATTAGAATCAGTCGATCCCAAAATTTATATCCCAATTTCAGATAGTACTGGATGATCCTATTTCTGCTTATTATTGGGGCATCACTATCATGAAAAGCTAGATTCACTGCAGAAATATATACTAACCATACTCTGATAATTTGTGTATAATGTGATTTTCTTTACTTTTGGCACTTAACGTAGCATCTGGCAAACACAAGATATGATCAGCATAGTGCTAACTCAGTAAGTTATTATTTGAACCAGTTCTGCTTTATCCGTACCATCAGTTGTGTCTTTGAGTACAAGGCTCTCCAGGTCCCCCCACTCCGTGTTCAGCCTCTTCATCAGTTTGAAGGCATTGACAGGGTGCCCCAGGAATCCCTCTGGGTCTTGTATGGCTGTGGCTGACAATGAATCCAACTTATCAGCCCACCTATCACAAATATGGCAATAGAGAGTCAGATGCATTGCTTACACTTCCACAAGCAATAATACATGATTAATTATAAATATAAACAATTGTGTATACAGTTGCCTGCCTGACATTGTATGCTTGCGTACATGTATGCATATCTGTGTATGAATCCATGTGTATAACTTTGTGTCCACACACTCACCGTTTGACCTGCTCGAGCTTGTTCTCCTCCGCTCTGATGTAGTCCTTTAGAGAGATGACAAGGTCTTTTTCTGTGTATAACAGATCTGTCATCTGGCCTGAGGGATACAAATGAGAAATAAATCGCCATCAGTACACGCAATGACAAATTACAAAGGCTATCACATATTCTGTTTTCATTATGTGCATTAAAACATGAAAAGCTGGGACAAAATAATCAGTGAACAATTATTTACAACATGAGTACTATATGTTGCTTGATGGTTTTACCTATGGAGGTGAAGAAGTCATTGTGGGCTGAGAGCGCCTGCAGGCAGCTCAGCAACAATAAACACCAACACGGTAGCTCCATCCTGAAGAAAGAGAGAGAGAATTAGATATATTGTTCCACGCATTAACTTGAACATTGAATCATGCATATTAATCACAGAAATTACTTTGTGTTGTACTGCCATATACTGTAAATGATAAATGACACTAGGCAGAATATTTCTTTTCTATCTGCTGATATCTAGATTAACCTCTGCCAAGGCCACATTTCCAGCTGGATGTCAGGTAACCACATTAGACTTATTGCTACCAAAAGTGAGGGGCCTTGTTTCCCTGGTTAACCCTGCCCTCCAAATGACCATTCAGTGACTCCTGTCAAGGCTCTGTGCGACCCTAGACAACACTGTCAGGCTGTCAGTCGGACATCCCTAAAGTCAGACAGATGTTAGATGCTCCTTAGTCATTTACTGTCTGGGTTACTTGAGGCCACTCCCTGTTAGCCACATCAAACATTCCAGACTTTACAATTCATCCCGTTGTTCTAAACCTCCCCGATTTATCATATTGTTGCCTTCCTGTACTCCCTCCAGTGCTTCATCCATCTAAGACCGGATAATACATAGACAAACATTTTTATTCTGCAACAGAAAATAGTTCCCAGTGAAAACTGTTGGCAGCAAGTTGTCTGTCCAGAGTAACTGGGGTATTATTTCTGGAAGGATGTGTTGCTGTTGAATGAACAGCAGTAGTTACCTTAACCTTAAACTATCTGGTTACTGTGGTTGAACATTAATTAGGGCAAGTGCCAAAATGTGTTTTTTTGTGACTTGGGTGAACTGACAATTTAGGAAACGGAGACAAAAATGAAAATATATATTCAGACACAACAAAAGGTAGGATATAGCAAAAATGGAAATCAAAGCACTAACCAAAACTTGGAGATTCTCCTCAGTAGAGCCCGACCGATATGGGGTTTTAAGACAGATACTGACTTTGATATTTGGGGATATCGGCAGATTTGTTTTTCCCCTTCCAAACATGACTGAAGGATCTGTCTTCCATCTCTTCTATTTTTCTATTTAAATTGTCATTTATCAGCAATTAGCTCATATCTGCCAATAACATCGGCACACTGATTTATCGGTCAGGCTCTACTTCTCAGTCCTTTTAGTGCACCACCACAAAGCCAAATTTAAGTCTGTGGTTGCTGTCACTGTGTCCGGTTTGGTTTTGGAGTCGGCACAGCCATAACTACTACAGGGCTTCTGGTGTGTTACGAGTGCCACTGTGATCTTTCTACCAATACAGACAGAAATGAGGATACAGACAGAGTGGCAGGAAGAAAGGCAAATAGCAAGGAATGAATGTCAGTGAAACTGATCAACAGCAGAGGACATGCTAGGACAAAAACAGTTTTGTTACTGTACTAAAAGAAATTGTGTAATTTAAAAAAGACATCATGGCATACATGTGTGACATGTTTGCTTCTGTATCCTGACCTGTAACCAAGCGGGAAGCTTCCGGTCTACAATATGAAGCCGATGCGGAAGTCCCTGAAACCTGCATTCTATTGAAAATCCAGCAGGGGGCGACTCTTCTGGTTGCAAAAAGAAGTCCGGCTCCATTAGAAATAATGGGAAAATGATCCTACTTCTCAGCTGAATAATTATCCCAGTAAACACTTTCCTTATGAGTTTATGGTCTCAGTCGCAAGTTTCAAGTCTTATTCAATACAAAATGATGTTCATTTAGTAAATTATGGTGCCATTTATTTTAAAATAGACCACAAAGCAGAGTATGTTTCTGGGCGGGATTATTTATGATTGACAAGTCGTTACCATGGCGACCTGTCAATCAGGCTAGCGCCGACTCGTACCCACGGCACTGTGTCAATTTAACCAGCACCACTGAAAAAGCTTATTAGGAGTTGGCTGTTCACTTTCTCTGGCGAGTACATTTAGTTTTAAGACTGTTGTTCACTATACAAAGTTATCAGCCCTGTTAAAATGACAACGTGAATTACAGCTGCACCTAGCTAAGCAAGCGAGCTAGCTTCGCACACGGCTGTTAGCTCCGTCGTATCGTCACTTCCGGGCACTTCCTGGTTGCAAAAACTCGACATGGCGGTGCCCTATCAGCCAAACTTGAGGTTTCAAAACGGGTGACGTCACGATGACTACATTCATTTCTTATATACAGTCTATGCCTGTACCTTGATCTTTGACCAATGGTCTAACTTTCTACAAAACTTAATTTAAGTTTGTTGGCACATGTTTAAGATATCCTAATTAACCAACAAATGGGACTGAAAAAAACCCCCAAACCTTGCTCAACTTCTGTGCAGAGCACAATGCAACCGACAAAGGGAGTAGATGTGAAGTAAACCAAACCAACAGAACTACAATTTCACAAAATGATACAACACCAGTCTCAACCAGTCTCGTACTGTGTGTACGGACCTTTGTTTTGTTCTAACTTGGAGGGACGATAAGTTTGTTATCAATACAGCAGAGATTAGTAAACTGACAGCTGGATGGTTTATGTAGTTTATATACCCAACACAAGTGAGATAACAAGCCAAGCTCTTCTCTTGCTTCTTGAAAACACTGCCTTACTAGAGACAGAATTGTGACAAAAATGCACTTATGAGAAAGTCATTAAAAGACATATTCTTACAGTGTTTTGATGCCTTTGATTTGACTTAATTGTCTTAATTGCTTAATTTGAATAAGCAAATGTACTTAAGATAATATTTAAGGGTACTGTAAGTATGTCAATGACGTGAAGCTAAATTGGCTGTAAACTGTCAAACAAATACAGAAGCAGCCTCTAATTTAGTATCTTGCTGAAATCACACCGTAGATTAGAGCTGCAACAATTATTCTGATAATCGATTAATTGTTTAAGTCATCAATCAACCTCTGACTTTAGTAGAGAGAGAAAAGGTTACTCTGGGACATTAATATATGTTTAAGTCGTGTGGTGTTCACCTTACATGACTGATCTGTGACACACACACACACACACACTACAGGAGCTGACAGCAGCTGCGTCACCCGACGCTGGTCTCCAAACCACGTTCTGTCAAGAAAACACACGTGAAATATGAAACGGGAATTGAGCGATCCTGCACACGAAACAGCTGTTGATTGTTATTATAAAGATAACAGTTATAAAGACAAAGAATATGGGTGAAAGCATAGATTAGCACATGCAGGTAGCAGGGATTGTCTGAGCTACAGAGAGAGGGAGGGGAGTTAAAAGGTGCAGCTCCCAACACGAAGTTAACTCCTGACTGTGATGTTACAACTCACGGCCCAAAAAGAGAACAACAAACACACTTTTTCACATTTTCAGCTGAGGACTGCGGCTTACTTTGGCTAGCCTTCAACTCAACAATCAATCAAGATTTCAGCTAAATGCTAAAGTTGCTGTTAATGTTACCTTGTCTGTTGTCCGCTGGCAGAACACCTTTTTGTTCAGCTGCAGTCCTGCTGTTGCCAAGGCGACATAAGTTTCGTTTTACGGTGGACGGACTGTGGCACAGACAGAGTTGTTGTTTTCTTTAGCATGAAATAATAACATACTTTGGACACTTTCTTCTTTGTCCCTCGTCATTTTCTCTCTCTTCCTCCATTTTGCAAATGGCTACATTATAATCCTGACGTGTTGAAAGCGTAAGCGCGATGTGCGACAGTAATAAATGTGCGAAACACTGTGCTGTATTACATTACAGTTACATGGATTAAACGAAGCATCGATGCAAAGAATTTGTGTCAAAGCATTTTATTAATCGATTTTATCGATAAATCGTTTCAGCCCTATAATGGATAAACACAAGAGGTTTCAAGTACAATAATATCACTGTAAATATTGATTACATACACATTTGCACACATAGCACCCATGCTAACACGCACATAGACCTTCAGGATTGCTACGCACAAACATTTAAACACAAACACCCAGTGGTAAAGTAGAGGTCATGCATGAAAAGTGCATCTATGCAGATTTGTTATTCCTTTCACTGAAAGCAGATAACAGGCTCAGACAGGTTCTGATTTTGGACAAGCCTTCAGTGAAAATAAAAGAATGACTTCGTATGACATTTCTATGTCAGCAGCAGGCAGCGGAGAGGAAAGAAAATAAATCTGTCAGAGCTCTACGTATTGAGTAAGTGGTAGAAACTGCAAACTATTTCTGCTGCCTTTCCAGAATCTGTGGTGTCCAAGATACCATAACATGCATCGGGCACTTAGATTTCCAGGATAAAAACTAAGTAGAGTGTAATTACTGTAATGACAGGGTGACAGCTACTCTGCCTCTCTTGTTATACCATTGTAGAAAGAAGTGTGATGTCAAGATTAAAGCTGTAAATGTAACAGTTATAATTTATATCTATGTGACAATGCCACACATGTGAGTCAGTGGTAGTGAGAGTGGTTGTGAGCATACATATGTGTGAGGACTCCAAAACATTCATGTATTACCATTTAACCTGCCAGACACTTGTGAAGCTATTTAACAGCTTATAGAAAACTATTTTGCATAAAAACCTCTCAAACTATGTGCAAATTGGGCTGCAATTTCTTCAGACATGTTGGATCCACACTCATTAAGTGCTACCCTGATAGATAATAAGTTGTGATGCTTTATTACATTTTTAATTTACAGATTTACTGTTTTCCTGTCAATTCTACTTTGCCTAGATTGACTTTGAAAAAAAAAAAAAAAAAACAAGAGACCAGGACTGAACAAGTTACTTTCAGCTGTGGAAATGTCATAATGCAGTATCCACAGAGAACATTTAGCCTCCAGTGAGTGAACATTACAAGGCAAAGAACCATTAACAACATTTTATCTTCATAAACAAAATTAATATATGGTTTATCATGACATTTCTATACAAAAAGATCCAAGTTTGTTAGCCCTACAGGGTCCACCCTAAAGGGAGTTCCCATCTCCCACAGAAAACACTACTCTGAACTGACAGAAAATGGCTCGTTTGTAGTCCAGCCGTTTCCCTTTCATCCATGTGACGACACATGGATAAAAGCAAAACGGGGGTCATAATTCTCACCAAGCGGCTAGTCCGACACGCCCTCAAAAACACCAGTGGAAAAACACTGAGCTGCAGCACACACCTTTAGGCGCCTGACAACTCACCTCATTACCTGTGCGCCCACATCGCAAAAGGTCGGGAGCTACATGACCAGTCTTGTAGTAGGCCTATAAGATAGCCACAACCTAAAATAAGTAGCCTATGTTCATATCAAAATTTAGTATTTCAAAATCCCTACCAATCTGTTCATAATATTCAGCCTCACATAAGAAAAATGAAACCCATTTATTTTAACTGCTGCGTCAGGCTATGTGAAACGGACTGGGAGCAAATAAAAAATATTAAACACATTTCAAAGCAGTAAGTAGGCTTACTGTAAAAACCTGTAGGCCTACAATAGCCTAAGGCAGTCTCTGTAGGACAATATCACTTTTGCCTACAAGAGTTTCTCCACATCACCACAGGAAACATAAAGCAACCTATAAAACAGTCTGTGGGATGTCCTACAGGTGGTGATGTCATTTTCCAAGAGAGCTGATTAGTCAGTGGGCGGCGTTTTAATAAGAATCTGGAACATAACCTGTTCCGGAGTAGGTTAGCCGTTCAACGTAAGTTACCATGCCGATCTGGCCCTTAAGAAGTGAACCACCGTCGTGGTACTGAAAACCCAGGGTTAATCCCAAAGTTACCTTCATAAGATCAAATGCGGCTTTGTGTTACAGGCCCCTGGTAAGGGGAACATATACAGCTAAACCGAAGCCGTGTTTACCGGTGTTCTGACAATATATGCTGCCTTGTCGAAAAATGCTACTGTAGCGCAAATCGATAGCAGAGTCTATCCAGTCGCTCTGCCATATCGAAAAATGCTACCTTATGTGTTCCCTTTTCTAATCCCATAAAGTTATAACTCTCACAGTATTATGACATCTTCTGTTTTTTGATTATATTATCTCATTATTTCAGGGGTAGCATATTCTGATTAATATCCCCTATCAAATAATGCTCCCACTACAGAATCATTTTATATTGCACCCTTACTCACTCCATGTGTACTGTAAGGAGATGGGGGAGCATGTTGAAATACTATATTATGCCATCTTTATTTAAGATATCAAGGGTAGCTATTCACATTCTGACTAATGATTGTTTTTTTATATTGCTGATGATCAGCCACTGTCTCGACGGCATGCCAAACAGCAAGGTTGCACAGATTTATGGGCGTGGAAACAGACCACGGTTGTGTGTCATACGCAGAATCGCTAAGGAGCACATCTCAATAGGTAGCATAAATCGACGGAACACCGGCTTCCTACGACCCGCCCTTCTCTGCTTCTGAAAATGGCTAGTAGTCCTTAACTAGGAACTGCGCATGTGTGACGCATGTGCGACAAAAAAGATCATGTAGAGGCAAGATGTATCACTCCATAGCTAAAACGTAGCCTTCAACACAGTGTGAAAAGAGGAGCTGCAGCAATGTGCAGTATAACAAAAAATATGGTGTTTTATGAAAATGAAACCATGTAAACCTGTTGTTCTGGTACAACCCCTAAAAAAATGATGAACATGAAAATGAGCATAATATGACCTCTTTTAAACAAATAGTGAGATCACTCCTCTCCGTCTGAGTGGTATTCTAGCAGATTCTTCTTGCTAAGAAAATGCCTTTAGCAGTTCACAAATGTCCTCTCGAAGTTTTACTGGGAGTGAAGCGGCGGAGTCAGATAACAGGATGTGGATGGAAGAGGACTGCCACGTCCTCGCCCCTCCCCGCCGGGGAAACTCATGTGAGGACAGCACACTGTCCAATGGAGTCTGACTCATTTTACCTGCAATAACCCCCTAGTAACCCTTGCAAACTGTCTGACAACAGGGGGGATTTTCATTTGTGGAAGCCATTTGGTGCCGTTTGTTTACTCCCAACCTAGTTCAACGTTAGATAATTAACTTGGCTAATCAACAAGACTTTAACGTAAAAATACATTTTGCAGTGAATATTAGCGTTTATCCCCAAGGGTTCACTGCAGTGTACAATAGGACAGACTGTGTGACTTGTAATTTACAGAATGTTTTAACAAATAAAACCCGTGTATACTGTGCTGTTACGGAGTGCATGCAACAGTGAAGGCAGCAGCATCCCACGCTGCATTGCACTGGAATGCCAGAACACTGACGCTAGTTTGAGAGGAAAAACTCTTGGCTTGGTTTCCCTTTCTCGCTATTTTCGACTTACTTTAACAGACTTTGGTTAATTTGTACTTATATTAATCGGTTCCGCCTTTTCATATTATTTGATCCATCACATCTATCAAAGTTTCATCCAGGTTAGCTAGTTTTCAGCTAGCTTAGTTAGCTAACTTAACGTAACGTTAACGTTACCTATCTTAAAACTAACGTTAATGGAATGTTGGAGTAATAAAAGTTCGTAGTGTTTAACTGTCGCAACTGAAAACAGTTCAGGTGAAAAGGACAGTCCTTAGCTGTAGGATGACATGGAAACTACCTGAAAAGACTACACAGTTAGTAGATAGACTAGCTTTTGCCATCTCATCTGATTCAGGAGTCAATATTTACCTTAACGAGAGCATCCTGTCGCAGAAATGTGTCCCAGGTCGGGTCCTGCGAAGTCTCAACACAAGCCGACTCAGTGCAGTTAACGGTGAGAAGGTGAACACGGAGTCTGTCCGGTGAGTCCTCCTATCTGTGATGCTGGCTGTGATCTGGTAGTTAGGACTGGATCTCTAAAAAGAGTCTGAATGCTACGTGCAGATTCTCACATGCATACCGCCTCCTGCTAGTAGATACTTGGGGGCTGTCGTTTGTAAATTTCTAGGGGAGGTGTCTTGACCCGTGGCGAGACAGAAATGGATGAGTATTTTGGGGTTTTAAAGTTTAGAAAAATGTGCGTGAACCAGCTTCTGCCACGTGTTGAAATTGTGCTGTAAAACTCAGATTCTTCTGTGTATCTCATAAATGACACACTTTTATTAGTATATTATTATATTTTCAACGACATAAAGCTCTGTGTAGTTTTGAAAACTTTAACTTGGACAAAGAACAATTTCATCATTTTCACCTGCAGCTTCCTCTTCCTATTTCTACCCCATTCCAGAAAATTCCTCCCTCCCATCCACAAAAAAAGTGTGACTGGAGGGAGGGAATTCCTGCTGCATGCTACTGAGTTCAACAGTGTGTAGTGTATGTGTGTAAGTGTGTGTGTGTGTGTGTGTGAGAGCGAGCGAGAGAAGCAAACTGCAATATTGCCAGATGCAACACATCTCAACTAGCTAAGTCTCAATGGCATGCCCTATGTAAACACTACAGCCTGTATATGTTTGTGATGAAACACTAGGTTTATAAGTAATTTTCCACATACATGACTCAACGTATCAGAACATCATTTGTCTCATGGAATAAAATTTAAGAAAAGCAGACTTTCTAATGTAAAACTTTATAAATACACTTTATTAATGTATATGTTCTATTAACTATCACCAAGCAAAATGTCATCACAGGGAATATGTTGCAGGCAGAGGTGACAAAATGATCTTAACATCTGTATGATTATCATTGTTATTGAGGCATATCACAAGAAACACTGTGTGCGGGCTGAAGATGAATGTCAAACTTGTGGGGGAAATACTCATATCCAGTCTTTGAGAGTTATAGTACAAAATCCTCCTCTGCTCAGTCTCAGCTTATTTGACACTTTCTCTCAATGTGAATGTTGTAGGAAAAAAAACATACAATGTATCTTCCTTTCCATTCCCATTTTTATTCCAGTCATCGGCGGATGTCGTCCAGGGAGGTGAGTCTGCTCCCAAATAGCTGCTCCTCATAGGTCAGCAGCTGACGCAGGAAGTTCACGTTGGGTGCTGTGCATGCCCTCCTCTCTTTCAACCAGCGCAGGGCATGAAGCAGTGACCAGCGTCGATGCTCCATGAGGAAGGCCAGCGTTAGTGCTGAGCTGCGACTCCTGCCCAGACTACAGTGGACCAAAACGCGGCCGGCAGGCTCAGCCTTCAGCGCCATGTTGATAAACCTGGATGCCAGCGGCAGTGCCTCCACCAGGTCCTGCTGGGCATCATCGCTCAGACGCAGCCTCAGGTAGCACAACATGTTGGGGAAAGCATCAGGGCAGTTCGCAGTGGCATTGACCACATGTGTGATGTGTAGGTTCTTGATGATGCGGTAGTCAGAGGCATGGGAGGCAGACCCTTGGTAGAGAGCTCCTTCCAGGATCTCTGAGGGGTAGATGGTGAGAGTGTGCCGCTCAGGTTCCAGCAGGACCATACGTTGTGTGCAGAGGAAAGGGTAGAGGGCGTGGAAGGCTGAGAATCCCCCCAGCAGGATGACAGGGTCCATTCCCAAAGCACTGAGCTGGAAGAAACAGCGCTGGAGGTCTGGGGAGTCTGCCCTGGCCCTCACACTGCCCACTGAAATAAGCACAGACACACAGAGAAACAATCACAGTGACAGAACACAGACAGTGAGAAGAAATCAATACAGACAGCCAGGTAGATTTCAACAAGACTAAGTCTACAGGCATGCTAGTGGCTAGGTGAGGCTGTACTTAGGAACAGTGGTGCTTTGGGCAAAATGCTAATGTCAACATGCTAACATAAGCAGATATTATGTTTACCATGTTTACTGTCATAGCTTAGCGTGTTAGCATGGTAACATTGCAAATTAGCATAGAGTTCAGGTTCTCATAGGAATGTCATTAGTTTTACAAGTATTTGATCATAACACAAAATTTTGGTAGAGTAAAAGTCAGAGGATCACCAACATCACTAGGATTTATCCTCTGGGACCATGAAAGTTAGAAGAAAATGCCATGGCAATCTATCAAATAGTTGTTGATATGTTTCGCTGTCAGCCAAAGTGGTGGAACAATCAACCAACCAGCCAACAAACTGAGATTGCTATCCATAGAACCGTGCCACTAGCAAAAGTGGTTATGCTGGATTAGTGATAACTAACAAGTACATAAGTGTATTTGTGTGTATCCTCAGAGCTTAATGTGGATCACTGACCTGGGCTGCATCCTTCCTCTGCGTACAGCAGTATTATAGAATACTTCTGCAGCTCTATACAGCTGATCAGACAGCCCAGTTCAGGGTGGATCACCGTCACAGCGGCCCGTGCTGTCACCACGTGACTCTCCTTGTACCTGTACACACACATTCATTCATAATATGCACGCACATATTGATTATGTATCACAACTACAACCTCCACTTTACACAGTGTTCTTCTAAAGTTTTTCTTAAAGACAAAGGCAATATTCTATATTTCCATGAAAAGACTAAAACCATCAGTGTGTTACTTTCACTAGCCTGTATGTGGCCCAGATCCCATTTGTTCCTCCTCAATATGTACATCTTTAAACATGGGCCACGATTATACGCTATATTTTATTTTTTTAAAGGCTAAATTATTTCCTGAAACAGCTGGGCAGTGTTGTTTTTAGCAAACGTTACTCAAACAGGAGTCAATAGCACATTTGCTGGGGACTATTTTTGGCAGTGTATTAATATACATTTGGTTTTCTAGTGAGTATCTCTGGCAGCAGGATGGTGTATTCAAATATAAACTACAGTCTGTGTTTATCTTAATGAAGGAACATGTTACCATGTTAGTCAAAAGTGCATAAAAGCTTTGCTCATTGATGTGTTTCTAACAGCGGGAAGCCATAGTGGAGTCATATGGCACAGAGGAATAAGTTACAGCATATCAGGCTTTGAATATACAGAAAATATTTGTCCGTTTCATTTGTTTACAATCAAAGAATATCACCAAACTTATTCTTTAAATTGGTAAATTTCTCCAAGAACTGTGCCTCAGGTGACTACATCAGTAGAGGCCCCCTTATGGCTAAAAAGAGAACTAACCTTCCAGTATCTGTACATTTGTATCCAAACAAAAAACAGACTCCTGCAGTGCATGCTGCCTCTGTGTGACTCAAAGCTTTTGAGACCAGATTGTGCTATTGATGGATTACATTTTGCTGTACAATTGTTGCATTTCATAAATACATTACAGTATATGACAAAGCTTCTGCATCTGAAGACCGCTGGTGTGAATGTGCAGCACCCACCTCTCTGCGCTGCGACAGTCCAGGAGGAGAATATAGTAAGGATCATACAAGGCGGGCTGGCCTTCCTCTGCGTTCAGCAGGTTGTACACTTGCTGTGGGGTGATGTAGCCTCGCTCCACACAAGCTGTTTCTGGAAGAGCAGGGACTAGCGCCTCCTCTGGCTCACACACTGCTTGCAGGCAGAAGAAATACAAAGAGTACAGTGTGTCTGCATGTGTGTAGTTGTGTGTGCATACATTTTTTGTGTGGAAAGGCAGAGAGAGTTAGAAGCAAAAACAAGTACATGCTTTACCTTTGTTCCCAATAGGTATGATGGAGGAATGATCACTGTCTATACTATTCACCTCTCTGACACAGATGCTGCTCACTGTTTGGGATGTGTTGACAGGCTCTCTGGAGGCCACTCTACAACTGTTATTCACTCTGACACGAACACAGAGACTCATACACACAGAGAAGTGCAATCTCAAGAAAGTAATACAGCAACATTATAAGAGACTAAACAATGTTCAACATTCTGTGTTTTTGCAGGTAAAAAAACAAACAAACAGCAAAGCTCTTTACCTGGACAGTACAACGCCCATCTCTTTTAAGTCATTTGGCAGATGCATCAGCTGTTCCAACCAGCCCTTCATTAGAAGAACATGCTACACACCAAAAAACAAAGAGGTCATTTTAAAAAGCGTTGAAAAATATTCTCTCAAAAAGCCCAACATGAAGCAACGAGGTAAAAAGATTGAAAAAACCCACTATGCACTATTTGTTGTAGCTGTGATTCGTACTCAGCCTCGCTTCAGCCTTGCCCTTAATTTAGCTGGTGGTCTTGGAAACACAGTAACGGTTAAGTGCACTAGAGGGCCACATGGTAGCTGGCTGTGACAGGTGACGGAGGAGAGACCTGGATAGGAGTCCTACTTCACCCAAATTAACATGGCATTTTGGTCAGGACAAGGTTTCAGGTTTCTCTTAAAACCATGCAAAGATTAGGGCAGTATTTAAATAACAGAAAGAACAGATAAGGGAGGATACATAAAAGTACATATAGTAGCCTACATGAAGACATTGATCTGATAAATCATCGCTTGCTTTTAATCAGAAAGGATTAGGGCAGAATGGGTAAATCAGCTAAAGACAAAACAAGATTATGTTAGCAGAGAATATGCAATAAAATCCACAAACTTGCAAAAGACTTTATACTATCTCTGAAACATTATAAAGAATGTAACAATAACTAAGCTATGTATCCTCCACATTGACACAAAATATTTTAACTTCATTCAACAAAATGTATTTCAAATACAGTAAGTTTTGAATCTCCTTGTATATTTTGCTGTGCCCCACAGTTGTCACTCTCAGCCATGTCATCACCCCTCCTCCACTTTCACGTCACTTATTGACTTTCCTTTGGTCACAGCTTCTCCACCCCTTACCCCCTCACTTCACTATAATTCACAAAACAGCAACATAAGAGCACTAGACGAAGTAGATAAGAAATAAAATGTATGTGTAGGGCATTGGAAAGGGGACAAGGCATCTCAAATTCAATGTAATATTGAGGCTTCAGCAGTCTAAATTAGACAAATCAAGTGGATATCTTTTTATGTGCCAAATTCCATTATCAAAATGGTGCCGCAGTTGGCTGCCTCAGTGTTGTGCTCTCTGGCACTGTTTCACACTTGGAACGTTTTGCAGAGATTTTAGATGGAGGAGCAGCGGCTCTCTGTGGGGCAGTGGGGGATTTCAAACTGTACTCCCGTCAAAACATGTGGAGAATGTCCGCTCTCTGGCTAAGCAAATGGATGAACTGCTGCTTCTTAACAGAGCAAACACGGAAGATCTGCGTTGTTTATATTTAATATACACATCAAAATTTTCACCTACTTGTATGTACATAATAGTTAAATGCTTATGTTTACCTATCTTTGTTCAGCTCTGTTGTCCTTGTTTTTAGCTGTCTGCCTATTTTTATGAATCTTACTGTAACTTGTTCTTGGAACTGTGTGTAAGTATACTGAGAACAGCAAAATCAGCAGGGATAAATTTCTTGTATATGTACACATACTTGACAAATGAAGCTGACTCTTATTCTGGCTCTGAAATTCTCTCAGACTGTCCTTTCTACATTTTGTAGTAAAAAAACAAACTTACCCACCTGAGTTGACTGACTCAACTGCTGAAACCTCATGTTAGCTTCAGCTGAACTTGAAAAAACATTTTTGAATGAAAAGAGGACTAGATTTTGCTCCCATCACTTACACTGGAATGGTATCAGGAAGCAGTCACATGATGGTCAGCGTGGACAGAAGAACAACTGCAGAGACCAAAAAACTCTTAATGAACATGTTGACATGTTATTTTTAAGATACACTTTTTGAAAAGGGGAAGCTCTCCTTTAATCTGTATAAAATAAATGTAGTGGAGTAGAAGTTTTTAGTTGGGGGAAAATGTAAATATGGGAAAGTGGATGCATTGTTTTTTAATTGTGCATGCACAGGTGGACAGGCTTCCATGACATTATGACCGTGAGTATTTATTAGACAAATCATTTTAATCTTAAAGTACTTTAAAAACATTTTACTTATATCACAGATATTCTGGAAAATAGCTGTTTTCTTTTCTTATTATTATATATAATTCCTACAAACATGCATCCAAAGCTTTGTGAGACCAGAAGGTAATGTGTCTACACATGGGATGATGACTGCCACCTGTTCCTGAGAGAGTTTATTGCTAACAACACACTTTGTGAAAGGTCAGTGAAGAATATGTGCACACCCATCAATCTACACGTCATTCATGTCAGTGCACTCATGTATGTACACAATATTTAGGTATATCAGTGTACACACATTATCAGTCCCTATCCTCCATTTTATTGTTGGTGGTTTTTTTTTACTTTACTTTTACTTTCACTCAGCCTAAATGACACACAGAGCCATAACAGAAAGCCCTCTGCATCTTACAGGCTTGTAGCTATAGCAGGCCTAGTCCGGATCAATCAGAGGCCCCCATACAGGAGTCTGTTTGGTTAAGCAGACCCTCTCCCATGCAGCCATGTGGCTGATGGACTGTGCAAAGCTGGGGAAGAACAGTCAGGAATGTCACAAACAGGTGCCAACAACAAACAGAGACTCTAATCTCTAAGCAGTGGATTCATCATTAACAATAATAATCAATTAGTCTATAGATACACATGATAAGACCATAGGTCAGTTTCGTTTTATGAGGCTGATATTTCGCATTATGTTAACATTATGTGTAATAAAATGTGCCAGCAAACAGAGATCCTAATGGATTCCACAGATTCTGTTCTGTTTCTGTGTATCTTGACGAAACAGATTTTTAATGACTGCCAACCCAGATTGATTCTTCAATTAAGCCTATAGGGAGACAAACAGACCAGGACCAAAGTCCATCTGGACAAAGTGAGAAAGCAAATGAGGTGAATAACGGCAGCAGGGAGAGCAGTAGGAGAGCGGCTCATTCAGCTGAGCGTTAGGAGAGACACGTTACTAATGTTATTTTAAACGGGTTTTTATTGGTAAGAGTGTGTTTCCTTTACAGCCACGCAGAGGGAACGATTGGAGTATGAAGATGAAACATGAAGGATTTCAGATGGTGAGCAAAGTTTCTCTCTCTTGCCATGTTTCCTGCTTTTATCAGATAAAAGGTGCACAATAGTATAGAATAGGCTAGATCTAAATGTTTTTGTGTTTATTTTTTTCAGTGGGCTAAATAGCTTTAGCCTGTTTCTTATTAAAGCAGCATAGCCTACAGTCTTACAAGCGTTGAAGCAAATATATGTATTATTCCTTAGTCTAGCCTGTATGTCTTTTCCGATGTTATTATTAAGCTGCGAGAATTAGTAGGTCTATACGCATAACTTCTATACAGTAGGCTGTGTTACCCCATGTAACTTTGAAAAATTGAATTTTGCTTGTGATTTTTGCGTAGCCTACTTCTAAAAATGTCTTCCAACTTTTTGTAAATTTTTGTAAAAAATAAATAAATAACAAGTAAGATCATTCTTTTACCAATATAACTTACCGTAATGCCAATACCTCTTTGATTCTGTACATTTCGAAAAAGATCTATTTACACAAGATTCTAAAATAATATCTTCCCTGACCCATAACTAACTAGGTTTAAATCAAGAGATGTAGAGGTGAAATGTGGCTTGCAGCTTGGCAAAACCGACGCATTGTGGAAATAAGTCCTGAATATGAGACACGTTGTTGTCAAAATAGTTTTAAAGATCACTGGTAGCATTTGGCACAGCAATAAATAAAGTTATAGCCATGTGAATTTCTCTTCCCCCCACAACGACTTCAGGCAACAGATCCCTGCACTCCAAGCAGCAACCTCTGCACAGAATGACAGCAGGCCTTTTAGGTAAAAGGTAATCCTTTTGCAAATTACATATCATTTCTGTTATTCTGGGAACCAGGAAAATATACAGTATAGCCAAACTTTATTTGTATACTTATAGAGTATGATTCATTACAGCAAATATGTAAACCTGTTCATTCATGAGAGCTATCAGCCTCCAGTTAAGCATTATAAAATATTGAGCTCAGCATTAAAGGACCTGCTATTTGGAGGATTGCTCAGCTTGGTTTCCTGGCCTAGTAAAGTTGGCTTTTGTTAATTAAGCTAAGAATTCCATTCTGACCAACAGCTGTGTTAAAAAAAGCATTGTTATTGTAGGATTTATGTCTTGTCCTTTGTGCAGTTCCGGGAGGTGGCGGAGAGGATGGTGTGCCTCAGCGACAAAGAGGTTTTCATCTAATCATGCACTGAAGGCTCTGGTTCCCACCCTCTGCCTGGTGGTGGTGGTGATATATGGCTTGGCTGACAAACTCAGAAACTTTGTGGCCGGCATCTTCATCCCTCAGTATCACTACCCGTATGCAGTGGCTCTCTGCTTTGCCCAGGTTGGTGCCAATCTCCAAATTACCTTGTTTAGCAAAAATCTTGAAATTTCTGGTAAATTACCAACTCAAGACATTTCTTTCATTGATAGAAAAGCTTGTGGTTGGTTCGAAAATTATTTGTTTGAGAGATTTCAGTGTGTGAAGTCCAGTCTGAGTTCTTGCCGATAACAAAAGTGGTTCTGCAAGGCTCAATTTTGGGTCCTGTCCTCTTCACCATTTATTGAAATGATCTGTCTCTTCAATGAGCAGTTGTCAAGTCCATCTTTATGATGATGACGCTATTGCATACTGTATTCCTGATTCTGTACAACTAGCCACTGAGAACCTACAACTGGAAAAAAAAAATAATACATTTGTTCTGTTTACTAGAGATAGGGAAATATTGATTATAGCATATATCCACTGCAAACTGATCTGACATAGAAATAGTTACTGAATATAAATATCTTGAGATTTTGGAGATTTAATTTATAAAAATGCTGCTCCTTCCAATCATAAAAGCTGTGGAAAAGATCTATCATTGTGCCCTTAGATTTGTACATTGTGTCCTGTATGATATGATGGGTTGGTTGTCTCTGGCAGAGAGGCATAATAAACATAGGTATTTGTTTATCTATCTAAGTCCATATTTTCACACCTCAGTGATACTGTACTGGAACTTTGGACCCCATCTACCATGGGCTGAATTTGGAAAGTCAACATTTCATTTTAGTGCCCCAAATTCCTGGAATGATCTTCAAAGCACGTTAAAAATTAACACTTTACCAACCTATGGGCAATTTAAAACTATGATAACAAAGCTCCTTGCCTCAGTGTGCAACTGTTGGAACTCATTTTTCTTTATTCTTATCTGTGACAGCACTGCACACATGGGCTTACCTGCTGTTTAGTTTACACAAAGTATTGTACGCTGTGAGAGCATACTATTTGCTTATGCTGCTTTTATAGTCTGTCTATAATCTCTGTCAAAACATAGGCACATATCATAGAACAAGTAATAATTATAGTTATATATATAATTATAATAATTATATAAATAATTATTAGTAATACTACTAATAATATTGTGTTGTGTAAAACAAAGCAGGGTCTTTTGCAGTTCTTTAAATGTTTAATTATTTTATCGGATTGTCATTGGTCCAGTCAAGTGTCGGCTGCTGGCTGTTCAGCTCTGTCAGTATTTGTTGTGTGTGTGTGTGTGTGTGTGTGTGTGCTAGTTTGAAGGACAGGGTGTGAGGTAGGTGTTAGAGGTGGTGGTGGTGGGGAGTGACAGAAAGAGTTCAGTGTTGATAGTTCATGATAGATGTTTAACTACATAGCTGACATGTAAATGTGACTTTGTCCAAAGGTTGAAACTAGCAAATGGCTGAGCTTTGTGAATTATATCACATAAGTGTACAGGTTGACTTTTATTGACTTGACTTTTGATTTAATGTGGGCGTTGTATGTAAATGTATTGGATTATGATGATTTCTGACATTTCTGACACTCTGACTTTTTACATTGCACTATGGTAAACATCAAGTGGCAAGGCAAAACACACCTGCAATTTACAAGTTCTGAGACACTTGAAGGGGCTGAATGACTGAATGACATTAGTTTAGATTAGTAGATTATAGATTAGAACACTGCTTTTAGTCAACAGGTTAAAGTTGCATTTGTCCACATGGCATATTATTTGTATTATTTCACAGTAGTTGGATGGGTAGATGCTATGTCACATTTACACGTCCTGGATCTTTGCCCTCTATTTGTGTTTACTTTGGTTCAGAACAATATATCACAAAATGTGTATCATCTTCTCCAAGCCAGGTTTTTTAAATAGTTAATAATAAAAAAATGTATTGTTCCCTTTAACAAATTTGCCTTCAGCTTCAAAAGGCTGTAAAGTCTCAATATAATAAAACATGATAAATTGCTAAACTTACAGAAAATATAGCACAATGACATAGTTCAAAATTACAACCAAATCTAGGATTAGGATTAGGATTAGGAAATTAGGATTAATAAATTTGAGCCTATTTAGCCTAAAAAAATTTAAGTTAATAGTGGAGTATGTCTATCACAATTTCCCAGAGCACAAAGTAATGTCTTCAAATTGCCTGTGTTCAATTTATAGTAAAAGAGAAACTGGAACCTGCTATACTTTGGTATAATGAATGTCCCTCACCCACATGAGTTGTAGCGACTGATATAGTTCGTTTGTCAAACTCCCAGTTAGCATCAGATCAGCCTCACATAAGCGTGTCAAAAATGCTTCTGCTCTCTATTTGAATTTGATGTATACTATAGCTCTTTATAGTGACTTTGTCTTTTCCAGGTTCTGGTTACTCTCTTAGTCTTAAATCTCCTCCACATCCTGGACCTGGTGCCTCTGAAGCCCTACTCCAGGTCCCTTGGTGAGAGGGTGCTGGTGCCTGCTATCTGTAACGGCGTCCATGCTGTGCTGGGCATGTGGGCCAAGGCCAGAAGCTCGTACGTCGGCTTCTACCACCTTTCCCTGCCTCTGCTGCCAATAGTAACTGTGGGCTTTGGTTTCTCCCTGAAGCTGGCCCCGCCACCATCTACCCACATCTCTGTTCTGATTTCCATCATGAGTGGGACATCTTTTGTCATCACAGGTAAAACAGTAGATGTAATTTAGAGAAGAAAATGAAGGTTCTTTGCCTCAGAACAAATTGACCTCTAATCAACTTCCAAATCTCTCTCTCAATCCAATTCAATTCAATTCAATTTTATTTATATAGCGCCAAATCACAACAACAGTTATCTCACAGCGCTTTTCATAAAAGAGCAGGTCTACTCTATGATGCTATTTACAGAAGCCCAACAGTTCCCACCGAGAGCAAGCACTAGGCGACAGAGGCAAGGAAAAACTTCCTTTTAAGAGGCAGAATCCTCGAGCAGAACCATGGCTCAGGGTGGGCGGCCATCTGCCTTGGGGGTGAAGGAGAGAGAGAGGGGGGGGGGCAGGGCAGGAGAGGAACAGAGAGAAAAAGAGAGGGATGGAAGGAGAGAGAGAGGGGAGGGAGGCAGCCTACACAATATACACACACAGAGGTACAGACAGTAAAGGTAATGTTGCTATAGACTAAATGAAAAATGGTACAGATATTTATAGTAGTGTTAATGGTAACAGTCGTAATGTTAATGATTATAATAACAATAATAATAATAGGACTAGTAACAATAGTCGTTGCAGCAGAGGGTGTCGAGCAGGAACACGGGGGCAGCAGGTGACCCGCAGCCACAGATCCAGACTCCACAGCTCCAGAGCCAGAAAACCTGCAGGAAGTGATAGGAGGAGAGAGGAGAGGGACGAGAAAGCACAAGACTACCGGAAAGGGGAGAAGTTGTGTTAGTAACATGCAATAATGGGATGAGGTTGCATACAGAGGGAGAGAAAGTAGAGGAGAGAGGAGCTCAGTGCATCATGGGAAATCCCCCAGCAGTCTAGATCTATAGCAGCATAACTAAGGGATGGTTCAGGACTAACCTGAGCGAGGAGAAAGTCTTAAGCCTACTCTTAAATGTGGAGATGGTGTCTTCCTCCTGAACCCAAACTGGAACCTGGTTCCACAGGAGAGGAGCTTGATAGCTGAACGCTCTGGCTCCTAGTCTACTTTTGGAACCACAAGTAACCCTGCATTCTGGGAGCGCAGTGCTCTGGTGGGGTAGTAAGGTACTATGAGCTCTTGAAGATAAGATGGTGCCTGACCATTAAGAGCTTTGTAGGTAAGAAGAATGATTTTAAATTCTATTCTGGATTTTACTGGAAGCCAATGCAAAGAAGCTAAAACAGGATAAATATGATCTCTTTTCCTGGTTCCTGTCAGAACACGTGCTGCAGCATTCTGGATCAGCTGAAGAGTCTTAATGGACTTTTTAGAGCAGCCTGATAATAAGGAATTGCAGTAATCCAGCCTAGAAGTAACAAATGCATGGACTAGTTTTTCTGCATCATTTTTAGCCAGGATGTTTCTGATTTTGGCAATATTACGTAGGTGAAAAAAGGCGGTCCTTGAAATTTGCTTAATGTGAGACTTAAACGACATGTCCTGATCAAAGATAACTCCAAGATTCCTCACAGTGGTGCTGGAGGCCAGGGCAATGCCATCCAGGGAAACTATATCTTTAGATAATGCGTCACGGAGGTGCTTAGGCCCCAGAGCAATAACTTCAGTTTTATCTGAGTTTAACATTAGAAAATTACAGGTCATCCAGGTTTTAACATCCTGAAGGCACATTTGAAGTTTAGCTAACTGATGAGTTTCATCTGGCTTGATCGATAGATATAACTGAGTATCATCTGCATAACAATGAAAGCTTATGGAATATTTCCTGATAATATTGCCTAAAGGAAGCAAGTCCTTATCTGATGCAATAAGGAGGTCGTTAGTAATTTTCACCAGTGCTGTCTCTGTGCTATGATCCTGACTGAAAATCCTCAAATAAACTATTGCTCTGTAGAAAGTCCCACAGCTGTTTAGAAACTGCTTTCTCCAGAACCTTAGAGAGAAATGAAAGGTTAGATATAGGTCTATAGTTGGCTAAAATATCCGGATCAAGTTTGGGCTTTTTCAGAAGAGGTTTAATTACAGCTACTTTAAAGTACTGTGGTAGATTGATCATATCTAGTATAGAAGAGACTAAGGGTAAAACATCTTTAAGCAGCCTAGTCGGGATGGGGTCTAAAAGGCAGGTTGATGGTTTAGATGAAGAAATTATTGAAGTTAGTTGGTAAAGACTGAGGGAAGCAAAACAGTCTAAACATATATCTCTCTCAATTCAATTTCAATTTCAATTTCACTTCAGAAGAACAACATTCCCAAAGCTTCAAGGATAATACAATTCAGTAATGAGATGAGAAAAAAAAGACAAAATACAATTCATTACATAAATAAATAAAATAACATTAAAAAACAGTAGACAAGTATCTCTCTTTCTCTCTGCAGCCTCCCAAGGGTTGGCAGATATCGAGCCTCTGGAGTACGTGTATGCACCTCTGGCTCTAATCCTCCACAGTCTTTCTTTGACTTGGCTGGCTAAAGTGTCTGAGGCAGAGCGCCAAAACACCCCTGATGCCCAAGCCTCCATTTTTGACATCTACTACAACCAGCTGGTCAACCAGTGCTGGGTGCTGGGCCTCCTGTGGATGCTGCACCCGGACAGTCCCTGGCAGGTGTTGAGTCAGGGCAGCTGGCACAACCTGCTCTTCCACGGCTACCTGTTCGCTATTCTCCTGCTGGGGATGCTACTGAACTTCCTGGTCGGTATATCTGCTCTGTCTGTCTCACCTCTTGCTGCTGCACTGCTATACTCTGCAAGGCAGATGGTACAGCCGTTCCTCCAGATTTTGTAGTTTCGAAAGGACTGAGAAAAATGATTGACTGTTGTGCTGTGTCAACGTGACATGCACACCGACAGGCTGATTAAATTACACAGCCAATCCACACCACTGACCACAGTGTCACTTTATTCTGTGGGGAATAACAGGTAATCCGTCTTTCTTCTGTTCACAGTAACATGACCTGTGCTACTGAGGCACTTGGTCATATTGCAAACATAAAACATTTTCACTTGGGTCCAAATGTCTAAACAAAAAACATTTTTTATTGTAGTCTTTTTTTTGTAAATATAAAGCTTTACTGAGTTGACAGTGTATTTATTCAAGATTACATCATTTGGAAATCACTTTCAGATTGCTCACATTGTTGTTGCATGCATACTATCTGTACAGTGGCCCTGAGAACCATTTCTGTATTTGGTTGTGTTTTCTTACTTGCACTGTTTTGTTCTAAATGTGGCGCATGTGTTGTCAAATTGGGGAAAATGTTTTCTTCATTTGCTTGTGTTTTGTCTATTTGCATGTATTAAGTTGCAGTGCTTTGAACTCTTAGGGTCAACATACCCTTAATACATCTTACCTCTTTCTGCAATTTTGGCACTTCTGCTGTTGTTTACTTGCCTGGAAACCAGATAAATTTGCAAGCTAGTGTTTTATTTGCTCTGGCAGAATTGGTAGAGCTAGTTGTTTACACTGTGCAGTGAGTACTTTTGTTGTAAAATATTTGCCAGGATGTGACGATGTCAGAGGAGTGAGGCAGCTGAGCACCAGCATCTGTACAGGACAGGAATATAACCAAATATATAACCACGTGAAGACTAAACCACCTAAATAAAGATCCCCCTCTTCTAGTTGAGTGAAGAACATTAGGCACTTTTTAAAAACAATGCTCCACAGACTGTGGCCTTAATGGGAGAGCCGCAGTTACAAATATAGCACCTCTTCGACAGTGAAACAAGCATACATCAGCAGCAGGGGTTAAACAACACCAGTTTTCTTTTAGAGCTGATGCAGTACATTAGTGTCAAGTTAATATCTACAAGCAAGTTTCCCTAATGAATATTCATGAAACATTTTCCAATTTATTTTGTTTTGTGGAAGCTGTCCTTGAATGATTCTTATTTCACATGAGAAGGGATAACGAGGAGGGGTGGGTTGTTCGTACTGGACCGACTGTTGAACTCTCATTATGTTTACTTAATTTAGCCGTGTTAAAAATATTTAAACTCAGATCCTTGACTGAATTAATTTTTAACCAGAGGTTTGTTGCCCTTGAATGAATCTGACCCCCTAAGGTTTGTCAGAAGGGATTGCAATGAGGAAAGAATGAAATTGTGCTGGCAGTAATTTATTTGAGCCTATGCTTTATTATTTAATTAGCTTAATCTAAATATGCATTTGTGTTACATTTAAAATAGTGTAAGTAAATGTTTTACTATTTTATGTTTAAACATTTGTTTACTTATGTGATAATAATGAACTACCTGATAATGTTGAACCAAAGAGAATACATGTAGTAAACTAAAATTAAACTGAAATAACACTTTATTTCCAAAATTATTTATTCTGTTTCTAACTGAATATAAGTGCTGTCAAAAAACACCCATAGTTCACACATTTCCAAAATTACACAAAAAGCAGCATGCATTAACAATCCTCCGTAAACCTGATCAAAATGCTTCATAGTCATAACTTGCTTCTGAATCTTGCACTTTCAGTATACTGTGATTTCAAACACACAATTTCAATGAGTAAGAGAACTTTTTCATCTTTTCTTCTGTGGTAGAGTCCTGTTTTATCCTTCCGTGGTCTTTGAAGCTCAAATGTGCTTTATGTAAATCATATTTAACTAAATATTACCTAATGAGAGCAGACTGTAAAATTACATTTATTGGATTAAGAAACATGGGGGGGGCACGATTCAGGGCAACACTGACAAAATAAATCTGTATTTACATTGCCAGTACTGAAGATGAATGCAAATCACCATTATAGAGAATATATATATATATAGAAAACATTCTTCTAAATAATCTTATGAAGTTATTTTGGTATGTTAAGTACATTTGTAAATCATGTTGTCTAATGTTAACTGTATACAACAACAACAGATTTTTTTTCCTAATGTTTTATGATGTAGGAAATGCACCCGTGTTTTCCATTCCCAAAGCACACAGTTTTACAGTGCACACATTAAGTTTGTCTGAGAGGCATTGAATGTAAAAAAACAAAAACATGTTTGTTTAAGATAAAAACTCGACAGGACGTCCTCAACATCCATAAGTGCTTTGCCAACAGAAGTATCAAGGCATTCTGCTACCAGCTTTAAGGGGAGCCTCCTTAGCTGCAGATGCTGGTCCTTGCTGTGTGTTTGAGAGCGCCAGATATTGCCTCTACCTCTCTACGTCCTTTATGAGGGATCAGAGTTGGGTGGTAGGTGAATACCCAGACTCTGCAGCAGGTTAGAAGTCGGTCCGGCCAGGCCGGCCTGGCAGCTGAGGGATTCCAGCAGGTTTGTGACCAGGTTGAGGTCGACATCAAGGGGCTGGATCTCCTCCTCCGTCTCCTCCGCTCCTCCATTTGTCGGAAGTCCGTCTGTGGCAGAGGGATGAGGGGAGCCATTGCCCAAACCTGCCTTGTTGCAATTCTGTAGAAAGGACAAATACGGTAAAACAAATTATTTCTTAACTACATTCAGGATGACACGTGCAATATTTCACCTGTTTAGCTCTTATTAATTTGAAAATGAACAATATCTATATATAATATATATGAGGTTGAGGCAGAGGGAGGTATATGGGGATTTGTAAAGTGTATAATCGCAAGCATAGTTTACAGTCAGATTGAAGCTTTGTCCTATATTAGTGCTCATCAGCTCCTGATCCATTTGGTCCATGTATGCTCTGAGACCGTCCAAAGTTTCTGTCCCATTCATCTCTGCATGACCGGATGACCCCTCTTCTTTTTCCTCCCTCTCCTCCCCCTCATCATCTTCTTCGTCGTCATCATCACTCAGATCATCCGAGTCTAGCTTGTCTTCTTTGCTTCCTATAAAAATTAAAAGACAGACAGATTCAGTAAAGAGAGGAACATGTGGCAAGTTTCTAACTGTTATGCAACATCTTTCATAACTTGTACCTAGTACTCTGTCCAGCGCATTGGCCATGGAGTCGGGGTCAAAACTAAAAGGCTGAGTTGAACTGCTCCTGGAACACAGAGAAAAACTGTTTTTTATTCAGATTTTCTGTACTCCAACATGTGTGTCTGTGTGTTGTTCTGTTCATTACTTTTTATTATAATATGGAAAATAAACACATAAATTATCCTAATTTACAGTCCTCCATTACAGTCATTGACCCAAATGTGCCTTGATGGTCTTGGCTAAAAATTCTAATCTGTACTAGCCACATAGTCAGTCAGTCTCACCAGGGCAGTTCAGCACCCTCATGCGATGACATGGCACTGAGGAAGTTTTTCATGCCCTGACTGACTGCTACCAGGCTGTAACCGGCCTCCTCCTCCTCTTTGCTGTCCTCAACATGTTGTCTCTGTTTGGTGGACCTGGAGTTTTGGCTCCCAGCATCAGCTCTCCCCCCGCTCCTCTCCTGCAACATGCGCTCCAAATCTTGAGCTGTGATATCCAGCCAGCTGTCACCTGGAGACAGACACAAAGAAAACCCAATTATGGAAAATGGTTGAAAGAGAGACAGGGTGGAGAATGGAGGACGCATACCAAAAGGAAAGAAACTGAGGGGAACTGGCAGAAAGCAGAAAATCCCAGGTGGCAGAGACAGACAAAGGCAATGTTTACTTTTTAGCAAGGTCATATCAGCCTTGCAATACTTACTTTACAGTAAGTAAAACAATCTTTAAAAAAAATCTTTAACCACCATTATGATGCTTGCTGGTGGTCCATCGAGTCCGATGATGACATCCCTCCTCGTTACCGGTGTGTTCTTTGATGACTATAGAGTCCAATTCTTGATCCACAGGTTTTATTGCACGTTGGGCATATAAAGTCTGTGTTAGTGGGGGCAGGCATAGGGCAGTGTGTCTCCTTTGTCTTTTCTGTTGTTTTCTCACATTACGCTCCATTTCCAGCTGTTTTATGCCTTTGTTGCAGAGCTCCCGCCAGCTGGAACGGTGGATGGCAGCTTGTTCCAGTCTTAAGGGGTCAATACAACATTTCTTCACTGATGTTTTTCGCAGGTCTTTGTACCGCTTCTTCTGACTACCTGCAGACCGGCGACCCAGATGAAGCTGTCCATACAGGACTTGACGTGGCAGGCGTTGTTGAGGTATTCTGATAACGTGCCCAAGCCGGCGCAGTTGAAACACGAGGTACACGGTCACGCCCCGTGATTCCCATTATTCGCTGCAGACAGCCTATGTGGAACCACTCCAGCATCCTTAAGTGGACACTGTATGTGACCCAGGCTTCACAGCTATATAGGAGAATGGTGATACAGACAGCTTTGTAAATGGCAATTTTGGTGTACAAGCTGAGGTGTTTGTTTTAGAAGACCTTATGTCGGAGTTTGCCAAAGGTGACAGAGGCTTGTTTGATTCTATTGTGAATTTCGTGATCAATGTTGCAGCCCTCAGTCAGGATGCTGCCCAGGTATTTGAAAGATGGGACAATTGAGAGTGGTTGATGTGCTATGGTAAAGACGGGCGTAAGGGGCTGGACCTCCATTGTCATATCCCCTCAGTCTTAGTGGTGTTGACAGATAGACCCAGCCTGCTGTAGGCATTCACAACTGCGACAAGGGTGGTTTGCAGGTCTTCTGGTGTGTGAGCCACAAGAGCGCAGTCATCAACATGCTGCAGCTCAAGTATCTGCACTGCTGACCCTTGGTAGTTGCCTGGAGCCTTCGAATATTGAAGAGGTTTCCATCCAGCCTGAAGTCTATTGTGATCCCACTACTACCTTCTAAGTCTTTATGAAAGAGCTTTGTGACACAAAGGAGGAAGATATTGAATAGCACTGGTGCCGGCATGCACCCCTGCCTCACTCCAGTGTGTACATTAAAGGGTGCCGATTCCTGTCCACCTATGACCACTCGAGCCACCATCCCATCATGGAACTGTGACAGAATGTTTACGAATTTACAAAACTTTCTAAGGATGTCCCAAAGTAGCTCACGGTTCACAGTGTCAAAAGGCAGACTTTACCCACCATTATGATAATAAGTCAAGGTCAGACTTGACAGAAATTACACTTAACAGAGGGGTAATGTCTCTAATGTGAAGTAAGGATCATTTGTCATAAATTATGCTTGGACATTTAGATTTTTTATAACTGCCTTTCACACCTGCAACTGCACAGCGTTTCATAATCAAAGGATAGATTTTCACTCACTGTCCTCTTGGGGGAGCTGTGACTCTTGTTTCTTTAGCTCCTCCAATTTGAATGGATTGCAGCTGTGCAGCAGCTGGAGAACCTCCTCACCCGGTGACGAAGCACTGAGACGACAAACACAATAGGTACACTCGGGTGTCACAGGCAGCATATTCACACAGTGTTAGTCATGTGCACACGCATGCACAGTCCTCACCTTGACGTTGAGGCGACAGACTGTTTGAAGAAGTTTTCTGCAGATCTAGTCAGTTCCCTGTAACGCACCGAACCATCCAGCTCTCCCTACATTTGACGACAACAAAATCAAAAACTATAACTTTCTACAGTAGAGAAATGCTGAGTTATATTCTACATGTGTGCTGCTATATCTAACTTATTATTGCAGGTGTGGCTAAGTAGCTACCTTTTCATCTTTACCTCACCATTCAAAAGGTGTGACTAACCCTGAAGTAGTTGTTCTTTTTCAGACTGTCCATGAAGCCTTTCCACTGAGGGTTACAACTGATGGGGGCATCAGGCTCTGATGACGGCAGCCTGCACTTAGAGCACATGATCTCAAAGCCATGGGCCTGGGAGTGGGACACACACATGCACAGACAGATGTATTATCAATTAACACTACAACCTTCATTTTACAATCACAAAAGCATCATTTTAATTATCCAAAAGACATATCCGAATGAAGAGGAAACGTGGATGTAGGCTCACCAGTTTCATGCCAAGCTCATGAGCTTTGTACTGGGGATGAGAGCGAGGAGGCATGGCGAAGCCGCTCCTCCGGTCTGGGTTGAACTGCTGCTGCTGCAGCTGGGCGTACAGGCAGCGTGTGAATGTTACCTGGAAATATACACAAGTACATGGTTACGGTTTGCATAAAGGTGTTGAAATATACTAATGAAAAACTAAAACACAAACCGTGATTACAGAAATGTGCGTGAAATAAATACATCCACAAAAAAGAAATAATTTGAAAGAATATTTCCTTTAAAAACAGGTCAACCTGTTCACTTTGCCTAGACCGCTACAATCATGAATCTTTAAGAGGGTTTACCGAGGTGAGGACTCGTGTATCAGGAGGAAAGGTCTTGAAGCTTCGACACGCCTGTAGATCTACTGGATCCCGCAGGTAGAAGGAAGACACTGCAGGGGCGACCAGGTCTGGTCGCTGTGCTAACACTGTGGCAATACCTGCAGGTATGAAGCAGTGAGCACGATGCAGGCCGGTTGTAATCTTCTCTGGGTACCTAACGGGGGAAAGTAGAGATTGATATGCTTTTAAATTATTGATATACAGTATGTGCTGATGCCAGATGGATCTCCACTTGGATTTATCCACTTACACAGAATACTTACGAGGCTGTTAACAAGCCGGTCGTATGCTTCTGCAAATGTTTGTATCCAACACTGATTCTGCACCTTGAAACTTCCATTCTGACTTTTGTTTTTTTCATTTGTAGTGTAAAAATACAGAGCTAATATGACCTCAGGCATTGTTGTTATCATGCAACGTATTGCTACTTTTCTTTGCGGCAGGTTGCACAAAAGATGTTTTTCAATACTCTATTTGATACAATTCTATTTGATAGACTAACATTGATACTGAGGATTAGGTTCAGTGCATCCCTCCTGAAAAGCATATATATTGACGTATGACGTTAATTTAGCAACATATTCATGTATTACAAATAGACTTTGAACACATAAACATGTCCTCTCACCCCTCTAGTCGCTTCCTCAGGGCTGAACAAATCTTGGGGCTTGCCTGACAGGCCTCTGGGTGGGTGGACAGAAGTGCTAGAGCTTGTGCCATACTTGGAACCACATCTTTTGACACCCCCACTGGACTGGATTTGGAGGGACAGGGCAGAATGTGCAGGTGTCCCCTATAGAAGAAGACCTGCAAAAGAGAATGAGTGGCGCAATGAATGCTTACAATTACAGTAAGTACAGACAATGAGAAGAGGAAGATAATTAGAAGGGGGTTGTTCCATAACCCACAAATGTGATTACACTAATGTTCAATTAATGTTAACAAAAAGGTTTTAGGTCGCTCTTCTTCCATCCAGGCAGCCATTGGTATCTTCCATTAACGTGTACATATCAATTAGCAGAGACAACTGAACACTTGAAAATAATAAGTAAGATTATTGGAGATAATTCAGTGGGATGTATTTGGCTTACTTTTTTTTTTACACTCCAGAACGCACCAACAAGATTTGAGTCGAGTGCTAAAAAGCTTTTTCTCTGACAGCTACTGCACGTTGTTAGAAAATCCAAAAATAAGCATGCATGAACGTTTTTAAATTGAATGAGTTGAAGATGACTGTTTCTTGCATTAAAAGTGTTGGTTTTTCAAAGTCTTTGAAGTTGAATTGGTGGGGTGGCAATGGTACAGTGGATAAGACACATGCCTTTGGTGTGGGAGGGGTTTGATTCTCACTGCAACATTTCCACCAACGTGTCCCTGAGCAAGACACTTAAGTGCTCCAGAGGCATGCGACCTCTGATATATACACAGGTGCTGGTCATATAATTAGAATATCATCAAAAAGTTGATTTATTTCAGTAATTCCATTCAAAAAGTTAAACTTGAATAATTTATACATTCATTCCACACAGACTGATATATTTCAAGTGTTCATTTAATTTTGATGATTATAACTGACAACTAATGAAAACCCCAAAATCAGTATCTCAGAAAATTAGAATATTGTGAAAAGGTTCAATATTGAAGACACCTGGTGCCACACTCTAATCAACTAATTAATTCAAAACACCTGCAAAGGCCTTTAAATGGTCTCTCAGTCTAGTTCTGTAGGCAACACAATCATGGGGAAGACTGACTTGACAGCTGTCAAAGATGACCATTGACACCTTACACAAGGAGGGCAAGACAGAAAAGGTCATTGCTAAAGAGGCTGGCTGTGTCCAAGCACATTAATAGAGAGACAAAGGGACGGAAAAGATGTGGTAGAAAAAAGTGTACAAGCAATAGGGATAACCGCACCCTGGAGAGGACTGTGAAACAAAACCCATTCAAAAATGTGAGGGAGATTCACAAATAGTGGACTGCAGCTGGAGTCAGTGCTTCAAGAACCACCACGCACAGACTTATGCAAGACGTGGGTTTCAGCTGTCGCATTCCTTGTGTCAAGCCACTCTTGAACAAGACACAGCGTCAGAAGCGTCTCGTCTGGGCTAAAGACAAAAAGGAATGGACTGCTGCTGAGTGGTCCAAAGTTATGTTCTCTGATGAAAGTAAATTTTGCATTTCCTTTGGAAATCAAGGTCCCAGAGTCTGGAGGAAGAGAGGAGAGGCACAGAATCCACGTTGCTTGAAGTCCAGTGTCCACTGTGTTTTCTGAGGTCCAAGGTCAACGCAGCCGTCTACCAGGAAGTTTTAGAGCACTTCATGCTTCCTGCTGCTGACCAACTTTATGGAGACACATAGTGCCAAAGCTACCAGTACCTGGTTTAAGGACCATGGTATCCCTGTTCTTAATTGGCCAGCAAACTCGCCTGACCTTAACCCTATAGAAAATCTATGGGGTATTGTGAAGAGGAAGAAGCGATACGCCAGACCCAACAATGCATAAGAGCTAAAGGCCACTATCAGAGCAACCTGGGCTCTCATAACACCTGAGCAGTGCCACAGACTGGTCGACTCCATGCCACGCCGCATTGCTGCAGTAATTCAGGCCAAAGGAGCCCCAACTAAGTATTGAGTGCCGTACATGCTCATACTTTTCATGTTCATACTTTTCAGTTGGCCAAACATTTCAAAAAATCCTTTTTTTGTATTGGTCTTAAGTAATATTCAAATTTTCGGAGATACTGAATTAAAAACATTGAATGCAATGAAACAATGAAAAACATTTGAAATATATCAGTCTGTGTGTAATGAATATAAAATTCACTTTTTGAATGGAATTACTGAAATAAATCAACTTTTTGATCATATTCTAATTATATGACCAGCACCTGTATAGCAACTGTATGTTACTTTGGATAAAAGCGTCAGCTTAATGTAATGAATTGTCCTTCAACATGGACACAAGGGGAGCTTTGAAGGATGATTCCCAAGTAACACATTTTTAAAGTCAACCTAATTAGATGTTTATACCTTACCTAATCAACTGAAACCAATGGCTGCTTGGAAGGTGGTAAATTAATCATTACATTTTTTGGGAAATGGTCGGCAGTCAAGTGAAGTATACCAGATTTATACTTAAAGGGCAAAGACATGCAAACCCACTATTATGGTCCTTTAAACAGACATACTAATGAAAACTGTGAATAAAAACCATGAACTAAAACATTTTTACACCTGCCACCTCATCTGGTTGACTCACCCTGTTTTCACTGGTGTCTGGATTCAGCCACTTGGGAAGATAATCTGCTGCTTCAATCAGAAGAAACTCTCCATCATTGTCCTCAACTCTTCACACACAAACATGAAATGGAAGTTAGAAGAAGAAAGCAAATGACAATCAACTGAAAGTGATCCATATTTGAGCTCTTTAAATGGTAATCAAATCATTCTTTTTTCAAACTCAAAGCACATGTTTTGTCTCACCTGGCTGCAAGCTCTGGGAAGGCTTCTGTTATTTGCTGTAGGAGGTAAACAATAAACCACTCATCCTCCACATTGTCCCCAAACTGAGTGCTACCTCCAATGTGAGCAGGGACACCTCCTGTAAAAATAATAAAAATAATTCTTTAGTCAGTCTTTAGTGTGGGTTGCATTATAACACTTACTCTCAAAAAGGTACATATACCTTTCTCAGGATGATACTTGAGGTTGAATGACTGATGCTGCCAGATGTATTGTATCAGGAGTGGGGCAACCTTCGCCAGAACTTCCTCCACTAGATGTGTGAGATGTTCCCCAGACTGCTGTGAAGTTGAACCGTCTGGCTGGATCAAGAAGAGTTTGTACTGAACCATGTCCTCCTGAACCACTCTCCTCTGCAGGGCGTCCATTGTAGCAGTTTTTAAAAAGACCTGATAAAAAGACAGCAGGCCACATCGATATACATAAATGTATGGTGGGAAAATAATACATGGATTGATCTTTGTACTGTCTCTAGATTGAACTAGAAAGTTGGAGTATAATTTGTAAAAGCATTAGTTGAAGGCTCACTCGACTGGATAACACAGGTAACCGCTGACAACTTATTACTATTGATATTCAGGACAGTGTCGGTCGACCTTACCTTGTTTTTAATTCTGAGATATTATGTCAGTGAAGTCCAGAGAGATTTAAATGCTGTAAACAATAACACTTTTTAACTTCTCCGTACGTTGCTTTCACGCCATCTGTCACTGTTTGGTCCTACTGTGAGTTTTACTCGACTATCCCAATGGTGTAACAAATAATAGTTCCTACATTTAATATTAACCAATTTTCGCTATTCTACAGATACAAATAACCCACAGTATGATTAAATTACAGAGAAAATAGCACGCATTTCTACTGCATTCAAATCTGTTTAAAATTCAAATAATTAATTACACAATACGCATGTTTTATTTTAGCCTCACCCCCATCGGACACATTTTAGCAACGCAGCCACGTTGTCGCAATGGATTTTGGGAGTTGTAGTGAATAGCCAATGGTGTACGGCTATTGTGAGGTTATCCGAAATCTATTTCCCGTGAGACCACGGGGACGTGAAGTTGCGTATCCATGACAGCCGTAGTATTGTTGTTGTTGGTGGTGCTAACATTAGCAAAGCAAACCTTCTGAGGTGGCGATAGCTAACGTTGTTTAAAGATGTAAACCTAATTCATTGGCAACTACTGGCCACACAAGATGCTTATTTAGTGTAGCAAGGTTAACGCTAATCTAAAAGGAAATGTATTTTGAGGAATTATTCAATGCTGTTCGTGCCTTGTTGGTGTTTTATCTGTCCGTCCATGTAACATTAGCTAGCTTATTTTTAGACGTAGCCTCCTCCTAACATTAACAGTTAGAAACAACGTTAGCATCTGTAGCCAAATCCCCGTTCAGCTTCCTTGCACTAAGGGTGTTTATCTGTGGACTAGAGGAAATGTCAGACCTCCCTCTAACATTAGACTGTTCCCAGCAAGTCCAGGACGTGGAGGCAAGAATGAGAGACGAGGGCTTGAGCCTTTAAATCGGAGACAAAGGGAGAATGATTTCACGATACAACAGAAGACCTGTATCACACAAACTCGAGATGTGAGTACCGAACACAAAGGGTCAGGGATGAAGGGCTGAGCACTGTAAACAAGGTTTTCACTGCTGTCAGAGGCTGGTTAGGTGAGAATAGTGATTGACTTGTCATCACTATCGAATAACAGTGTAAAATTATATTTTTATTGATCCAGTTAGTGACGATTCATCGGTCACACCAAGCTCTGTCGCCTGGTTTAAACAGACATAATATACAGCAAATGATAATGTCCAGCAATTCAATTGGAAAACGCATTTATTTTTGTTTTAACTGCCAAGCCACATTATCATTTGAAGGAACAATATTCCCTGTTTTCCCACGCTTTGGAAAATGGCCGGCAGTAAAGTGATTTGTATTTAAAGGGCTAAGACATTCAAAACCACTCCTATGGTGATTTAAACAGATACATCAACAAGAATTATGATGAATAAAGACCACAGTCATATAAAACATCATCATCATATTGTTTATATCAGCTCACTCTTTACCCTGGTGTGTCTCTTTTTTTAGTCTGTATTCGAATTATGTTCTCAATCTGTCTTTTATGCAGTCGTGGGTTGTCCCGAAGCAGCCTCGACCACCACCCTCTCCCAGAGGGAGCAGGCGATAACCAAACACCTCAGCGCTACCTCCATGACCTCCAGGAAGCTGTGTCCGCTCACAACAGGTAACCTTGTGACAGGAGTCCTGGTCGCAAGGAGACAAACCTTGCAGGCAATGCCAGAATTAGGTGAACATCGAACTTCTTTCCACTAGTATACCCACACACATACTCTTGCCTGTCTATTTTGTAGTGTTACACTGTCTTGAATGGACAGCTGATTCTCAGGCCTCTTGATATGTGAAACAAGACACTCAGAAGCAGTAGATTAATTGATATCATATTGCCTCCTTCAGATGTACACTCAAAAGAATAAATAATGAGGCGGGCTGTTGACATATTCAATTTCTTTGACATTTGCCCTTTATTTTCCGCTTTGAAACCTTGCCTATGATTCTGTCAGCAAGGAACAGGGGGTGTTGGTAACATAGATTTCGAGCTATATCCCCGACATGAAACATGTCTTCTCAAACTGTATATAAACCTGACAACTTCCTTATCCTTTCTGTGTAGCTCAGGGACGTCTGCTGCCTCAGGCCACTCTGACTGTCCCACCGTCATCTCAGTAGACTCCAACCAGTCCTGGTCAGGTATCCACAGCTCCACGGGTACTGGCATTTCTACAGAGAGGAGCTCTGTTTTCTCCTGGGGCTATGATGTAAGTCTGCTCCTGCAAAAATGATCTTAATGTGAAGTGATGATGCCGGCCTTACTCTGTTTGTCTCGCAAAATACATGCACAAGTGTGTTCACACATACACAACATTGGGTTTGTTCTACCTCTCTGTTATTCTGTTGTAAAGATGAAAATACTTAACCAAAATGTTTCCATGCATGTGTTATTTAATGTCAGCTTTTGATTTACTTTTACTAACATCTCTAAGTAACACCTTTTGGCAAACCTGTGGAAAACCACAGAACAGCATACAACCAGTCAGTGCATCATACCTTAGATGCCTTGTTTGTCTGCAACTTCTTTGAATATGCAAGGCCTGATTCCACTGGGTATTGGTTTGTTGTTATGCTGTGCTTACTAGCCTCAGCTGGTCCTACAAAACTTTTCCAGGACTCAATGATTTATTTAGTTGGTTGTCCTCAAGCTGCTTCTGAGGAAAAAAGAAAAAGAAAAACTCAGTTGCGCAATCTAACTTACTCCCAACTAACCTCTTTGTCTCTGTCTCTCTCTTGTTGTTTTGTTATAGCCTATAAACAATACAGCTTGACCACAAACACATACACATATCCCAAAGGGCTGTAGGAGCTAATTATTATGCATATTGAAGCTTGCCATTAGATTTAAAAAAATGTCTGTGTTGCCAATAACTGATGAACAGACTAAAATGTAGCAGCTTTCATTCAAAGAGCCGTGTATGAGAACAGAGGCGTGACTAGCTTTCTTGTCTCTGTCTGTTTTTTCTGTCCCATAGGAGTTCGACAAGGCAGCGTCCCGGCAGGTACAGCAAATGTTTGAGGAGATCGACAAGGAGCTGTACGAGGGGAGAGGCAGTGGAGGAGGGATACTCCAGGGGCTCCAGGATGAATGTCAGCAGTGGGCCACACGTTTCCCACATCTTCGGTATGTTTTCCACATTTTCTGCCAACCATATGGCCTTTTACACCTGTGTGAAACGCCGCGGCAGGGAGATCAAAGATTAATGTTGATTGCGGAGAGAAACCTGGAAAAAAATAATCCATTCTTGTATAAAAATGTATTTTTTTTGTTTACATATTTGTTTGTGTATCGCTCAGGATCCTGGGGATGCAGCTGGTGTGTCCCAGTGACGAGGGCTTCCAGTGGTATGCTACTTCAGGGAGAGGCAGCTCTGCCAGCAGCCAATCAGCAGGCAAAGAGAGCAGCATGAAGTCCCAGGAGAAAGATAGGGGCGACACAGAGTAAGTCTTACCTGCACTGACTCACTGGTTGACAAGGTCAATGTTAGCCTGTTAGATAAATTCCCCTGATGTAAGTTACATTTTACCATCTTTTCTCGTTCTTTTTTTTTAACATACAGCACTAGGTCTAACAGTGTAATTTGGTTGTGACATCTTGTGGTCGTCAAATCATTATGTATACTAATTTGAAACATATATACATCAATCAGGCATTGGAATTGCATCGCTCAGAAACAGCTAAGGTCAAGTTTATTTGGCCATTGATATTAGCAAATTCTACTGTATGTATTATTTAAAGAAATTGGAAAAAAAGAAAGAATTTTAAAAAAGCGTTAGAAATATTACGCCTTTCTGTCTCGAGTGGCTCTTGGCTAATGTCAGTGCATCAATTATAGAGGAGTTGTGGCTGACTCTGTGGTTTTGTGACCTAGATGCTCTGACTTGTTAATCAAGTCTCTGGGTCAAAGTCATGTTGGCTATCTGTGAACAGTTGCTAGGACTGCCACTTTTGATGGGAAACTGGTTGTAAAGGAGGCAGTGCCACTGTCTAACTACTCAAAACTGAATTTAATAATGGATTTAACACAAAAGAAGAGGATGGACAATACTATGTGTCTGTATTAATGTCACTCATGAAATGTGTTAGTGTGAGTTTGTGCATGCATTTGCATATTGTAAAAGTTTGTGTCATGGTTTTCCATCTGCTTTTGAGCCTGGAGTTATCAGTTGGAGTTTATTTATTATTTATAGAAATCATACAAGTTCAAGCTGCTTTTATTACCAACCGGCTAGGCTGGTGGAATTAGTCTCAGTACAGATGGAATAGTTAAGGGCATCACTTTGTGTTGAAAAGTGGTGGGGACCTTTGAGGGCTTAGATTAGTGGTGTGATGAAACACTTAGCCCACGAGACATGACACTGCACAAGATTTGGGTCACGAGAACAAGGAAAAGAATATATTCTAATACTATTTCGAAAAATATTTATTGATGAAATAGACAATTGGGGGGTCTGGGGATTTTTCCACCAGAAGATTTTGAAACTAATTTTGAATTAAATGAATTTCCTGCATTCTGGAGACGTTTTCTGCACTAATTTGTGGTGGAAATGTTTATTTATATTGAGGGAAACACAAATTCAGGTGGGCAGTGACAATTCAGAGTATAAAAATATAATAGAATAAAATGCAGTAAACAGTAGCTTTTTTTTATTTTTTATTTTTTTTTTTAGTTTAAGTTACTTTTTTTTGACAACACAGATGTTTCTTGTATATTTCCATTGAATTGCAGGTTTTCATATTGGGCAAAGAAACCTTTCTCAAAGCATTTTCATTTGTTAATTAACATTTTGCGTTGTGTCTGTGAGCGTACCATACTATGTTTACATGTTAAGGTGCTTAACTGTGTGTGCCCATGTCTTGTTTGGAAAGGTTGAACGTGCAGGGCAGGAGAGCGGCGCTGATCAAGTCCTCCTCAGCAGAGTTGGATGGGCCTCCTGGCTCCTCCGGTAGCTCCAGCAGTCATGACATGCCGAGAGTGATTGAAGTGGAGGGTCTGATGGAGGAGTACCTGGCTTTTGATAGCAGGGACTTGTGAGTTACTCACTTTCCCTAATGCGACACAGTATTATTTTTATTCCAGAAACGAAATCGAAACCTCAGTTGTTGTCAAGGTATTGTTCAGTTTTGTTAAAATGATTCTCTATATCTGTGTGTCGTCTACAGGGAAGACGAGTGGGAGCAGGATTGTCCGAACTCGGGTCGGAAGCATCACTGTCTGCCCCCTGTCTCGCCACATCAGTGTCGCCGTCAAGCTGTTCTCGACCTGCTGTTTGATGATGTGTGGTGGCAGCTGGTTGGATGGATGAAAGAGCTAGTTCAACGCCACTGGGAATGCTGCACCTCAAGTAGGGCTGAATTAAGCTATTTTGCACGCATTAGCCCTGACTTATATCAACAAATGTCCTTTCTTATGCACGGTGTTTGAAAGTGATTGTGTATGTGTGATTGGCAGATGATGAAAAGATTTCAGGGAACTTGAGCCCTGAGCAGCAAGACTCCCAGAATCCCTTCATGCTGCTCTCCATGCTGCCCACGATGCTGCCCAAACTTGGCCAGAGCAGGGTGCCCCCGCTCACAGCTGGCCTGCAGTTCCAGGTCAGTGGTCTGGGGGGGGGGACTGAGAGGCAGCAGGGGAGGTTACTGTGAGCCTCATTTCACTTTCATCACTGTCAGTAGCTCAGGAGGTCAATCCAAAACTCAAAATCTCTGTTTGTTTATTTTTCTTTTTAAAAATCTATCTATCAGCGCCTTTTAACTGATGTCATGAAACATATTTAACGCTGATAAAATAAGATAACGTTAGGATATATATACTATACATGGGGTCTTCACTGACTTTAGAGTCACATGTCTGTTCCACAGTCCACACTTGATTGTCACACTTTTTCACTCCTGTCTGTTGCTCTTTCAGTCTTTTGGTGCTTCCAGTTCATTAACTTATATCACTGTTTTCTTTCCTTCCCTCTTTACTCTTTGCCCTTCACCTTGCCAATGTGTTCATGTGTACCTCCTGTTTCTTTTGTCTTTTTTTACCTTCATTATTTTTCTTTCTTTCTCTCTGTTTTTCTTTTTGTCCCTCTATGTTCTTTACCCTTCTTTACCATTCCTTTCTTCCGTACCCACTATTTTTCTTTGGTCATGCCTTTTTTCCTCTTTTAAAGAACACAAAGTCAAGGGGCTCAAAGCACAAGTCCAGACGGAAATCCAAAAAGCAGAAAAGGCCTTCCACTGTATGTAACTCCCTCACTTTGAGCCAAAATGGCGGCGTGTTGTGTGCACGCCGTCCATGGCGGCTCATTGTCTTTACCTCTAGAATAAATGTGCTTGCGCCTGTTGATTAACACAAAAGCTTCACCGCTGTTTATCTTTTTAATTAACTGCAATTTATTTACAACATGAACTTTGATTTTCTTTAGATCTTTCTTTTCCTTCACAGCAAGAATGTCGGAATGCTTTGTTTTTGTTAGTTATTGTTTTTGTGGCAGTGTAAGTCTTATGAATGTTTTTGGTTGGTAGCATAGCTGATATGGGGTCGTCCTGACATCACTGCATGAATTGACAATATGCTGTATCGTACATAAGGAATTAACTAACTATGTGACCGCTGGCCTATATTATGTCTCTTGTCCCCTCTTACCTCTCACTGTCCTTGCCCCCTTAATCATTCCTGTCTTTTCCTTTCATCCCTCTCCTTTACCTTCCCCCACCATCCCTCTGTCTCATTACTTTCTCCCCTTTCTGTTACACCGTTCCCCAGGCTGGAAGGGTCCCGGTAGGAGCAGCAGCGACCCAGCACAACCTGAACGACCTCATCGTGATCCACAGCATCCCCCTGCAGCAGAGGAACCTGGGTGTGCTGGATAGAAATCAGTATGGACACATTTTACTCTTCTAACCAATAAGCGTTGGTGTTAAAATGGAAAAATAAAAGCAGGGGCTCAACACATCCACCACAAATTTGTGTATATTTGTGTTTTTATTTTTTTTAACTGGAAGGCATAGATGTCTTGTAGTTCTTCTTTTCCATTTACTGGTAAACAGGATTTTGCTAAACAAAAGGGACATAGCCTCACTCTTGCCATGTTTTGTCCCTGGTCTTAACACCTTGTTTGGCAGAGTATGCTGTCAGTTGGCAGCAGGTGGAAATGCACCATTCATCGATTGTGCTCCATTCTCACCTTCCCATACAGCGAGCAAGAAGAGCGCGCGTGTCACAGGCCGGGATCCAGCGCGGCCCCCTCCAGCAAACCACGGCCTCGCCGAACCCTGGAGCAGAGCTCCTCCTCGCTGTCCCGCCCTGCACAGTCTGCCCGACGCCGAAACCCTCCTCCCCGAACTCTCCTGCCACTGGTTCCCAGCCTGAGTCAGTCCAGCGCAGTGGGATCCATGGACGAGGTCATCCGTGGGACACGACTGTGAGTTTTAGCACCATGGGATCCACACCAACCCCACCCAAAGTTGTATCTTGCTTTTTACTCCCTCCCTACGGTCTCTGAAGTTGCGCAGCGGCAGCAAAAGATTACTTTGAAAACAGACTTCCTTTCAACTTGTGCCTGATGGCTCTGTGCAGCAGAACGTGTGTGTGTGTGTGTGGATAGAAGTTTCATATGTGAAAACAACTTCACAGATGAACTTGTCATGAACTGCAGGTGAAAGAGTAATAGTGTAAAGTGTGCCACTTAGTTTTCCTTTCATGTTGAATGTCAAAACTATTCATTAAATATCACAGCGTTGTCACCATAGCATCCTGGTTGTCAAATTCTATCTGGGGAGGTATAACTTTTAACCTTTTATAGCACTGAGCCGATATAGCACTTAATACAACCATTATCTACAAATGACATTTGTTCTTTATTTTAAAAAGTATCTACATCATCACAAGAAGTAAAATTCTAACTGTGACTTTCATCCTTACACCCACGGTCTTTTCAGAGAGAAGTATATATTAGAGCTCTAGATACAGCATACAACAATGTGTGTCTTCTTCTACAGACCCACAGCCAGCGACCGCCTAACATCTCCGCTGTTGCCTCTGAGCAGGAACACACTCCTTCCCCCCATCAGCACCGGAGACCCAGATGCATCTCACTCAGGGCAGCAGTCCAAACCTGCACAGGTACAGTATAAAAACACTGAAACACAACTACACTGACAATGAAAAACTCAATACAGCACCTCAACAGAAACGCTGATTAAATGAAGGCTTTCTGAATAGATAATAGGTTCTAGAAATCTAGTATCCTCAAAATGTGAGATTAAACCAGTGGTTCTCAAACTTTTTCTGTCACGCCCCCCTTTAGAAGCCCCCGCCTGCCAGCAAAAGTGGATTTAATTTTTATCAGTCATTGACAATTAACAACAACAACCACAACCACATGAATCATATGCATGCAAGTTTAGTTCTGCTCAACATACACAATCCCCCTAAAGTGGCTCTACGCAACTCCAGGGGGCCCCGCCCTCCAGCTGAGAACTTGTACAGCCTAAAAACAAAAGTACTGTAGCATTTATGAAATCCAGTGGTCAGTTTTTCAAATGCACCTGTGAACAGCCGTTTAAAAGACTGGGCATTTGTCAATTTTTTCTGTCTGGCTAGCGTCACAAAGGCCCGTCCAGCCGCGCCCACAGTGCTATAAACGACGAAGCTGGCGGTTCAATACCAAGGGATCGTCACCACCTGCTGGACATCTTCTCTCGCCCCAACACCACTCACACATACAGGGTAAGATGCTAATATTATGTTATCATACCAGAATCCTGCATACGCATGGAGCATACTATCACAAGTGGTCAGTGATTTTGTTCCTTTCTATTAAGAGAATTGTTTAATGTCAAGTAATGAATTTGCATAGTTAATATTCTGTATTTTATGATCAACGACCATTTGGATTTTTAGTGGTTTGAGCATCCCTGGTTTTGTTTTCAGTCGGACACACCGTACCGTCGTTCCTTCACAGTATTGGACAACATCGGGCAGGGGCGGCCAGGCAGAGCCTCTGTGGGCACAGGTCAGGAATTCAACTTGAATAGTACATAAGAACAGTAACATAGGAAATGCTGCTGGAAAAGGGATGTGATACAATGCAGTGGTTCGTAGTACATCAGTAAATCACTTTTGCATCCATTTATTTCATCATTCCACCAGACTCTCTTGGAATCGGTGTGACCGGCATCAGTATTGGCATCAGCAGCACATCTTTCTTGGACTCGTTTTCCCACCACCCCTTAGGGCACTCGCCCATCAAAGACGAAGAAGAACCGGACCCACAAGCCCCTGTCCCAGGTCAGTAGATTAAAGTGGCTGACGAAACTCTTCCAGACTTGGTTTTTGGATAAACTATGAATGAAAGAGGTTGCAGCAGCTGGTTTCAAGTAAGATTTACTTACTTGTATTTTCTTAAAAATCCTTTTTTATCCTTCCTCTTTCCCATAGCTCCACTGGTACCTGTGTCTGTCCCACCTCGGTCTTACACCCGGGGAGGCATCTCATCCAGAGCCAGCAGACCTGGCTTGTAGTTTGCCTCTGATCTCCAGACCCCTCAGCCATTCACCTTTATACAACAAAGTGCAACACTGCAGCATCTGTGCCCACAAAAGTTTTTTTTTTTTTTTTTTTTAAAGAAGTAGCAGATTTTTTCATATTATTATGCTCCTTTGGTGAAGTTTTTGTTATAGGCCTATTTTTGTATTTCAGAAATCAGCTTATGTGGCTGCCAAACAGTAACACCATCTTCATGTGTAGTGTATGAGCTTTATGCGTGGACATTTCTACTATGTATGTATGTATGATCTGATGTTTTTTTAATATATATATATATACTTTATTTATGTGAATGTACTGTATATTATCCTCTGTGGTGTGTTGTACTGGTAAATGACTATGCAGGGAATAACACATCCACCCTGACAGGGATAGAGGATACAAAGCACTTTTCCCCCTCTTTGATGCTACATCAGAGAGTTTGGTACTGTATCTTTTATAAGGACACCGCCCTGTGTAGAAATAATAAATTGACCCAGAGCCTCTCATTGCCCCCAGAAACAAGAACAGGAGTGCCACCTTGCAGGGTTTTGGTTGCTTTTCTCTCAACTACAGCTCAGTTAAAATTGTAGTGATCAGAAGAGGAAATGCAGTGGCTATATAAGCACTGACAGAACATCGATGCAGCCCATGTGCTTTTATTACTACACCTCAAGATAATGTATGAATACAAGAGGCACTGATAGGAACCTATGTAAATAACTATAGATACATTGTGTCTGTACACAATGCTGTATTTGTGGTAATTAATTTTTCCATATTACCTGAGCAAAGCCATTTAGGGCATGCTTTGACATTTAACGTCAGGATTACTGCACAAGGGCAGCTTTCCCTTCTTTCATTATTAAAATAATATATATCAGACAGCAATGCTACAAAGATGACAAAGCTTGAAAATCAAAGGCTTTGCTTCCATGCATTTTCTGTGATTCTATTTTATACAAAATAATAAAAAGCAATGTAAAAATGTATATAAATATGAGTTTATTTGTATTTTATGAAGACTTTGACAACAAAAGACAAGAAATAAAAGATTCATTTACATTTTGATAAGCACTACATAAAAAGATTCTGAGGCTGGATAAACGACAATTTTGTGAGGAGGCATACAGAAGGGAGCCAATGCATACATGTACTCAAATGCTCTTCTAAAAAGATGGGGTTTTTTGAACAAATGAGGATATCTGCTATAACCAGAGCCTATCTGCTTTTCACTTCTTTCCTCTTTTTCCTTTTTGGGATTTCACACTTTTTTTTGAGTATTTTGCTTCCAGGTCAGACAGGAAACCATTAAAATTCTGCTCTCTGGACTTCTGTCTTTGCTGGAAAATTATGAGAAAGAAAGGATGGTTATTAGCAGAAAAACAAACAAACCCTAGCCAATTTTATACATGTGCACATGCATTCGTTACCTGAAGCATCATCACGAGACTGTCATCCTGCTCACCGAGCCCCATCTCTTTCTGCATTTCTTCTGCTTCCTGTCGCTCTCTATCAGCCTGGAAGGTCAATTGCAATGACTACATTACAGAGACTGGACGAAGTCGTACGATACTGGAGCATTTACATTCTGTGTAAATAGATAAATAAATAGTGAGGATTTTGTGGCTTTTAAACACCAACACATTTCTCACCCTCTTCCTGCGAGCCCTCTTCTTCTTATCACTTTCCCGAGTAAACGCTGGAAACGCTGTGACATCGCCGCTGTCAATGGCAGCCTGAATGATGCTGCAGAGCCTGGGCTCATCTTCCTGGGAGCAGCACAGAGTCGAGGCTGTGATGGCGTCCATGTCTCCCTGGTGCTGCATGTAAAGCTGGATCACATCCTGCCGCTCCTCATCAGAGCCCTTATATTTCTTCTCAAAATCAAGGATATCCTGCACGGTAATCTGGGAGATGGATGGAGAGACAGAGCAGGTTGTCAGGACAAAAGAAATGTGTGACAGTTGCTGGTCAAGGCTATGAAATTGTGTTAATTTTATGATGCTGCAACAAATTAACTAATATAAAAGGTAGGCTGGATACATTTAATTTGGCTTTTACTTACCATGGCAGGTGCAGTGACACAATACCCCCTAATCCTCATTTTAATGTATATCATCTAAAATAAAATTCCTGACACACTCCACGTGTCACATCACACAAAGAGAACCTGTGCTCCAATACCTTAGGGAATAGCAGTCTCCAATATTCTTCCCAGCAGCGGTCTTGACTCAGGGCGTCAGACTCTTCATCCACCACTCCCTGCTCATCATAAACAGCTCTCTGCTCCTTATCGCTCAGCACCGCATACAGCTTTCCCAACACCTAGAGGGGGAAAAAAAACATATACATAAAAATAGGATGTGGCGATTCACGGTACTATTACTATAATGTGGACACTAGTTAGTATTAGCTTTAAAAAGCATCTGTATTAGGTTTAGGCATGGTCGGATTTTTCAATGCCTTTTATACTTTCGAAGCTATTCCTTTGATATATCTGGTTATATTAGCACATTATGGCCAATCATGGAGCAGGTGTTACTGGATTAACAGGATTGATGCATTCAATGCCTTGAAGTATTATCTGTCATGTATTTAATTCACTGAACAGCCAAAAAGTTCTGGTTATTTGATCTAAGATATACAGTTGTACAGTAAAAATATGCAGTGTGCCACAATTGACAGTATACTATTGTGATATGAAATTACATAAAGCATTACCAAATATTTTATCCTCCTCCTCAACATTAATCCGTTTTCATTACTGTTGATATTTAGTGGCGATCAGATGTAGGATTTTTGTGATCTTTTTTCCTACAACTGGAAAATCAGCAACATAAAAACAAGGGCTTTCAGAACATATAAGTTAACGTTAGGCATTTTGCACATAAACTAGCAAGTTACGATTAAGTTATATCAAAACTCCTACAAAAGAAGCACATTAGCATTTGGCCGATGCATCAGCGGGAAAAAAGGTTCAAAAACACGTCTGCTTCATTACAGATAACTCAAATGCATGAAAACGTCTCTATGATAAGATTATCGGAGTTTAAGTAAGACTGGGGGTAAATAGGACATTACGTTACTCCCTCCAGCTACGTAAATTAGCAGCGTTAGCTTGCTAGTAAACCTAGCTTGTGTTCATTGTGTTTGTGTCTGACAGCCAACAACTAGCAGGGTTAACCTGAAACTTCTCTGTGGCCAGCGGGTCTTCGGGAGCCCGGTCTGGGTGGACTTTCAGCGACACTTTGTAGTAGCTCCTCCGGATCTCTGCCTCGGCTGCCTCTTTGTTGATGCCCAGCACCTCGTACAGGTTTGAGGTCTTGAAGAGCTCCTGGCACCGCTCGAGCAAACCCATCCTGACAGAGCACGTTAATCCGAGATTTGACCGGTGAAGTGTTTAATCTCAAACGTCTAAAAATACGTTTATAGCTAAGTGTTGTGGTTAACTACGCAGAAGCTAAATGAGTCTGTTTTCTCTTTGTTGGCAGTATCAATTTGGCGCGTTGTCCTGTCAGAGAGACCCATACGTACAGCGACGTGCTTACGTAACAAACACAAACGCGCTCTTATTGGTTCCCACTACCGTACTCAATTTTATGTTAAGTAGAAGTAGTTTTTAGCGTTACTTATTTATCTGTATTATTATATAAATATCGTTCTCACTGTGTTGCCAGTATGTTTTTTGTTAGTCTGTTAATGCTTACCTATCAAGCTCAACAAAGCCTGTCATAAATCTACAATCAGTTCTGATTAATAATAGATAAATTATTACGTTTATTTAACCTTTACCCTGTTTCCATTTTAAATTTTAAGCCTACATTGTTGTAACATAAATTCTAAATCTATGATTAACTAAACTTATATTTAACAGTACATTAAGGTTACAGTATCATATTTATACAGCCAATACAGTGTTATGATGTTTGAGGTCTTATTCATCCTTAGGGGTTCTACTCGGTAAATATAGATACGCAATTAGAATAAGTAACTTGACAGCCAAGGGAAGGATTTGTCTTTCAGAAATAACCCTCACAAGGCAGGGCCACTTTAAGACACAGTTATTCAATATTTTAGTTTCCCTGTAATATTTAAACCAGAGTCTTTCCAATGCAGCCTCATCTAGTTACCAAAATAAACAAGTTCCCTAAAATTAAATGTCACAGATCTGTATAGCACTGAGCTGCATAAGGCCTCATCTATTACAGTAAAAGTGTAAGCTATCTGAAAACAACTTGGTGGCAAGAAAATCTAATTTGATGTTCCAGTTTACATACATGCATCACTCAGTCAAGAACGTACAGATACCCTAGTATTTATTGGTGCGTTTGAAGCAGCACAAGAACACATCAAAGACAATGAGGCAAGTCACTAAGTATTTTTCACTGCTTCATGCGAAAGCAGAACACAAAGATACACACTGACTTTGAACTAAGCATCTGTAGATTTGTACAGGTTTATAAGCCTGTACAATATGCAGCACTGGAAATATACACTGTAAACCCCCTGTCTCAGATGTTATCCAATTATTTCCCCATCTGTTTCTGTTGCATATTTGGCACAGTCTCTGTTGTTGTTTATGTATTGACTTTCTGTCATCACAAACCTCATTTGTCCTTTGTACTCAGACACAAAATAAGCACTTGGACAACTGGCACATCATTATCATGATCAACAATGAAAAACAAAATGACAAAAAGCACGAGAGTTGTATTTTAAATGTTATGAACTTTTGCTGGTGTTCAGATCCTTCTCATATGCTTTCCATCCACTCGCATGGATAGTGCAAGTGGTGTTTGACTATAACCATTGCTCCTCCAGGGGGAATATTTCCATGTTATGGTAACAGTCTCTCCACAACAGTCAAATGGCTACGTTCTCATGGTCAGTCTTTACAGCATGTCCATGGCTGATGCATTGTTCCCTAAACTGGGACAGTCTAAAAACCTCCTGTAGGGGGCAGCAGCTCAGCATTCCTTTCTGGTCTTCACCATCTTGCTGGCGTACTTGATAGGGATCCCCCAGCGTCTCATTAGATAGACATCAAACACATAAGCCATCCCTGGCTCCAGGCCCCCGATCACAGCTGTAGTGACGGCCCGTCGAGGATTCAGCTCCTGGAAGTACTTGCAGAGAACCCTCTCGGTGTCAGACCGGGACTCTGGACCCAGACAGGGCGCGGTTAGAGCTGATACTCGTCCTGCCTCTGCTTCAAGGCCTCCCAGGTTTCTGCGGTACACACAGTACAGGCTTCGTTCCTCTGTGCCCATCCAGGCCAGGGTGACACTGTTGCAACCACGCAACCGGTTGAAGGATTTAATCTGCAAGGTTGAGGGCAGGGATGGGACCCCTCTGCGGTGGTAGGCGGAGGAGGTTTGCATTTTGACTGAAGCCATCAGACCACCTGGTAGAGCTGGATCTGTAGCAGCAGAGGTCCGACCCATGGTAGTTTCTTCTCTCTCCAAGTGAATGAGATAGGAAGGACTTCCCTGGAGCCAAATGTGCGCTAAATCTCCCCCCACAGCCTGTGAGGTCAAAACTTGACCTTTACTGGACACAGTGACCTTGACCTTTTCACCTCCACCGCAGCTCTGCAACGTGAGGAGGCCACTCTGCTGCAAGCCCCGAGGACGGAAACTGAAGAACTGCTCTGAGCTGGAGCCTCTGTCTTGGAAGGTCACCCACCTCAGCTCCCCTTCTCTTAGCGTGGTGATCACCGCCCGAGCCTCCTCGTGTGTTCGAGCAAATGTCCCCTCGTACGCCATGCTGGTCCCGTTCAGCTTGTCGATCACAAAGACGTCTAGATAGTACTGGGTGTCAGGCAGGAGCTCAGAGACGGTGCAAACATTCTCTGTACCCTGGCACACACACTGCAGATCAGCATACTCATCAGAGAGGGAAGAAGAAGAAGGTGGACTCTGGGGTTCAGGGTAAGAGTCCCACTGCTGCCACCACCACTCTTTCAAAATCGGCCACACCGTCACTCTCCTCCTCCTCTCCTTCTTTTCTTGTTTCTGATCTTTCTCTCTCCTCATGCTCTCTTGTGCAGCACACAGGCTGGGGTAGTTTTGCTGCGTGTTGACGAGGACACAGTAATCATAACTCTTCTGTGTGTGTGGGATGCTGGTTATGGAGGCACTGGGCGCCCAGCTGAGGGTGACACTGGTCATGCCTACACCTAATGTGTGAACTCGAGGGTCGGCTGGGAGCAGGGGGAAGGTGCCAGAGGGACCCAGGCCTTCATGGAGGTACACAGTAGCTCTGGTGTTCTGCTGTTTGGAGCGCAGCTTCAGGATGTAGATGGAAGCATGGGGATAGGAAGGACCCCTGTAGGTGTCCACCGCACTGCCTGTGAAGCTGTGCATTTTCTCATCAGTCCCAGGACCTCGCCACCACACCTCGGGCATACTCTTTTTGGTGCTCCCTATGAGGAAAAACAAAAATTGAGAACATACTGATAAATGAATAATTGCTATAATAAATAAAAGTCTCATTCTGATTTTTTTATTGATTGTATTGTGTGTGCATTCTGTTCTGTTAGGTTAAGTCTTATCTTCACCATGAGGTTAAGTCTAGAGAAAAAATTACAGCATGTAACTTCCCATACATAAACTTACAGATCTGCAGATTAAACAAATGAGACAGTAGACCATGAGCATTTTTATAGCTATTTTAAATTTTGCATACAACCAGGCTAGCTGTTTCCCCCTGCTTCCAGTCTTTATGCTGAGCCAACCTAATTGTCTCCTGGCTGCAGCCCCATATTTAGCATACAGACATGAAGATGGTATAGATTTTTTCATCTAACTTTCATCAAGAAAGCAAGCAAATGGGCATATTTGCCAAAAAGTCAAAATATTCCTTTATTTCCTTGTGTTTGGATAGCCTTTCCTAGGAACCCCGAGGAGCATGGGAGGTCATATTTAGTATGTTTCCAGCAGAAGCAACAACAGTTTAGAAATAAAAAAGTATTGCAATTTAATGAGCAGCAACAGCCACCGCAACTGAGCAGACCATAATGACTTCATTCTTCATTAGAAGAATACTCTTTTTTTATCAGCACAACATTGAAGGAAGATAATCAATGAGCAAAATCTTTAACAAGGCAAAATATTATTACGCTTTTTCCTGGTATGCGTACACACTGTACTTCACTTCACAAGGGTTTCGGGGGTTGGAGGACACTGCAAATTGAATAAAACAATAAACAACTGAGCGCACAGAACCTGCTTGATATAGAGAAAATCCAAATCACAAGAATAAATGAACAAATGAATAAATGCAATGTCAACTGCCACTTCAAAAGTGGTTTTAAGTATTTTCATTCATACCTAAAGTGCTGTCATTCTGAAGTACACCCTCTTCACTTCAGTAACGTAACTGACAAATAAACACACAAAAAAACCTGCCACCACACGTCTTCACTGTTCATTGCTCCTCGAGATGAGAAATCGCTCCTCAAATGAGACCAAATGTTTCAGAATCAAAGTGAATAATTCAGGCTGGCGATGGGGACCCATGAGTTTAGGATCTGAATGATTCATGGGTCATTTTATAACTTCATAATGTTATTTTACCATGTGAGAAGCTTGTTTGGTTAACCTGGAAAAGTGCTCATGGAACACTCCAAGGCATATTTTCTTTTCTAGAAATCTGCCCCTTTTTAGTTTGGAAATGTGACTTTCGTTTTAAGACATTTTGTAATTTTGCTGCTCTATGGTTTGTTTTTTTTCCCTTCTGAGTTTATTAGTTTTATTTGGTTTGCAAAGCACAAAATATTGCAGACTAAGATCGCAGTTTTATTTTATTGCTTATTCAATGTTTGAATCAAGAGTTGGCACCTCTTTTCGGTTGATGCGTGTGCGAGTTTTATGAGTTAAAATCCAAAGCCTCATATAAAATTTATGACAATGTGACAACCAGATATGATCACACTCACTGTCTCTGTCCTTGTCAGAGACAGTGGCTGGCTTTTAGAAAAAAAAAATAAAGCATTTTCTGTGCTTTGAAATTAAACAAGCAGGTACAATGTGCTGATAAGAAGATGGACAATAAAAATAATATCACTCTTATCTGAGAATTTGTGACAAAGAAATTTGGAGATAATCGCTTTTCAAAAACAGGCCACAGCTGTGATACGATTGGTCGATAGGAATCAGTCTATTGGTCTATAAACATGATATAACACCAGTGGTATATTAAAGCTATGACCTTCAGGCTGCAAACATCAAAAGACAGACAAACAATGCAAAAACTATGTACCTGGCATTTCAGAGATTTATTCTTATATGACTTTTTAATAGTTTGATCATCCTTACTACAAATCCTGGTTATAAAGCTGTTCCAGAGAGTAAACTCTCCTCTACAACTACAAAGTTAAATAAGATTAGAGTTTTTGCCCTCTACTTAAATCCCATCTGTTAGGTAGTGATGATAATATCTAATTGATCTTCTTGGCTTAGCCTTCATCTTCAGGGTAAAGTCGTTGTCTGAAGGTGCAGGTTGTGGTCTTACTGTTCACTCACACTGCAGGCTCTTGTGGGGTTTGTCCTTCCGGGTTCTGGCCGCCAAGCTCCACTCGATGGGGAGGTCGCAGGGGCTGACGGTCAAAGACATCGCTGCAGTCTCCTTCTTTAGCATGAAGTATAGCCTGCGGAGGAAACACCAAAAGATAACCGCAAGAAGTTGTTCGATTCATCACAGGAAATGTCAAAAAGATAACACCCTGCTTCTATTCAGCTGCAATGTGATGGATGAGAAGATATCTAACAATGCATAGTGTGCCACATTCTTTCATTTTGTTGGATGATTTGCCGATACGGTGGGCTGGTTATAATTTTCTTTCTTAAAGTTCTAACATCTCAACTGTTGCAGCCAGTCTGCCAATCACTGTCTTCCCATTTGCCTGCATGCTGATCTGTCATTTGATAGCAGATCAGGAGAGGTGACCTGAGAATCACATGATAAGGCAGCACTGACAGTTTCAGATGGATATCTGGCTGTTTGCTGAGACTGCCTGGGATCGTGCCTAGCATAGAAACTGTCATGTCCCTTATTGTGATCAGATGTTTTACAGATTGACATTTATTGATTGAAGTTCACTGGCAGTTAAAGGACATTTATCATTCACGCTGTGGTGGTCTGGTCTTAATTTAATTCAAATAATCACTGTTACTCATGAGTCAATGTTAAACTGTTCACCTCCACAAAGAAGCAGGCAGATAGAAGACATCTGTCTTTTGAACCTGACTGGCATTTCTTCACAGCTAGTTACCATCCATGAAAATTAAGCAAATGCGTTAATAAACATTTGTTCTCCTTCCTTACAAACATCATTATTCATGATTCTGCGCAGATGGCGGTTGTTTCCAAACAGATGTGCGACACTATCATTCTCAAGGGCGGTATGCAGCTTATTTATTAGAGTGATTCATTTCTGAATCAGTGTTTTCTCTCCATTATTTGCTGTGCGGTTCTGCATGACTGCACTGGTGGACAGACTGTGGCACACAGGGAGATGCATTTCGCAATTTTCGGCTCCCAGTTTCAGAAAGCAAACACTGGCACTGTTGTGTAAGGTTCAGGCCAAATGCGCTCCACTTCCTCCCGCTGTCTCTACAGTGGTGCTGGAATCAGCCACTGTCTCCAAAAAGGTGGTTGAGGGATGGCTGGTGACTTGTTATTGAAGTGGAAACAAGGGCAAATCTGATGAGCAGGCCTCAAGATTTATTCATGGGTCTTCAATGAACTGAAAATGAGGAAAAATCTTAAGGAGATATACTCTTACTGTTAAGGAGCCATTTAGTGTTGTGTTGAGTTAAAAAGACAATGTATTTGCTTTCAGCTTAAACTTGTTTCAAAAGCAGAACAAATTGTTTCAAGAATATTCAGTTGGGAAGATACACTTTATTTCAGTCTTGCTTGTATTATAAACCTGTCTTCTTCTTGACACTGATGTCTTAATTTCAGGTCTCTTTGCTGGACAAACGTTTTGTCAAGATGTGTGGTACATTTATGTACAAAGATGAACATTTAATTTTAAATGATCTATTTTATTGTTTGACAATACATTTAAAGTTCAGTTTTGATAAGCATTCATCATTAATTACATATATAATAGTTGACTCCAGCTTCTTATATTGTTTTCTATTGTTGTGGATTAAATATTGTTGGATTTGGGGCTGTTTGTAAAAACAAAAAAACTACTTTCTGACTCATTGTACCCTGGAGTGGTTCCCAACCTATTTTTTCCTGTCATACACCCCCAGATCAGATGAGCTCAAGTAATCCTTTATCAATTCCACCCGTCATGTTCCAACTGTGTTCATTTGAATGCATTTTAATCTGGATTTTATATAATATTGTTAGTTATATTGCTACAGTATAGTTTTCATACAAGATATGGTCTCATTGTTCCAGATTTGTTCTCTTTCTTTTCTTTCATTCATACTACCACCACTTGTTGAAGCTGGATGGGCATTTATCTTATTTCTACCTCTCTGCTCAGCTACTTTTCACAAAGTACAGTTTTAGGGTACTTGTACTTTACTCTAGCATTTTCTGCTACTTTATACTTCTACCCCTCTACATGTCTGAGGGAAATATGACCTTTTTACTCTGATGCTCACAAGCGACCCAGCAATACTTACAAACTTTTAACATTTCAAATTTTCAACAGTTGCAGCCTTGATGGCAACCAACAACTAGACCACATAAATGTTATTTTACACCTTTCTCCTATCACATCTGTTGCCCTACCTGCGAGTTCTTCCTTTAGGGAGAGTTATGGGGGTGATCTTTTCTTCTGCTAACCAAGTAGTTGGGCGAAGTGGCACCTCATTCTCAGGTGCCAGGGCTGAGTGTGCATGAGGCCATGAATAGCCACAAAACAGTGCCAAGGCTGCACAGAGACGCCAGGACAGGGACTTGAGTGCCATCGCTGGTTCTTGCTCTCTGTCTCTTTCACTCTTTGACTTTCCTAAGTCGCCACGTCTTGGATATCGCCCCGGCTCTGAAAACACACGGTGGAAAGGTCAAGAACATCAATCAGAGCACATCAACACAGACATACACACACACACACACACAGTAGTGTACTCAAATCCACTTAGTTAAATTTCTACTGTACCATTCACACAGACGCCAAAGAGCTGTAGTGGCTGATGATTCACTGATATGAAGAAACATCCCATCCTATTCAGACAGAATTATTCATGCAGGGGGAAGAAATTGCTATGCTATAATACTCTGGGATGTGTGTGTGTGTGTGTGTGTGTGTAGCACAGCTTGACACTCACTATAAAAAATCACCCATCTCACTACTTTTCAAAGTGTGAAGTGGGTTGCTAATATCACTCTGAAGTCGATGCCTTTACATTTACATCTCTATTTTTAGTCGGGGAGTTCAAATGGGTCTGTTCTCCAAATATCTTTCATCACGGGCATTTGCGGCCATTTTATCAGGAGAAAGTGACGCCATGCTGATGTGGAAATAGGCACACAAACAACACCTGAAAGAGGCACACAAACAACACCTGGAGGTGCTCTGATGCAGTCAAATCCAATCAGCACACATAAATATCTGACAAGAGGAACTTGTATCAGATGTTTCTATCAGCTTTTTCTTTCTGTCTTTTATTTTATTTCTTTCAAGCCCTATTAGTATTTTCTGTCTCCTGTTTTTTTTCTGTGTCCATTTATACATGTGGGATTGTGATTTAGTGATAGTGGATAGGATGATTACAGGTCTCGGTGTTCTTCTTGCACCCGACAGAGAAAACACATTTGTTCAAAGTCACACAGTCTTCACATACACACTCCCACCTTTCTCTAACAAGGTGTATTATGTCAATGCTGCGCCTTATAGATCAGATGACAATCACAGTGGAACCATGAAGGCGGCTACAGAAGGTACATCTGAGTCTTTCGGGCTCCGGGACGCTCCAAGATCCAAACTCACAAACCGTCACACAGCTACAAAGTCGCACAGAGGCGCCTGCTCATTATCCTTGCAAAGAAAGAGGGGAGTGAACGACCCATAAAGCTTTAACTGAGAGACATGCTGTGGGAGAGAGGCAGATTGAAATGGGAGGGAGGGAGAGAGGGAGGGAGGGCTGTGAAAATGGAGACCAAGAAGAGGAGGATGTTGGATACTGGAGTAATTAGAGGCAAGGAGACGGAGGGAGTAAAAGAAGAGAAAGTGCAACTGTGAAAAAAGTGTTAGAATCAGAGGAGGGAAAAAACATTATTGCCGTGCAACAAGGTTGCAATGAATTTGTTTCAGTGTTTTAGCCAGATACAAATGAAGCTGATTGTTGTTTACTTTAGCCCCCATGACGAATGGGTTCTAATGTGTCACATATGACCAGACGGCTGCCCAACACCACAGCCCTTCGCACACTCCCCCCCTCATTCAGTTCTGATAAAGATGAAGACACAAAAAAAGCTTGGCGGGCTTGTTTCTTCAAAACGTACCCGCTAATAAAATATGCATACGGCTCCTCAGCAAATTATGGCCAATTGAATTTTCATAAGGCAAAAAGGCTGGGTCTTACAGAGAGAGGGAGCCTGGTGAACTTAACTACCGCCCTCTATAAATAAATACACACTCCCCTTTAAACACAGGAGCTCATGACTTTGATGGTCCGCTCACTCTCTGCTCAGCTCTTTTTTTTCTCTTGTAGATGAGTTTCCTCTTTCCATTATTTTTATCCCAGACTGCCAACTGACTGCATTTATTCTGGATACTGTTTGGGTTTTAATTAAAGATACTTCAACCTTGGTGTGTTTTAACTTTTTCTTTCTCTCTTGTCCCTTCTTTTTCCGTTTGCTTTTTACCTCATTTGGCCCCTTTTTAAGAAGTTGATGCAGGCTCAGTTTCAGAGGGACAGGTTGAGTGCTGTGTGCTCACATTGTATTCGCTATCTTCTATCTCCCTGAGCTCTGGCAGGACCATCTGCCTTCTGTTATCTGTGGGCAGGGACAGATTAAATGGCATGGGGTGGTCCCTGCAGGATCCGTTGTCCCCCGAAACTACTGTGGGCAAAGAACTGGCCTGTGGTTCATAGTGGGAGTTGACGGGATGATGGTGGGGTAACATGTGAGGACTGTGGAACTTGATAGGATTTTATGGCTGATTTTCTACCTCGCTGCATGCAGCTTTGAATATATTATCTCTTCTCCTGTCTTTCTTACTTTAATTGTCCTTTCTTGCCTGCATCTCTTACTGTACTTGTCTTGTACTTGTGTATTTCTCTCTCACACACTTTTGTACAGCATCCTGCCCTTTCTTGATACATACTTTATGTCTGCACTTTCTCTGTGGTAACTGCCCCGCTCCGCAGTCATACTTTTCTTTTCAAATGACAAGAGAATTATTGGTAGTCAGAAAGAAAATACAGGCGCAGTGAGCAATAAAATACACTCGTAGCAGATGAGCACAACCTTCAGACATGCCAAAATATGATGCTGTCAAGATAAAAACGATCCTGAAACAAATGAAAAGTGCCCTGCATCTGTCTCAGCTTTTTTAAAACCCCTCTAGGGATGCACACACACACACACACACACACACACACACACACACACACAGAACTGATCCAAAGAAACAAGTTGCTGACTGACACAGTTGAAATATGAGATGCTGATGCACTAACTCACACACACACACACACACACACACACACACACACACGCTCTGCAAGGACAACATGCATGCATGCATCTCCCTTACCTTCTCTGTCAGTGCACGCTCTCCCTCTCCTGCGCAGGGAGTGAGGAGTGGGATCAAATGATAGAGGGAGCGAGGATGGAGGAGGAGGAGAAGGGGATGAGAGTCAGTCGCGAGGAGAGGAGGAGCGACAGCAGGTTGTTGTCGGGCGTTCCACTGACACCGTCTCCCATGAGGTGCTGCTCACTCCCTACTTCAGGAGGTGTCTCTTCAGGGCTCAGGTGTCCCTTCAGGGCTGTCCCAGCTCCGCTGTGCCCTGGTGTGGTTCAAGGCTCCCCTGGCACTCTCCTCACTCTTTCTCTCTGTCTCTCAGTCCTTCACACGTGGAGGCTTGTCCTGCTAAACACTGTCTGAATGTCATCCAGTCAGTGAAGCCTATGTCCCCTCTCCTCTTCTTGTTTTCTCTCTGTTACCCTTTACCTCCCCCTCCTGTTCTTTGCACTTGTTCCTTCTGTTTACTTCCTCTGGTAGTGAACAGAGCTCACTTGCAATTCAAATGGGCTCATGTGTGATTATGTGTGTTTGTGTATCTGTATGTGCAATCTGAGAGTGAGGGAGCGAGTGGGTGAGTGTGTGGGGGCTGGCGGTGAGGTCGCTGAATGGGGGTGGTGATGAGGAGAGAGAGAGGAAGAGAGAGAGAAAGAGAAAGAGAGAGAGAGAGAGAGAAAAAAAGAGAGTGTGTATGTGTTGTCAAGTGCAGCGTTATGGAAAAAGGAGGTGATGTAAAAGTTAAATACATTAACCATTCCCTGGCTGGTCTGATAACATCTGTATAAGGGGAGAAGGCTGCAGACAACATCTTAGAGGTTACACTGTCTTTGTGCGCCTATCGCTTGTTCATTCAGGTGCTAAGACTGCCTCTAAATGAACATGTTTACATGGCTTCTCATCCACTTCATGGTTTTATGCAAATATTTAGTGTGCTTGCTGGCACCTAAAAAATAAAAACTGTACCAAAGTGTACCATCTTTTACAAAGATGTAAAAAAAAAAATCATTTTTATGCACAGTATACCCTTGTTTCATCATCATGATTTTTATATATTATATCATTTTCGATATCATGCTACTTGGAGTTACTCATATATAGGTTTAGCTATATGTTTTGAACATTATATATAGTTTAATGTAGTATGTCTGCTAAGTTTGCTGTCAAATGAGGTGAACATCTCTTCAGGATCTTAATGGATTTAGAGTTTCTAATTCTGAAAGTACAAATTAAGTTTTGCATTTGATGTTTAATAATGGATGTTTTTTGAGTTAGGTCTTTAAAGAAAAACGTATAGTTCATTATATCTACCATTAGGCACTAGACAGCTCACACCCTGCAAAGTGTTTATTATTTTAATATACTTACTTACATAAAAACTACACATAATTTGACAGTCTTTTTACTTTTACTAATTCATTCACCCTTTTGCATACAATGTGAATTTCATCCTAGTTAAAGGAATACTAAAACTTATTTTAAATAGTTAAATTCTTATGCATAATTCAGCAACTAACTTAATATGTAGACTCATTAAGCACTTATTGTGAATATTTTTTAAAGGAATAGTTTGACATTTTGGGAAATATTCTTATTCCTGCCAAGAGAAAATTGATACCACTCTCATGTCTGTAGGTTAGGCTAACTATCAAGCTGGAGCCAGGCAGTTAATTTAGCTTAGCACAAAGACTTTAGACAGGTGTCAACAGCTAGCCTGGCTCTGTCCATGGGTAACACAATCCACCTAAGGCTCCGTAATTAACACATTATCTCTCGTTTGTTTAATCTGAAAACCAAAGTGTCAAAATGTCAATTAGTGGTGTTACAGGGTTATGTGCTCTACAGTTTCTTAGCAAGAAGTGGCTAGTCTTTGTGCTAAGCGAAGTTAACCAGCTGTAGCTAAATCTCCTCTCTTATTCTCTCTCTGCATGCTTTTCCCATCTAGGCATTCTTGCTGACATTAGGATGCATTTAGGCTCAGTAGTTTGTGTTTGCTGCCGGGGCGTAGTTTTAGAGGGAATCTTTCTGTCTGTGGAGTTGAAATTAGTTGAAATACCTGTGCCTCTGCATGTTATAGTGAGGACACAATGTAATGAGCTGGAAATCTACCAGACAGTAAATTCTGTATGCAGTACAGCAAAATTAGGCTTTATGTCCACCACCTATAGGTCAAGTGTAGATCTCAGAAGACTGGGGGGTGGGGAGGTGGGGCATTCATAGCATCTAGCCCTCTCATCTCCACACAATGGCGGGCCTCATGTACGGTGCTCTTTCTCTCTTGAGTTCTTTAATCAATATCATCAGAAAAATAGAAAGAGGCCCGCCATATTGTGTGCTAACTCCCCCTTTTCCATTCTGTGATGGGGCCTTTTCTCACTCATTCACCAAGTACTTCAGTGTAGGACTATTGAGGTCGCTCTGAATGGGACCCACTCCACCCACAGGGAATATTGTCTGACCACAGGCTAAAATCTGAGAGACCCCCACTCTCCCTTCCTCCCTGTCTCTGTCGCCCTGTCACTCCATGCAAAATCCCTTCAAAGAAGAATAAAAAATGTGGCACATGAGCGCTATTAATAAATGTATCACTTTAGGGGCCACAACTGGTCTTTTTTTTTTTTTGGAGGACCCTTTGCTGCAGCTGGTCTCTCTTTCAAAGCCACCAGTCTTCCTCTCTGTACCCCTCTCCATTCGCTGGCCCACTTTCCACTCCCTAAGAAGTTCTGAAAGTCGGCAATCTGGCAGAGCATGATACTGCGGCTGCTTTTGAAGATTGGATGGTGATTAACCTTGGAGAGATTACTGCACACATACAACTTTGTGTATGAGCTGCGTTCTAACAACTTTTATGCAGTTTTGGGGGGGTGGGGGGAATTTGATTTGAGAATCACATTTTCCTAAGACTTTGGACATCTGTCGGACATCTGTCAGACCTGAAATTGAAGCACAGGCTTGGGTGACATGCGCTCACAAGGACTAACACACATCCACTCTCTGCTTCATTGCCATCGTCACTGGCCTGAATATTTTCTTTTGATCCCACAGCTCCTCTCCTCTTGTGTTGCCGTTTAATAATTTATCGACAGACAGTCACCGGACAAACTCCATCCGCACAGAAAGCGACAGAAAGTGAGAGTAAAATTTTCATTTGGCATAATTGCATGAAAAGAAACTGCAAAACTGGCCTTTTTTATTATTGATGTCAGCTTACAAGCCATGCATAATGCAAGGGGCCGTCTTTATGACAACCATGTATTAAATATCATGTTCTGGGGGTCGGGGGTTCTCAGGCTGTGTGCTTTTACTGCCACAGTTAGTTGGCTTTCGTAGACTAAATCCCTATATGGACAGTGCTGTAAAAAGCAAAGACAGAAAGAGGGATTGACAGTAAGAGAAAGTGATGGAGAGCGATCGACAGAGAGAGAGAGAGATGAGATGAAGGGGGGGGGGGGGGGCATGAAGGAGGGTGTGCTAGCTGGGTTAACAGGAATCTTTATTTTTAACAACATGTCATCACCAGCCGCCCATCTGCTCCTGTGCTGTCAGATTCCCTTGGGAGTGTGTGTGTGTGTGTGTGTTTAATGTGTGTAAGAGAAAGACAGAGATGCAAGCAAGCCATCACAGATCAGATCACTGATCAGCACCCAAAGGAGGAGGAAGGGAGTGGACAAGGTTAGAGAGGTGGGTGGCACACAGATATCACTCTCCTCTAATATCCAAATGGGGTGTGACAAGGGAGGACAGTGGGAGTGGAGGTGAATGGTGTGTGTGTGTGTGTGTGTGTGTTTGTGTTCGTGACAGGAAGGTAAAGTAGGATTAGGTGGATCAATCTACAACTGCCCTCTCTGTGTTTGGATGGGGGGATGGAAGGAGGTGGAGAAGGTGGTCCAGGGTTAATGAGAGGGAATCTATTAGCACAGAGGAGGGGGGTGTGAGGACACACAAAGAAGGAGCAGCAGTGAGTAGGAGGAGGAGCTGTGTGGGCTATACTGGACCTCCAGGGGTGGCCCCAACAACTCATTTTATTTATTTCAGATAAAGGCACTAGTCTCTGGGGGAGAAGGGAGCAATGGGGAGGAGATGTTTGCTGGTGGAGGAAGTAAAGGCAAGGACTTTGCATTCAGAGCGTTTTTTACATAGCAGAGAGACAAGACCAACAGCTAGCTGTTCCGCAGGTCACTCGTCATTAGCAAATACAGTTCAGTACAGTTAATCTCTCCCCTTTTGTGCTTTCTTTATGTCTGTTTTCTTTTCTTTCCTCCCAGTTTAGACTTGTTTTTCACTCCATGATGAACGACAGCCTCCAGTGGTCCATTCCTCTTTATCAAAGGTTTTGAGTGAAAATCTGATGGAATGAAAACATCTTGTTTTGATATTTATGGTGATGCACTTTCGTTTTGCACGACATGTAGAGCAAGCAGTCTTCGGTCCTTGTTTGCCTCGTGTCTGCACTGAATCTGCATCTCATATTGAGTACTGAAATCTCTTCCTCTTTCTTCATCTTCTTTCCAATGTCTTTCAGGCATGTTCAATTTTCAGGCTAATTAGTCCAGAGAAACCAGTCATACCAAAGAATCCACCCCAGGCCCCGCACACATCCTCCTATTGATCTTGTAGCGCCAACACAAGCAAAACCACACACAAATTTCACGTACAAGACACAGGCAAACAAACAAGATTCAACAAAAGTTTTCAGAGCAGCATGTATTATAGATGGGGCAAACGTACAAAAAGTCAGCATGCAGCTTGCATTATGCAAGTTTTTTGACCTTGACAGAGTTCAAATGTTTCAGATATTCTACATCATGATCGGAGATGCTGTTTACTGAGTCGGCTGTAAAAGAAATGTTTTGCAGCCCACTAAACCTTTTTTTCTGGTATTTCCGTCTCTCCTCAGTTCCTCCCAGTTTCTCTGCTATCCCTTCCCCCTCTCATGCTCCATTCTCAGTCTTTCCCTCATTTCTGATCCATTTTTTATGCATTACTCCATTACTCTCAACTCCCATTTACAGTGCATTACCTCCTCCCATCTTTCACAAACACACTTTATACTTCTCTCTCCTTCAGTCAGTCACTTTGCTTCCCTCATTCCTTCTCTCCCTCACTCTCCTCCAGTGCATTATGACACTTTCCCTTTCCTTCTCCCCTTCACCCCCTTTATAATCTCTTTGTCTCTTCTCTGGGCACGTCATCCCATACTAAGCATTTGTTTTACCCTTATCTGTATTTCCCATCTAGTTTGTTATTCTCCATGCCATACTGTCTGTCTGCACTGCTGTCATCCTCCCTTTTAAATTGGTTATTGGAAGCATGCTATGTAATTTGGTACTTAATGTTGTCTTTGCTCTTTTACAACACAAATATACAAATGTCAGCTAATATAATTAACAATAACAGCGGTCAGTCCTTCAATTTATTTGTCCCATTGAGAACACATGAATGAACAGACAAGCAGCAGACTCTCAGATTTGATGATGTGATAAATCATTATATTACAAGCTGCAATACATAGTGAAACAGATTGAAAGAGTGAGCAGTGTGTGTAGATGCCATCCTGCTTTTAAATCAGCTGTGGTGATGTTGTCTTCAGTGAATTTTTTACAGTACAAAAGAGATGCAGGAGTTCATGGCTGTTTTCATGTCAAATGTACTCCTTGACTGTAGGACACAGCTTACGGGAACCCATTCTCATTGCTGTGGATAAAACAAAAAAAACAAATAATTTAGTTTAGTCAGACAAATTAAAGTTACTGTACACAATTGGCTTCATTGGCAAGTTTTTAACATAACCCCCCCAAAAAAACTCTAAAATGTTTCTTGAGTTAGCTGAAAATTTTAATAATTTTAAAGAGGCAATCTGTGGAAGAAAAAATATCCATAAGAATTTAATTTATTACAAAACAGAATACCTAATTGTGAAATTTAATGACTACCAAATACTTACGTTGAAATTGAAATACAATTATACAGTTTATTGCACCGAACTATTTTGCACTGAAAACCATCTATCTCAATGTATGTGGTCAATAAGTCACTATCAAGTTGTGCAATTTCAAAAACTTAATTTCCAGTACATATATAAATATATTAGAGTCAAAAATTACATTAATTTCAAATTGTTCAAATTCAGTAAGCTTAATTTTAATCTAAAGATTCATGCAATGTAAAGAAAAATGTGGTTGCTTGTGTTTAGAGCGGCATGCTCTGATCTTATTTTCTTATATTGAACTTTGGTGTCTGTTCAAATCCAGACTATAAAATTCAACTTGAGAAATTCAGATCTGAACATATCAAGGATGAAAAAAAGTCAGTGAAAGGTCTGGGGAAAATAACCCTAATAATGCCATCAGATTCAATTTCCCTGGAGTCAATAAAAGTCATGATATCTTGGCCTTTTGACCAGCCTTCTTTTAATCTGGCTTTTGGAAGTCCACCAACTTTATGGACGTGCAATACTAAATTACCCCTTTAATGCATGAGTGTAATCACCATCCAGGAAATTATGATCCCAAGGAGAAAGGTCAAATTTTGTAAAACTTGAAGCAAAATGGAATCATTATGGAAGAACATGCATCATAATGTATCCTGGAAAGCTTCAAGGAGAATAATCCTTGCTTTTCTTCAACTGTATAAAATACTGTGGACTAATTAGTTCAGATGGAAATAGGTCCACATGCATAGGGCGGCTTTTTTTCACCACGGTTTTATTTTTTTAATACTCAAAGTGTTTATTTTAAGATTCTGCCAGGTAACAGGCTGAAATAATGACTGAGGATCATTCTAAACCCTTTATTACATATATCGCAAACCCAACCAAGCAAGAGGCTTCCGGTCTGAGACGCGAATTAAATGCGAAAGTCCGTTAAACCTGCATTCTATCGAACAGCCAGCAGGGGGCGACTCTTCTGGTTGCAAAAAGAAGTCCAGTTCCATTAGAAATAATGGTAAAATGACCCTATTTCTCAGCTGATTTATTACCTCAGTAAACACTTTCATAATGAGTTTACGGTCTCAATCGCTAGTTTCAAGTCTTCTTCAATACAACATGATGTTCATTTAGCAAATTATGGTCCCATTTACAGGAAAATAAAACAGAGAGGAGAGTATGCTTCAGGGCGGGATTATCTGTGATTGACAAGTCGTTACCATGGCGACCTGTCAATCAGGCGAAAGTGACTCGTACCCACGACACTATGTAAATTTAACCAGCGCCGTTGAAAAAGCTTATTAGGAGTTGGCTGTTCACTTTCTCTGGTGAGTACATTTAGTTTTAAGTTGTCAGCCCTGTTAAAATGACAGTTAACGTGAATTACAGATGCACCTAGCTAAGCAAGCTAGCTAGCTCCACTCTGGCCATTAGCTCCACCGTCTCATCCAAATATGGTCACTTCCGGGAACTTCCTGGTTGGAAAAACTCAACATGGCTGCGCCCTATCGACCAAACTCGAGGCTTCAAAACGGCAGTCCACAAACCAACGGGTGACATCATGATGACTACGTCCACTATACAGACTATGATTTCAACACCCTAGACTCTAAACTGTAACACTGCAACATCTTTGGAGGGAAACTCCAAGTAGTCTGTCTCAATTCAGATACTTCCGTACATTGCGTACACTATGTAGCCTACTTCCTTGCTTAGTGCGTTCATTTCGACAGGGTAGTGTTGTCTCAAATGAAACGCTGCTGTTTTGCAATTGTTGCCCGCCAAAATATCTGGTTAGTTTGCTCACTTGACTTCAATTAAATTTTATTAAAAATCAGCAAAAATGAACGTACTTCTACTTTTACGAGATCATAACTGCTGCAGCTTCCTTTGTTGCCAATTTTTAACAGGTTTAAAAATACGTTGGTTGTCCCTCCCCTTCTGCTATGTAGCTAAGATGGCAAACATTGAGGGTGAGATGTGCACAGCATTCCACAATCAATTTCTGAACGTTATGAGTGCACCATCCAGGTACTCATAGTGCAGTGTGCAGTTTGAGGCACACCTATACCACTTGCCAAGTGCAAACCAGATGTCTGTCTCCCTCTGACCTCCATTACAATAAAATTGTCTTTAAGTAAGCTATAGCATTCGTCAACATCTGTGACCGTGTGGAATAACAGCAACACTGGGCAAAAGTTGTGACTAACACATGAAATGGTAGAACCAGTCCTCGGAGCGATCCACCAGACAGGTTGTCCACTCTCGTAGGGTCACCTTCCTGTTACTGTTACTGTCACATGACCTGCAAACACACCACAGTATATCACTTGGTGACCTCATAACATAAGGCACACACACACTTGCAAACACAAAATCACAGATTCATACAGATAGATATAGAGATGGTACAAAGACAGCCATAGTTATGGAAACAACTGCACTGGGGCTCTTCCATAGCCATTGTCTTTCAGTTCACCCTGGAGTGTTATCTCTGAAGGGTACTCTTTCAATTTGTGTTAATCCATGGGCAGCGGGAGACACAGTGGGTAATAAACATTATCATTGCTGGGAATGGCTTGACATTGACATAGCCAGCCATACTCCACAAAACCTGTCACTGCAGACTGGCAGAGAAAAGGGGGGTTGGGTGGGAGTAAGGATGGAAGAGAAAGGGGGAGAGATGGAAGGATGAAATAATGGCACAAGAGTGAAAACGAAGGAGGGACTGACAGAAAGCAAGGCTGAGGAAAAGTCCATTTGTAGGAAAGATGAAAGGAAAATAGGAAGCGCAGAGGGGGGGAAAGAAGTGCTTCAACATGGAGGAGGAGTAAGATGATGGCGAGATGGTGTGGTCATGAGATCGGAGGGGAGGAGGACACAGGAAGCGGATATTGGCATGGAGAATGAATGGATAGATGGCGTGCAGAGAGAACAGCAGGGTGGGAGGTGCAACTTGGCCACAGAGCGGGGGCGAAATGCATCGCTGTGTGACATTTTTAACCCTTGGTGTTTCAGTAATTAGCTGAAAAAAACATACAACACTGTCCTTGCCTTGTTGACCACTCAGTGGTAAGTAAGAATTTACCTACTTATCAAATAGGTAATTTAATCATAGATTTTTCCCTCCCATGCTACTGGCTTAATGAAAATACAACTAAACACTAAAAATGAACCATTAGCTTATGTTAACGCTGTGATGTTGTGTACTAAACTAAATTCATTCAAATCTGACTCAACGATCCTGTCATCCAGCAGCTAACATCATGTATGCAGCCCTGTCAGCTACTAGAGGTGGGACTGACTGAAAGAATGGCGTAGCACAGTGCTCCATTGGCATCTTCTTGTAACGCAGCTTCCTCAGGTCCCTGCGGCTCAACTTGCCATCTTTGTTCTTGTCCAGTTCTGTAAATCTTTGCTAAAGAAACAGAGGAAATAAATATCAAGAGAAAACTGTTCATCTTATTCAACTAATTGTTTGCACTGTTTCTGCTAAACATCAACATGTTAGCATTGTCATTGTGAGCATGTTAGCATGCTGAAGTTAGCATTTAGCTCAAAGTGTCGTCCAGTTTTATAGAGCTAGCATAGCTGGATACTCTTAGTCTTGTTTTACAATAAAAAGTTGTATTTTTGTCCATGCTGAAGATAACATTATTGAAAGACAAATTCATTAATCTAGGAAAGCAGATAGAGGTGGAGATGTATGAAATACCACAAAAATGGTTTTAGTCTAAAACACTGTATATCATTTTACACATCATCAAAATAATGCATGAGTTTTTTTTAAATTCATTTGAGGCCAGGAGGTCAAAGTGGCTGGCGGGAGGATATTAAGTTATCCGTCCATTTACCATCTTATTGAATAATTTAGTGATTATTGACCAAATACTATTTTTACATGGTTTTCTTAAGAGCCCCTGTCTTGTTCTGTGGATGACCACACCACAAGCAACACAAGAACTTGCCACTTAACAGCAGGTTGTTAACATCGATTTCTTGCTAGACAATCCATGAAGCGCAGTTTGTATATTAGCACGATGATGGTGTATGGTGTCATAAACAACTTTATGCTCGGTGTTCGGTTACACTGGGAGTGATAGTGATCCCTTGATATATTTTTCATCCAGCTATAGTTTCTTTAGTATTACATTTTGTTGTGAATATCGATTTTATTTGCATCATCATTAGCTGAGGTCACTGTAGATCATAAATCTTGTCTACTACTCTACAATCACGTTCTCCCCTTGGAAGCAGACCTTTGGCGTCTGCTGCTTCGGCTCACTTCAGCAGTAACGTTTCAGCTACCTGTGCTAGTTGTGTCCTCTTGGCATGGCTAAGGCAGCTCTGGGGCGGGGCAGCAGGTGCGTAAGACTCCCCCATACGACTCAGGAGCAGAAACCAGTCCAGCAGACGATATGGAAACTGGCTTAACTCCTCCTCAGTGCATTTAGCCTTGGGGACTGATCAAGAAGGATAACAGAGCTCATTTGGCAGATTGCAGTGCCCAGTGGAAATTGTGTGTAATATCTAATGCTGTGTATGTTTACCCAGACAGCGTCCTGTGTGAGCCAGTCCTGTGCGGCGTCTCTTTCTGCAGGCTTCTTTATGCAGCAAACACTCACTGCCATAGGTCTTTCCAAGAACACTGCACACTGGTGCCCTCTGCCTGATTACATTAGCCAGTGCCCATATGCAAAACTATATGTGAGGAAGGATTCTTCATACAATGTGCACACCTGGATTAAAGAAACTGTTATACAGTACTAATTTTTTTAAAGTTGTGGATATCAGTATCATTAACAAATCCAAAGTCAGTGAATAATAAAATTTACATAAGTATAAAGGATTTGTTTGAGTTCATTGGCTGGTCAAAAACAGAAAATTATTAAAATCCCAAATAGCCTGTTACTTGGTTTAAATGCCATGAGGTGTTTACCGTGGACAGGACTGGGGACAAACACATCTGGGGACGCTGACTCCATTTTCCTGAACTACCTGGCACCAAGATCCCACTGGACTATGGCATTTCAGCAGCTCACAAAGCTTTTCTGAAACATGAAGAAACAGCCTTGTTACTACATTGTTTATCTTATTCCTAGTTTTACATCTGTGTATCCTTTACCTGATTACAGGCCTGTTTTGATGATCACTCATTTAGCTTTCAGTACTGATTAAAGGTGTTTTGGATTAGAGCGTATAAAATGTCTCATATGGGGCTATTAAAGATAATGAAATGTCATGGAGTGTTGAATGAAAAGAAAGCTGCAAATGAATGGTGGCAGGACAATGAATGATGCGATGGCTGCCTGATTTTCAGTCATTGCTACACATTCAATTCTTGGTCCAAAATGCCATGTTGGGCACATATGTGGCCCAAAATGGTATTCATTGTTTGCCAGCTATATAAACAATTTCAAACATATTTTTCACCACTTGATGTGAAAATAAATGTTATTTGCTGCAGCCCGTGATGCTTGTTTTTGCACCTTGGACTTTGGAAAGAGAGCAAATAGCCTTAAATGCATTGTATTTATGTTGCATTTATGCTTGATATTAATGTACAGCACTTTACCTGCGTTAAAAAAAAGTGCTATATAAATAAAGTTTGACTTTTACTATAGTGTACTATACTATAAAATCTATTTATATAACTGACATGCAGCCAGAAAATGGCATTCCTCTATACTGTACATTAAAGTCTTACCTGGCTCTACTCTGCCAATATACGGTCTCAGTCTCTCCTCAGCTTGTCTCTGTCTGCGCTGGGCTCTGCCTCCCTGACAAACACACACACACACACACACACAAATATAGTTTTCCAACAGTACTCTATCAGGTTCTTGGCAGAGCTGCAAGGATGAAAGGATCATATTTTTTTCTTCTTCATGTCATTCCAGAGGCACGCACTAAACTCAGGTATAAACTTGTCCTTCATTGTAAACCTATAACCTTAAACTCTGGATCATGATGTGTGCATCACAGGTAAAGAGGCCAATGACCTTCAATCTAAATTATCAAAAAAAGACTCTTAAAGTCAGTGTACTGTAGATGATAAAACACTAAATGGTATGCGTTCTTTATCACATCCATATCCCGTCATATGCCACAATGCAAAGCTATATTTCCACACACTTTGTAGTCAGTGCCAGGTCCACATCTGCCCCCAAAATCTGCCCAGATCAGATGGAAAACAGGTGCAATGCTGACCCATAATACTGGAGCCACACTTCCCTAAGAATTGCTGTTTTAACACCTATCGCAAAACAATCCTGATGACTGTAACCGTGAAGGATGACTACGTGCAGTAAGTATCTCACAAAATATCTACATGATCTTTTACCATTTGTTTACAGTTGCAACCCTGGTGATGAAAAGTTCTCAGGTCATAAAACATTAATATGATTATCATTGTTATTAGTGGTTGTGCCCATCTAGTTTGTAGTTTTTTATTGCTCTCAAATTCACTTCAAAATATGAGATTAACAATCACATTTAGGCAGAAGCCACAGGCAAAGTTAGACTCACCATGGCTGTGCAAGTGTGAAGACTCAGGAGCAGAAGCAAGACAAAGGTCAAGCTGAGGTTCATGGCTGAAACATCCAGTGGGCTACAACAGGAGATTTTCCTGTGGGAGGAAAATATTGGACAAATTCACTCTGATTTTGCAAACATACTGTATCTATTCTATCTATTTCCAGCAGCATTGTCACTTTACCTGTATTTTTTTTTTGATATCAATTACATTTGAGCTAAAATCTAAAAAATAAATAGTGCTGAAGGACTATCAATTTACCCAAATCTAAGCTATTAGATGCATTTTTCTTCTTTCGGCTGTGGTGTCATATACTGACTATTACTCCATTTCCAGTCATTCTGATAATGTAGCTGGGAAACAATGCATCTCACTGAGTCTCAAGAAAACAATCATTTTCCATAGCAGAGGAAACAGAGGGTTGAATTACACTGACAGGACAATCAGCTTCCTGTTGAGGAAGTTATTATAGTCATTTTCGATCCCCCTGGCTGCTTGAAAAAAAACATCTTACCTCTGTCACTTCTTTCTTCTGTTGTTATTCCCCTGTTAGTGTTCACCTTATTTTCCTTGTTGCCAGATACCTTTTTCTCTCCGTCTCCCCGGCTCCTCTGAAGGTATTCTTTTCACAGCTCTCTTCAGCTCAGCAGTCTTTACCTTTTCTTTTCATTTGATCCATCTATTTTTACATTCTTTCCTTATCTAACCCCTCCTCTCTGCGTTTCCCTGTCTGTCTGACTTCTACCTTTACATTGGCTCCTTGCTGATTGCAGCTGAGCGCACAGGTATCTGAACTCAGCGTTACTTTAAGACCCTCTGTGCAGTTGGATGTCGATGAGATGGAATATGGGGAAAAGTACAGGAGAGCTGTACTTACTGAGAGAGTGATAGTAAAGGGAGAGAGGGAAAGGATGTTTTTTTGGGGGAAGTGGAGTGGTTTTCATTGAAGTTGGCACTGGTACACAGGAAGATTTACAGGCCAGAGAGAACATATGGACACACTTCTTCTCGCTCTTGCACTCATCTCTCTCTCTTTCTTTCTCTCTCTCTCTGTCTTTTTAACATTTAAACAGACTTTGTACTTTAGACACACGCTAACACACACCCAAAGGTAAAATTTATGTGTGTAGAGGAAGGACACCTCTGAAAATATGAACTGTCAAAGGCAATAACAGGGACAAGGCTGCTCTCTAGTGGTTATGCTGGTCAATAACAGTTTCACTGTGTGCCTGTTACAGATGATATGGTAAAGGAAACAGGTATGACATGAAATGTATTTTAAATCAAACAAGTTATCTGTCGGAAGAAGGCCAGACTTTTGTGAAAACCTTCGGTTTTAAAGTTGGCTTTTTGACTTAGTTCTCTCTTTAAATATTTAATGAAACCATGCTTTAAACATTTTCCCTGAGTCACCTTGTTGTACGGAAGAAGCACTGAATATTAAATTGAGGAGAAAACACAATACAAAAAAACATGAATTAGTGAAACAAAAACATGAATAAAACAAAAATATCTTTGTGGGAATAAGCTTGTTGGCTGTTGGTGAAGTAGCATGTTTTGTTAGTGTTGTGATTTATGGTAACTTAAATCACAACAAACAGTTACAATGTATATCAGATGGTTTGATCATTAGCAAATTGGCTTGGGAATACACCAAATCACAAAATCAACCAAAATGAAAGCAGCTTTAAAGAAGGTCTTGTTTTATTATATGCCTTGACTACCTGTTAGACCACAAACAGGGGCCAATAGGGGCCCCAGTAGGATGATCCACCTCTGAATTTAGGGACAGTTTAGGTCTCAATAGGAAAGTTTTATTATTAGCCCACCCTAACTGTGAAAACCAGGATGAATTAAATCAACCTAACCTAATGTGACATGTTTTATACCACCATAACAACATCTATTCTATAAAGTCTGTAATAATAGCCTAATATATGCTTAAAATAAGGCTTTTATTAAACAACTGCAGGAGTGGAGCAAACGTATTCTTAAGAATGCATGAGTCATTCATTTGTAACACAACAGCTTTAAGGGAGTTTTGAAGCTTGTTGTGACAACATGAATTAATTCATAATAAATAAATACACCATTTTAACAGGCTACAACAACTTTTAAGCAAACCTTTCTAACAATGACACCCTTTCAAAAGGGTTTATAAGTTGCAAGTAATGGCTTTATTAATGGCTAATGAATCATTTTCATTATAATGCTTTATAGGTCAGATATAAACCATTAAAGAAAGGCTTTTGGTTGCTATACATGTTGTGCAAACTCCGTTAACTGTTTAGTTAATTATGTAGACAGTTTGACTATAGCAAATGTTTCTTTTCAAACCTGGCAATCCAAATGTTTTTCTTATTTATGGCTTTAAACTGACCTATAAAGCGTAACAGTGTTATTGACCCAAAAACCATTGGTGACACGCAGAAGTCACATGACTCGTGTCACCAATATGATGACTGAACTTGACAAAATCAAAAAATACTTGCAACTCAACTTTGGCTTTAACACCAATGACTTGTGACTTGGATGATACTTGAACTTGAGCCTTTTGACTCGAACTGACTTGATACCCTTGATACCCTCCCTAAGCCCTTTTTTAATCAAGATATAAAAAAATTGTGTGCGGGGCATCAACACTTCATTTAAATCATGAAATTATATGACATCTGTTGTGTGAAACTGTTTCTCTTCCTTTTTTTCCTGTACAGGTTTATGCTGTATTTGATAAAGTTTTTTTAAAAATTTTTTTTAGCTCCTGTTAAAACAATCTAATGGTATTAAAATGGGTGAAGAGCACATTATGACTCAAAGTTTAGGATTTGAGACTTAACTTGGGACTCTTGGTCTTTACTTGAGGCTTGACTCAGGCTTGAGTGCTAAGACTTAACTCACACTTTAAGTTAACGTATGTAAGTAGGCCTATTATCAGCAAATTTTAGTTACTCAAAAAAATTCTAACTCAAAATCAAATAATTAGAAAAAAGATACCTGATACATGATTTCCACTTGGCTGGAAAAGTATTAAAAAATGTAATGTGAAAAGTATCTGTTAGACGATTGTTGTAGAGTAAATGTCTGCCTCTGAGATGTAGGATAGTGATTGTGGCATAAAATGGAAATACTCAAGAAAAGTACAAGGACATAGTAAAATGCATCTAGTTACATGCCACCACTGCTGCTACTACTGAATAATAATAAGCACAAGATAATAATTTTAGTTCTTTGTTATCAGTACTTCCACTTGCACAGAGTACCACTCTTCAACTTTTTTCCCCCTTAAATCTTTATTGCAAAGACAGGAAAGTATAAATGGGACAGTATACACAACATTACACAAATATATAAGATACAAATAATAACAACAACTTGCCATGGGTAGTCTATATTATATAATGATATTAAAAGAGATAAGCTGACAGTTTTCACAGCCTTTTTGTTGTTGGATTTAGAAATTACATCGACATAATGCAAAACCAAATGGAGAAAAAGTACAAAGTTAGGTTTTTTACTGAATTTACATTTATGAATGTGAAATTTTGCTATTAAAATTGATAAATGTATTATTATAAAATACTTAATAAAATAAAAGCAAAATAGGCCTAACACATTCTCCCACATTAATGCAAAATCACACTTGCGGTGTGTAAATAATGCCAAAAGAAATGAAAAAAAGTTTCTGGGTGTGTCTTCAAAGAAAGAACAATTTGTATTGATGTCTCAAAATTAAATTTAACCATGTACTGATTAACAGGGTATTACAATATGTGAATCATTCTACTCTTCCTTCACCAGGTATTTCAATCCACTTTACAACTCTGCACGCTTCTCGTTATATTCTGACGTCAAATCAAGGGCTAGCAGAAAGGCTCTAGTTTACTTTCGGTGAACGGAGCTACTACAACCTACTACCAACTTGAATGAATTCTAAACATAACAGACCGCATCTAAAAAATAGTGCACAGATGTAGGCGAGCACGCACTTTGAGATAAGCGTGCAATGTCACCCTTTGAGACCCAGGTGACATCTAACGTTACACGCTCCGCCCAGCTGGAAGCGAGAGGACGATGTCGGAATGCCTCGGGAAGTCAGTCTGGACGGTACCGTGTGGTTGTTGCCTGCCGTGGTTAGTTTCTTTATAAGACTACATATTGTTTTGTATGAGGATTTCACATCACGGACATGGCCGGGTTTTGTTTACGTTGTCCCGTCGCTTCACGGACCGTCTTTTCCCGTCGGTAATGCTCGGTGTTATCAGTTGGTCGGCGTTAACACGGTGACAGTTATTAACTAACGGCTCCGTGGTACAGTAGTTTCGGGCTATTTTTAACGTTAAAGTGGAAGTACTATGGGCTAGGCATCACTTCATGAATTAATGTTAACGTTCAAAGTCTGTTTTAAACGGAAAGTGAAAGACTACGTTACCTCTACTTGGCCGCTCACTTTACAACATGTTGTTATTTACAAGACAACGAACAAGTGGGCTGTTTGCTGACCAATCTTTGGGGCTGTAAATATGTTTTTAACGGTATAATTCAGGTAAGTGCAATTATATTGTACATGTATCAGGTTACATAAGCCCTGTTGTGATTGTGAAATAATGGGAAAACAATGAACGTTCCTGTTTTAGCCATACTGGGTGCTCCATATATCCAGATTTCTCTGTTTGGGTGTGTGTGGGTACAGAACATGATAGCTACATATACTTTTTTTTAAATTAAACTAATGACAAACAACCCAAAAGAGCCTTTGAGTAGGTTGCCATTAGTTAGTCTTAATCTGTGCTGCCCAGTGAGGCAGAAGATGCCATGTTGTCCAATGACCTCCTGGAACTCCACTGAGGTGTGTGTTCCACATGCACATGTCAGGATTAAAGGGTAACTAAAGATGACTCACCATGATCCGCTCAGACAGGAGTTCAAATTTATACCATGCAGTGCAGCCTCACATATTCATATTTTTACACCACAACTGAAGTTGCTGTCAGTCAACTCTCATAACTATGTGTGTGAGTGTACCATTTTAGGCTGTGATCTATTACAGCCCCAGACAGTGCAAAGCGCCATGGCATCAACAAGCCGGCACTCACACGCAAATCCATGTGTGTGTTCCTCAAGCACCTGTTGGCATAGGTCCTGGAGCGCCACCTTGGCTGAGTGTGTTTACAATCTGATTCCCTCTAACAACAGCTGAATGTGCGCCTGCCTGCTGAAGACCCCCCAAATTGCACTTTAATATGTGAGGGTTTTTCCAGACTGTGTCTCTGTCGTCTTCCTGTCTTCATGTGCCCTAACTGTCAGAGTCAGTGTTTGTAATCTAGCTATGTGTGAAGGTCACATTATGCACATTACACGGTGCATAGTCGTCATTCCAAGACACTGTAATGCCCCTTAAGGGCAACCCTGAGGCCAACAGATAAGATGTTAGTGTGTTTACAGTCATGATGCTAAAATTGACTACTTCCAGTGTTGAGTAATATGTATGACAATGCCAGAAATTACAGACTAAGGGAGTCTGTGTAGAGCAAGGTTAGTGTGACATGAGTGGTCTGTATTCATCCTTTCCACTGTTGGTGTTGTATTTATTGTATATTGTCCTTTCTTTCTGATATCTTTACTGGAACAAACTTCTTCTGACTCTTTGACTGACTATAGTTCAAAATCAATGAGGGATCTAATAATTGGGTGCTTAAAATGTCCAAAGATTAGCTCATTCAGGATAATGCATTGTGGTTACAGTATTGTGCATGCTTTCATGAGTGTGTTGTGTGTGTTGTGGTGCAGAGCCTAGCGACTTTGACTTTCCTCTGATCCTCGCTGCCCTCTTCTCTCTCTGTTTGTGGCCTATCATTAGAGCTAAACTTAGCCACGCTTATCAGTTCTGTCATTCCCTTGGTAAGACCACAGATGTTTAAGGGCTTGGAATAGCTGAGTGTAGACACAGGATCTCAGATGCAGTGACAGGCACTTGCGGCAAAAATGCCCCTCAAAGATTAGGAAATGCCTATATGGAATAAAACAAAAAACAACTGGCTAGCAAGAATGCTAGGGGTACTCTTTACCTCATTCACTTTTTACTTTATAACCAAAGATGTACCCTTAAGGAGTAGAAATTTAAAAGGTAACGATACAAATGTTGTTTATTAATCAGTATAACATAAACAATAATATTTCAAAGTAAATTAGGAGAAAAAAAGATAATTTCTCTTCCTCTGGCAAGCCTTGCCCTTATTTGTGGTGGGTGGAGTGTAACATTAAAGTGCGTTGACATAAAAAATTTAACTTTTTGTTTAAATTTTTTATCAAGACATTTTCAATCTCCTCATTTGCTCTGGGATATGCTGCACACTTTTTTTTATACTGTTCTGTTATTTTAGATTGTAGGTTGTATACAACTTGTGTTTTCTGCTCTGTACTTTTAGGAAAGCAGTTTATTATATGGAATGGATTGAGTGCCTGGGAGTGTTTTTGTCGTGCATGTGAGTGAAGAGTCCCTCTGCTCTTTTGCTCCAAACAGTGTGTTTACACAGGTATCATTACGAACACAATGTAGGGTGGTAACAGCAGATGTTTTCTGAAATGTCAGAAATCTTTGGCTCAACATGGAATGGGCTTGTTTCATGTTTTGACTCGTCATAGTAGAAAAGGCGCAGGTGTTACTGATAATATTAACGACCGCTCTGTTTCATTCAAGTGTCAGTGCCGTGACAGTGAGCCAGCATGCACAATACCAAGACCCTGACACTGAAGTAGCTAAATGGAATTCAGCCACCATTCATTTTATTATTTATACCTGTGTCAAAAGATCTTCTGTAAAAAGGCCTATTGTTTATAGTGCTGCAGTTGTTCAATGCAGATCTGAAGCTCCTACATACCCATGGTACACCCACACAGGTGATTTCAGTTTGCCTGATTAGACCTCTTTTCCAGATGGTGTGGAACACATACTGTGCCAACTTCCAGCTCCACCCAATATCTACCTGAGCAGGCATAATGACCTGTAAGTGAAAACACCTGTGTGGGTGTGCAAGGCCTTTAAGTAGAAATGAATGAATGAGAGAAACGGGTCATTTGCACATAAGATAAAGAAGCATTTACGTCACAAATTCATTCCCTGTTATTGTCATTATTTTTCTATTGATTTCTATTGATCGCCTGCAGGGCTCAATGTTAAACGTTTTTGCAACTGGCCCCACCGGGCCAGTCGGTTTGAAACTTACTGGCCCGAAAACAATTTTTACTGGCCCTCCTTCTAAAAATTATTTATCAGTGTTACAACAAAACCAAAGACTTATAAGTTATGTTATACTGTTAACATGTTTAATCGGTTATTAAATACATCCTAAATATAAAAAAAACTAAACTAAAATGTAATCAAATGTAATTAAAATTATAAAAAATAAAAAGGTTAACAAAACAATTTACTTTTAAAACAAAATATACTAACAGACTCAAACATGAAGTGCTCTCTCTCCTGCTGACAGCCATTTAATTAAAAAAAAAAGTACACAGAGCAGCGGATACAAGTCGCCTCTATCCTGATTGACAGGTCGCCATGGTAGCAACGAATCACAAGGCAGTCCCGCCCAAAAGCATATGCTGCATTATCATCTATTTCCCCCTGAACAGGACCATAATTTACTCAATGAACATCATGCTGTTTTGAACTCATTATTAAAGTGTTTACTGAGGTAATAATTCAGCTGAGAAGCAGCGACGTTTTACTGTTATTTCTAATGGAGCCGGACTTCTTTTTGCAACCAGCGGACTTGCGCCCTGCTGGCCGTTAGAGAGAATGCAGTTTTTGTTTTGTTTTGTTTTTTTAAACCTGTCCTGCCCAGCAGCCTGGTATAGAGTATGATGAGCTGGATACCATATTGTGCCAGACAGATTTTACTTTAAGAAGAGAGTATTAATATACTTCTTTGTCTGTTTTATTATTTATTTAATTATGTATTGATTTGTCACCGGGCCGGACAGGGGGGCAGACATGGGGATGGGGGGGCACAAACAGAAATCACAGAGAAAGGACAAGACCTGTAAGAGAAGGGGGATAGAAGGTGTGGACAACAGGGAAAAGCAGAGGGAAAAACCAATTGCAGAAAGCAATGATACCTGCAATAGAACAGAGATGGGGGCTTGGGGAGGAGAAAAACAACAACAAACAAACAAACAATAAAAATAATAATAGTAAAAGACATCCAGCCGAACAGCAGCAATAAACAGCTGACATAGTATGACAACTAAGGGAAAAGAAAACAAGAATCACACACACTAAATAAGCAACACAGCACAGCCACGAGAGCTGGAATAATAACAATTAATTTAAATAAGTAACTGAAAGAAAAGCATCAGGAATAATTCTACCAGGGACAACCTAAATTTGTTTGTGTCTATGTGTGAGTCTGTGTACGTGTGGGTGAATGTGCCTGTGTGTGTGTGTGTGTGTGTGTGCACATAAGCCTGTTAAAGAATGTAGTTGTTAGTGAGAGTGGGACGCCACAACTGTGCCACACCTACCCCAGCAACAGGCAGGTAAGAACCCCAGTAGCCAATAGGGGTGGGAGAAAGTAAAAAAAAAAAGTAATAAAAAAAAATAATAATAATAACGACCATCCAAATGCCAGTTGACAACGCAATGCCGCGGAACCACCCAGCACCCCACCGCCGCGCAGCGAACAACCAAAACGCCCAAATGCCACACAATCATCAACATAAATGCACAAGTGACGAGCCCAACGCGTGCACTGCGCGAGTACGGCGCCAACCAATGCCCGGCAGCCCCCCGCGAATCCCGCGTGTGAGGTCAGGCAAACGAGAGAGAGCGAGTGGCAGAACGACAGCGAAAGCCAGCGGAGAGAAAATGCAGTCTTAAGTTCCGTCTGCATGGTTTCACTTTCAGACCCAGAGGTTGCCGCTTGATTGAGATTTACGGTGGCCCTGAGAGGCCAACACATTGCAACTTAAGAAAACACATTCAAATTCATCACAACACATTAAGACAACACAACGGAAGTGTTTCCAGGGGACCCTTTTAAGTGATGCACACAGCTAGCTTGTTTTGGTTGAACCTGTAACCTGCAGTGCGTTGGCCTCTCAGGGCCACCGTAGGGATTAGATAATAACATTTGACAACCACTCGTCACGTAACTACAAATCTGAATTGGACAGCGGTGCGCGCCATGAGCTGCAAAGCAACTGCAGAATGTTGAGTTTGATTTTTTTTTTTATATATACTAATGTTTTTTGCGGGCCAGTGCAAAACTCACTGGTTGGGTCCCAACGTTACTTTTTACTGGGCCCGGGCCACCGTTATTGTCGAGCCCTGCGATGTTTGAACTGTATGGTATTCCAGCATCTCAGGGTGTCAAATACAGACGCTTTGAGAATGCCTGACAAAGTCAGTATTTGACGCTCAAGGTACCTTTCAGGATATGTATGAGACACCCTGGGCTTTCAAGTAACTCCAATGTAACTCATCTGCCATCATGTAATGTACTTATTTCAACCCAAAATATGATGTTTTTCTAAACCTAACCATGTAGTTTTGTTGCCTAAACCTAACCAAAACTTATATCTTTTCCTAAGCCTAAGTAAAACCATGATCTTTTCCTAAACCTAACAAAGTAGTTTTGTTGCTTTAACTTAACCAGACCCAGAGGCCTGTACCACAGCAGGATTTGAGCTTATCCAGGTAACTTTGGGGTTAACCCTGGGTTTTCAGTACCACGAAGGTAGTTCACTTCTTACGGAGGTAGATCGCCATGGCAACTTATGCTGAACGGCTAACCTGCTTCGGAGCAGGTTATGTTCCAGATAAGAGATCAAATCTATGAAAACGCCGCCTACTAACCAAACAGCACTCTTGGAAAATGACATCACTATCTGTAGGAAATCCCACAGACTGTTTTATAGACGGCTTTATGTTTGCTGCGGTGATACGGAGAAACTCTTGTAGGCTATAGCAATATCATCCTACAGAGACTGATTAAAAGCGTTAGTCTATTGTTGCCTACATGTTTTTACAGTAGGCTAAGCCTACTTACTGCTTTGAAATGTGTTTAATAGCCTATTTTTTATTTGCTCCCAGTCCGTTTCACACAGCCTGCCGCAGCCGTTAAAATAAAGGGGTTTCATTCTTCTTATGTGACTCTGAATATTAGGCCTATGAGCAGTTTGAGAAATTGAAATACTAAATTTTAATATGAACATAGGCTATGTAGCCTATTTTAGGTTAGTATAGCCTACTACAGAGACTGTAGTCATGTTCCACCCTACCTTTTGCGATGCAGGCGCGCGATGAGGTGAGTTTTCAGTAGCTTAAATGTTGAGATTCAGTCTTTCAACCACTATTTGAGCACATTTTATGGCATGAATGGATTTTCGTTTCATTGCTTTATGAAGTTAATTTAGAACAATGTTTGGAACATAATCTAATTTTTGAAGTGACGAGAAGTTTTTAAAGTGAGGTGGAATACCACTTCTTCAGTGCCCGAGTATTTTAATGTAGAAACGCCGACACACAGCCAAGCTGAAAGAATAAGGCTGATGTTTTCATACAGCTGATAAGAACACATCAAATCAACATATTACTATAGACTACGCCTGTTCATTTAGGCATTGACACTGTCAGCAAATTTCTGTCTCCCTGCATGTGTCAGCTGCAGCTGTGCTACTTAGAGGCCTATGTCGTATTTCTGTAGTGTTAGCCTACAATTTGCTCGTTTGTAAAATATGACACTGATGCCAGAGGACTTGTTCATGTCTGCGATTGGTTATCTACTGCTAGCACCGCCTCTTTTATGTGAAAGCGCTCACAGCTGGAAGGGGAAACCCTGGGTTGAATTACCGAGCTGATAACCAGCTTCATGGTACCACTTATCTCGACCACAATTGTTAGGGTTAGTTAAGCCAGATAACTGAAAGATATCCTGGGTATGTTGAACTCGCTTCGTGGTACAGGCCCCATGATCTTTTCCTAACCCTAACCAAAACCGTGATCTTTTTTTAAATCCAAAGGCGTTTTATACGGACTCTGAAGGGTTTCTTGTGGGTCATGGCAGGCTTTCATAAAGCGTCTGTATTTGACACCCTGAGATGAAAATGTGTTGGATATTCCTATATTGAGAGCAGAAGCATGGCAAATTCAGTATGCCTTACCAGGTTTTCGTGCTTCCAGTATATCAGCTCTCATTGTGGGTGGCTCATATCAATTTATGTGACCGATATATTTAGAATATGCCCCTGCTTCTTCCAGTTCTTTTTCTCATTAGCTTCTGGTAATGTAAATGCATTGAGCTTGCACAACATCAGGTCTCAGGGTCACTCTCCTTAAAGCCTTCACATCTCATTCAGTAATCCTTCAAGGCTTTTGAGTCATGTGATGTTATAGCGTCTTGAATGTCCTTGGGATAAGACATAGGACAGCGAATGCTGGAGACTGAGCTGTGGTTTGAGGGTGAAAGTTTGCTTCACTCTCACTCACAATTTGTGACCTGCTGTAATCTGCACAAATCTGTGGATCAAAATAGAAGTTTTTCTCAGACATGATGGCTTGTTTCCAGAGCACTGCCCAGTTAATAAAATGTGTTAAGTTTCTTGTGTTACTGAACCAGTTTCATTTGGCACATTGCCTCTTTTTGGTCACTCAGTACTGCCATATCAGTGTCACACCTAAATTGCCATTTCACACAGAATAACATGATATTTCTTGTAACACCAGTAAAGTTAAAGCCCTGGATCTGATGGCTGAGGTGTAGTCACATCCCACTGAAAGGAAAAAACAAATGCTGTCCCAAATGTCAGTCAAGTGCAGAGTGACCTGCACAGACGTGAAGTTGATATTCAAATACTTTGTTTGCATGGCAGGCTCAACTGTAGCCTCTAACATCAACGCACAACTTCATGGACTTGATTGCGTAATGGTGCTTTTCTGTGTTCAAAACAATTTATACAGCAGGGGTATTATCCTCATCCACCACCAATGAGTTTTCAGTCAGTTTATCCCAGAAAGCTCCTGAGGTAAAAAGAAAGGTTACACTATTGTCTAGTTTCATCAGTTGACCTAATAGCTCTAAAGCCTGTGAAAAATTGGTCACAAAGGCATGGCATTTGTTGGATGTGTACCACCAACTGTGGCCTTATTTGATGTGAGGAGGACTTGTTCACCCTGGCCTCATGTAAAACTGTTTGATTGTTACTGTACAAAAATGTGCTGCATAAGGAAATAGTGGTTATTGTGGTAATTTTTGTTAAGAGAGACTGAGAGCGTGAATGAAGAGAAAAGAGGGACAGGAAAAGAGGGAAGTTTGGTAGAGGGGAAGTTGACCTAATACCAGTGTATTGTCCATTCACAGAGGATAAATCCACTAGGAACATGATCTATTAAAAGCTTTTTGTGTTTCATACTCGGGTCATTAACCCAGACTCTATGTCATCAAATGCATTAGGTTTCTTCTTTTACAGCCTCCAATCTCTCAACACATGACAGGCCTGTGTTTTACATTGTAAAATTTGGCGATAAGAAATGAGAGAGTTAACATAGGTTACATTTGAACAAATTCCTAGTAAGCAGTACGGATGGTAGATAAGCTAGAGTTGTTTCAAATGAACTCACTTTAGTGCCGTTGATACAGCAGAGAAAGTGATGTCATTGCTCTGGTATCAAAGAGAAGCTTGGGTGAAGGCAGGCAGTAGCTGAAATGGCCTAAACTCTGCACGTTACCCCGAGTCCTAGTTATCGTTTGAGAAAACATGCTTATAAAGGATTTATCTTTTTCTTAAGGGGGCTGTCAGGACACTGCATTACATGTGCCTGTACTTTTTATGATAAAATGATTCATAAAAATGTTTGCTTCATAAAAAAGCATCTGACATCATACAGAGAAATAAAAGTGCAATCTTAGTAACAGATCATAAAATATTCTTTCACACATCTACTTTCCCAGTGACAGGGTGGAGCCTTCACAGTCATGTTATTTGTGCATTCTTTGTTGACAAGGTTAGATCACAGTGTTCACCATGGAATATTGTGAGCTGAAACCAAGACTGTATGCATAATTATAGAGAAAAATTATCTGATTTGATAGCATAATGGAAATTTCACATTATTTTCACATTTTTTGTTTGAACAACATACAAAAAAAAACCTCAATCCTCAATTTAATCAGTTTATAATGAACACATTGTTACAAGACTAGGTGATTGGAAGCCAGCTAAATAACATAAAACAGACTTTATGTCTTATGGTTGTTGTAATGGTTTCTTTTTTATATTACATTGAATCAAATGACTGAAGGTATGTGCAACTCTCCATTTTCAACTTACATTTATGGTTTTCTGAACCAACAACCTAATAACCCAGCTCATGAGCTTACACCAAATCATTCTTTTCTGTCCTGTCCAGCATAAAATAGCTAAAAGCTGAAGAAAGGAATGATTGGCAAAGAAAGTTGAACATGTAGGAAGCCAAAGAGACTAGATATCTCAGGAGTTGGTAGGTTACACCTGGGCTAAAATGTTGGAGAATATTGGACATTTGACAAAAATTCAGAAAGAGGACATCGATAGGAAGTCCATTGTGCTCTCTTTCTGTTGCATGTTTAAAACTGTTAACACAGTGTTTCCCACAGGATTTTGTGAGGCTATGGTGGGTGGACATCAACCCTCTAGGGGGGTCCAGGGGCATGCCCCCCCGGGAACAAAATTTGTACATTTTAAAGTTAAGTGTATTAATTTGGTGCACTTTAAAAGCAAAATAAAGAGGCTAGATCTATGAAGAACTTTGCAATTGTGTTAACAATTTTGTGCCCTAGTGAACAATTTGATCATAAACACACTGCATATATGCAGTGATGAAACAGCAAAAAAAGGACACATGTAACATGTTAAATACTTCCTGTAAATATTATCCAATTAATCTTATTTCCATGCTGTACGTTGTGTTAACACCTTATTTTGAAAACCGGACTTTATCACATGTGCATCCTCCATCCTCGTGCTACATTCACCAAGCGCAATTTGATAAATTATATTGTGTGCTCACATTGCGTAAAATTAAAACTTTGTAAAGTGAGAAAATGAATTAACCCTGCCTGTCAGCTCGCTCTGCTTCTTCAGTGGGCCGCCATAGTCTCGTTAATTAATGGGAAACACAAAAATTTTTTTGACTTGTTAACTGGAACGCCGTCAACAAGGGTGTGACGTCATTCCCAGCTCTGACCTAAATGGAACGCAGTGTAAGCTAAAAGCTGGTTGGGTTTCTCTTTCTGCCCACTAGTTACAAAGTGAAAATCAAAATTATTATTATTCTGAAATGTTTGGCCTTCCTATTTTGGATAATGTTAACGCTTACAAATCATTTGGCACTATTTTGTTTGACCGTTTCTTGAACTCCCTGTTTTTATTGCATTTTATGTATATTATGTTCTTCTAAAATGTTTTGTTATGATTTGCTTGTATGATATTGTACCTTTTAACTCTTTTAACTGAAAGGCGCATAGCGAAATAAAGTAACCCTCGGTTTGCTGTCCGCCCTGGTTTCGTCTACCATCTACATAAACGACTCTAATGACACCGCTGACAGTGATTGACACCTGTGCTGTTGCCTGGTGACGCTTACTGGCCTTTCGAGCCCTTGTGGCCAATCAGACGGTGAAAATTAAATTGGGCTGTCAAATGCACTGCAGACTTCTCACGGTCTGGTTCGAGTGAAGGTCATGTATGGGAGAAGGAAGGAACAGGTGTTGGTAGGTCACACCAGGGCTAACCTACACAGATTATCACATGTCATGTCATACGCAAACATTAAAAATGATGAATGATAAAGCAGAAGAGAGCAGTGGTGTTAGGAGAACTGTGATTGTGGTGATTGAAGTGTGGACATCTGGACTGCTATAACAATGAAGGCAATTAGATTTATAAAAGTCCAGCCAACACTTCTACTGCTCAGCATCACACCTCATTTTTACAGATGAGTCAGGATGAATTATGAGGACTATTTGAGGGTCTTTCTGTGTCGTGACTGGTCAGTAGTATGACTGATTTTGGTTCAGACTTTCCTTGTTACTGTCTTGGTTCTGTACATATATATCTCAAATTAATGTAGCACCACCACCATTCAAAGTCGTGTTAGAAAATGTTTCCAGTCTAGAATTAACTGTCAAAAAAGTCTGTTTTGAAGAACACAGATTAAGATTGATGCTTGTTAATAGAAGCATAACAGGCAGTAGTACTGAGAAACCCTGCGTTTTAGCCTTTATTTTGTTTGTGCTGATGTGGTTTGGATCAGACTCCATGCTGTGATTTATCAAGCCATGTGACACTTATAAACAGAAGATAATGAGGAACTGGCAATGCTTGTATGGTTTTACTGCTGGCAACAGAAAACGGTTGACTGAGTGGAACCGGTATGTTGTCAACCATGAAATGAGTAAGGGAAATTTCATTCACACTGAATCTTTACGAGAACCACAACTAATTCCTTTTCATGTGTAGCTGAGTACTAGGCAGGATGTGTTTTCCTTCGTTATCCCCTCTGGTGATCTCATGACATAGGGCAGCAGCGTGCACATGGAAAATCGCTACTCTTAACTTGTAGATACATTTTCTAGTGTTGGGAGGATTATGTGGCTAGAATTTGTACCATGTTATGGTTAAATGATCAGATTTTTCCTGCTACAAATAATCTTTTTTGCACTGGAAATTAGTCTTTTCTTATTTCAGTGATTTCTTCCCCTCCCCTTTCCTCTCACAGCATACTGAGTGGGGCTCCTGAAAGATGCACTCAAGATACAATCAAATATTAAACACACCCATAAAGGGTTGTCTGTTGTCTCCACCCATTCACCCATTGCCACACACGTCACATTACACACACACACACACACACACACACACACACACACACACACACACATACATTCAAGAAGAGAGCCAGGCAGCAGACAGATCAACCTCTGAAGAGTGTCTTCCTCTTCCTGTGCTCTACTCTCTTTTGGGCGCTATTTTACTTTCAGTTTAAATGATGGAGGATGAAAAGTGCAGAGTGACTCGGCAGGATGTAGCTCTTATCTTAATGATTGACTCTGGGATAAAAATGATTGGACGAGTCAACAAAAGTTCACTGAGTTAAGGTAATATTTTCTAATATACTTTTCTGTGGATGGGTTTATGTGACCTGATTTGCCTGTACATATTTGTGCTGAGTACAACATGCAATGTGTACGTAGTTAATGTAGCGAGTTGCCACACCTTAGCTTTCTCCACTTCTCCCTACTCACCATTTCATCTGCTGGTCATTTGATCTACCATGTTTAGTATACAGCATTACCAAACCCACTATGCAGTCTCATTGGGTTAGCCTTTCTAAGCATCAGTGCAGCTCAGCCCAGTATTGCTTTCACTCAGTACACATTAGCGTAGCGTCAGTGTTGCTTTCATTCCTGTCTCATTCTATTAGCCTGCTCTAATGGCACTCTGATAATCTCTTCAGGGAGAGAGCTATGGCCCTACCTCTGCCCTGTCCAGATGACTAGCCTTGTTATTACTCCTCTAAGAAACTGGACTCAATATATGTAAACAAAGCTGGGCTTTAGTTAAGATTCAGTAGGAGGTGAGAAAGTAATTATCAGGTTTAATTATCAGGTTATATGTATTATGTCTATATTCTCAGATCAGATACTTAACCCTTGTATTTGGTGAGGGACTTCACTGTATGACAAGAGGGAAACCACTTTGTGATAGTGGTTATGGGTGTGTCTCGGGTGGTCCATTACCTTTGAAACAAATATCTTGTTTCAGGGTAGAGCCAGCTGGATGATGTACTAGGCTCTTCAGATGTTATCCATCCATATACTTGATTTTGTTCATCACTATAAAAGACTGATTTACCTAGATGGACAGACAGGGACATACAGAGGAGTTGCAAGATCATGCCAAGAACAAACCAGTGCCTGAAGAGTTTTTCTTGCTCACTCATCCATCCTTCCTGTCCACCCCTCCGCATTTTCCCAACTGTATCTTCGTTTCATCAGTTCTCTTTGCTATGTAGCTTAAGCACAGTCCATGTGGACTTGAATTGCTCAGATATGATTTTTTTATTCAAAAGACAAAGAATGTTGCTTTTTAAGTCATTCTGAAGCTTATTTTTTATTTGCATTTTTAATTTCTGCAGTTACAAACACTGCTGTGTTTAGTAATTTATTCTGAAATTGTAAGTATAAGCTATCAATTACTCTACACAGTAAATAGTTCATAGTCCACAGCAAAACTACCACTGACTATTTCAGTCTATTTGTTGCTTTAGCCCCCTCATAAATGTGTCTGAATTTAAATCTGTTTATTGCAGACGCAGAAAGCTTGTAATATCTGAGCTGTAAAACACAACAGTGATTTTTTTGCAAGTAATCCTGAGGCCCAAGAGAAAAACCAAGTGAGCCGGGAGAAGTATTTTCGGACACGAGTCACCCTACCGCTGAGTTAGATGGAACTATCTGTCGATGAATAGCAGGAGAGCTGGGGTGCTTGAACTGTGAGTTGATGAGCTGATTGTAGACAGGTGTGGAGATGAGCCAGGTGCCGGGAGAGGTAAACTGCGCACATAACACATACACACACATGCCCACACAGACAAAAAGTGGGGAGGAGACAGAGAAAACAAGGGAACACAGGAGCCATAGACAGTATAATTAATGGACGATGCCACTGTGCGGGTTTGAATGGAAAGCATTGAAGCCAATATTGGTCCTATGTAGTAGCAAGATTGCGCAGCACAAGACGTAGAACGCAGTTTTATGATGTAGAGCAACGGCGGAAACACAGTAATTCTGGTAGCTGTATGGCTGCACCATGCTGGGCCACCAAAAACTTTGATTGTGTTATTAGCCCACCAACAAGGCTCACTTATTAAACACCAATGTAATGTTACTTATTGCTGAATAGGTTGTTTAGATTGCCCAAGAGCTTCTTATCTAAACAATACGGTTACATCTCTCATGTGTGACGGCATGTTGCACGGTTGTGACGTAGGTTTTGGGTCTACATGGAACTTTGGTCGGGTTCACTGTTCCAACTCTCGCTTACTCTGGAGTTATGGCTGGAGCCATGACAGTTGGACCAAATCTAAGGGATCAAGTCTTTCAAAGTTGATGTCCTTACAGCAGTAATATACAGTATACATAATCAACAGCTGGTCGACAGTACTGCCAATGAGCGACTTATGGTGTAGGCCTTCTTTTTAAGATACTATAGGAAAAGGGGATTGTTTTTAAGTCATTTTTACTCTACGCCTTTCACTGGGATTTCCAATAAAAGTCTCCCCTTATCACTCTTTCAAAATTGAATGAAGGAGAGGTAAGAGGAAAGATGGATAGTCAGACACGCTGCTATGTTGAGAGATGGTGCTGAGGCTTTGCAATGATAGGGAACTATGAGCACTGGGAGGTGGGGACAGACCGGCTGTGTGTAGTAGATCACCTCCATTCATGCGTAGCCCCAATGACCCAATAGATCATAGCCCTCGGGCTGTCGCATCCTATCAGCATCCATCCTGTTACTCTCAAAGAATGCATCTCTGTAGTGTGTGTGTCCATGTGCAATTCAAAAGTGAAAGCTTTGCCAGAAGAGTAATGAATGACCCTGGTCTTGCAGATTTGATTTTTCAGCCTCCCTGCATTTCTGCCAGGTGCTTTCTGCCTGGCTGCCCTTTGAGTCGGAAATGAAGTAAGGCCAAATAGACCCACTGGCAGACAGACAGGAAGCTCCAATTCCCTGTACGGGAGAGAGTAAGAAAAGATGTCATCTCACTTTCCTGCTCATTTCACACAGTGATGCACAGCTGAGATGCTAATATGCAGGTCTAGCAGACGATCCCACTGTGGGAAAAGTCTGCCTGAAGTCTTGTCTCACTGTTTCTCCTATTCTAACTCTATAAAATCTACTAACTCGTGAGGTTTTGGGACATCGAGACAGCGCTCTTCTTTGCTGTTGACCAGTTCTTAGTACTGTGAAGAATTCAGACCGGAAAACAAGGATAAACTTAATTAATTAAACTATCTATGTAGACCTCGATGTCAAACCAGGTTAAAATGAGATCAGCAGCCCTCAGGCTTGTTAGAGGGTTTCTCTTGTCATTGCAGTGTACACAATTTGCTGTCTATAAAATATTATGTTTTCATTATTGAAGTATGAGTACAACCCTGACTTAAGTTGGACGGTGTCTTCCTGGACTGTTTACATTATTTATCCCTTCACAGCATCAAGGTTTCATGTGTTGTTCAAATGCAGTGCTGAGCCACAGAAGGCAGTTGCTGGCTTGGTTAATATGGTGTTTAGTGCAGACCTTGTGCTTGATGTTAGTGAAGCTCTGAAAAATTTGTTTACAGTACTGTACTCTGGGGGGAGGGGCAGGCTTTCAGATATGAGCGTTTGACAGATGGCCGGCACGGTTTACTGCCCTACCTCTTGAATGTGTGTCAGTCAGTTAGGATTTTGTTGTTTATTTGTGATTCTCTTCGATGACCTGTGTCTTTGTACTGGTATTGGGAATTAGCCGGTTATCAAACATATTGTGTCTATAGCACAGAGTAACAGAAGCAGGTCATTTACTGTCATGTGGCACACATCACTTGGAGAAAACATTTACTCATTCAAATAAACAAGTTTTAATTTAGGTAAAGTGCTTGTATGGTTGTTTATGTTAAGAACAATTATACACTGATGTGTGTGGCAAGCAAAATACATTTTTGCAAACAAATTTGTTTATACTCAGCAATGTAAGGTCATTTAAAGCAGCATTGTTTTTGGCATTGGTTCCAAAATGTGGGTATTGTATAGGCAACAGTATTGAAAAATAGATAACAGGCAATACCAAGCTTCAGACCTGTGTGTGATGATGCGACATTAGTAGGCTAAAGATGTATTATTTATAGTTGAATACAGTTGCACTCTACCATTTTTTTGCTTAAATGTAGAAGAAGTCATTGTCATTTATAAATGTTAATATAATATTTTGAGATCGAATGACATCTCTCTTGTCTACCAATCAGTTAATTACATTTTTTTTAAACTTCTTTTCATGATCATACTAGTTGAATTATTTTAGAGCACCTGCTAAATCAGTGAGCCTTCCATAGTTCTCTTCTTACTTGCTGTTGCAGTAAATACAAATTTGAGACGTCTATTATCTCTCTCTATATGCATCAGTCCAATAATTATAACAAAAACTTTAACATGACAAAAATTAAAGCTGTGGATGTGGGATCTCTTAAAGGTGACTTAAAACAAACTTAAATAAAGAACATGAGCACTGCAGACAGCTATCTTCCAGTGGCTGGGTGAGGGGTGATATGACCCAGATGAATGGAACATTTGCCACAGCAGTGTGTGGATTTGCTGCTATGTAATAGTGATCTGCCACGCTGGATATGAATGAAATTTGAGAGGTTCTGGTGCCATTGACAATGGCGAAAAACCCTAATCTAATTGCTACCCATTAAACACACATAGACACACACAGTCACCACCCCCTCCCTGAGGGCAAAGAGGCTTTGGTTGCCCTGCCTGCACATGCTGACCTGATTTTGTGTGTGTAACTGTGTGTTTTTGTGTTCGTACCCATGTGTGTTTATGAATCAGATTAGGATGGTGGCATAGCCAGACACTCCTGTGGTAGTGGCGAGTGTGTCTCTTTGATTGTAGACACGTGTGTTTGTGCATGGGAATGTGGGGCAGTGTGGTATGGAGTTTTTTTCCAGAATAGGAGACCCACATTGTGGCACAAACCCCCCACCCCTACTCCTTTGAAAGTTGAGTGGTTTATTGCTCCAGTAGCTGCTTTTGTGTCTTTGTGCCAGTTTGTCAAGTGATCCACTCACATGAGAGAAACTGCTTGATCTACTGTGAAGTAGCAATACATCAGACATTTCTGTGATTTGATATTTGTGAACATTAATATTATTTGATGCAACAATAGGTAGATTTCTGTTGGAGTTAAGTTGGCAAACTGATTTGCTTCCTCAAGCAGATTGGTCACTTTCTGCTAACTGCACCAGCCATCTGGATCTTAGTAACCTTTCTGTTCATACTCTTCCAGCACAGACAGATGGATGATACACACAGGTGCACCACCAACACATGTACACTTGTCACATGGCTGATTCGAACAGAATTAATCTAACAATGAGTGAAAGGAAATAGCACTGTGTTCTCCCTCTGTTGGTTTTACATGCTGTACATCCTCCATTCACTGTTCACAGTATGCTGGCCACCTTCCCAGCACCCATTTCCCGTTGTCCCGCAGCCCAAGCGTTGTCTATCTGTTTGCCCATTCTTTTGTTAGCCAGGCGTGTTGGCGCCATATCCTCCAAAATCAGTGCCTGCTACAGGTCATTTCATGTGTGAAACTCTTTGAAAACATGAAAAGTCATTATTAATTATAACTTCTCAACTTTTTTTTACCATTTAATGTTGGGAGATTTTATGCAACAATTAGCTGGTTTTAAACAGATCATAACAAGCACACAGTGTTTGCTGCACTGGATTTAGTGTTGTGTTTACTTTAAGCTTTGAATGGAATGACAAGTGGTTACACTTACTTACAGTAAGGAAGAGACATTGGATTTTACCATGTGTAGTTGAAATTTGTGGCTATTAAGCTGTGTAACAGTTGCATAAAGACAGAGCCTCATTTAGCTGGCAGACCTGCCGTGACAAAGTCTCAAGTCACCCCTTAAGCTTGCCAGATTAATCCCTAAAGCTCCTCACAGTCAGCGATCTTTGAAAAGGAGACAGACATGCAACTACTGCAGCAGGTGGACAGGACTACCCCAATATTATCAGTGTTTATGATTACAGATAATTAGAATAAAATTACAAATAAGGGTATATGTTTTACGTGTGTGTCCTTGTGTTTCTCAAGTAACATTTAACTTTCATTACAATGGCATTAGTATTATTGAAATATAGGAAATAGCAGTAATATAGGAAATAGTAGCCTATTAGTCATGCCTCTATCTCTCCTCCCATTTCCTGTCCTGTACCTCAGTCTGTCCAATTAAAGGTGAAAGATGCTCAAAAATGATCTTTAATATCTGTGAAAAACAAAAAAGGATGAGACAATTTACAGTACATTTGGACAGTACAGCACAGTTTCAACCAAACAGCATAGTCAAAGTGTTTACTTGTGTATTATGGATAGAGTGATGAGTAATTAGTAGGGGTGTGACAAGAGAAGACTAGATTCGAAATTGGGTTCAGGAGATCGAGACAAGATTTTAACACTATTCTACCTTTAATGGTAAATTATATGAAAAGTATTAAACACTTTATTTCCTGCATTATGATGATTTTTTTTGTAAAGAGAAAACATAATTCAGTTGGCAGGTGACAGTTCAAAATTCATAGCCTAACTGTAACAAAATATAATGCAGTGCAGCTCTCAGTCATTCTATTTTGCTTTCAAATCTGTTTCCCCTGTAGATCAACTTTTCTCCTGTAATATCATCCCTGCTGAATCATGATTTAGTCTTCCCTCCTCTTCTGTGTCTTTCTTTGGGGAAGTAACCAGGGGTGTTTCCAGGACCTTAAATGATCTTTGTTGGGAGTGTCTCGTGTGCAGTTCCTAGGTAAGGACTGCTAGACAATCAGAAGCAGAGAAGGGCGGGTCAGTGAGAAGCAAACGCGCCTTCGGTTCAGCTGTAGGCTACATGTTGCCAACCAGCTTGGCAACATAGACTGGAGCAAGAGTTTCAGAGTGGTGAGTTATTAATCTGTAACAAAGGTATCTTTCATCGATAACGTTTTAACTGAGCGCTGTCTCTACATCACAGTAACAACTTTATGTCCATTGACTGCCTGGAAGGTAGCTAGTGTTTGGAAGGGAGAGGAGAGGTGTGTGCTGCAGCTCAGTGTTTTTCCACCGGTGTTTTTGAGGGCGTGTCGGAGTAGCCGCTTGATGAGCGATATATGAGGCGCATTTAGCTTTCTTCCTTGTGTCGTCACAAGGATGAAAGGGAAGCGGCTGAACTACAAACGAGCTGTTTTAAAGCAATTCAGAGCAGTGTTTTCTGTGGGAGATGGTAACTACCTTTGAGCTGGACTTTGGGCTTTTTCACTTTGCAAACCTATTAGATGCACAAAAAAGGTATTTAACTCAAAAAATACCACCTCTTTAACTAGACACTGACTGGCAACATCTAAATGTTTTGATTAGAATTTTGCTAGGGACATATCAGTAGTTACTGAGAAGCCCTGAAACTGTGAGCAATGCTCTCTCTGTTTCTCTCTCTCTAAATGCAGGCATGCTGAGTAACGGTGGGTGGGTGGGGGGGTCACGTTAAGTGAACTTGAAACAAAATGTAGCAATATTATTATGTAGCATGGCTAAATTAGTTATGAATTTTAATAAATTTATGAGAATTAATACCCGATTATGAATTTGAATATTCATAAAATCAAAAAAATATTCCTCGTTTCAGGGCACCACCGGAGTTGTTATAATCCTAGAGTCTCTGGACCTCTAGGTAGCTTTTAATAATTATACCATTATTACTAGTGATCAGTTAGTTAACAATCTAATCTAATCTAATTATCTTAACTCAATCACTCAGTCTCATATCTAAAGGGTGAATTCTCTTGGCAGGGACGTGGAAATAGGCAACACACACAGTTTCCTGATTACAGTGAATTTATTAATAACTAAAGTTAACTAAAGCGATATAAACGGGTGGTTAAATACAGGGAAAATAAACAATGGCTGAACAGTGAGAAATGGATTTGATTGTGGGAAGCATTTGACTCATACGGCAGAGGAGAAGTAATGAAAGTAAGCTATGAGTTTAGGAGTTAAAGGAAATATTAACATTACGGGACATCCCTTACCACAGAATGTTTGTTAGGTCTTACGGCTTGTCCACGGCCTGCTTTGGCCTGTTGCACGGGTCCCACGGTAGCTGCCCAATCCTTGCTTTTTGCTAGGGATTCTCCGGGGTTCTGCGTGTCTGAAGAAAACGCCGTCCTCCGTCTGGCAATTCGGCTGTTTTCAGGTTTTCTTTGTTGCCGCTGGCAAGACCACGTGGCTCGGTCTGACATCGGTGACGTTGGCTCGATGAACAAGCTTAAAAGGGAACTTGGTCGTTCCTGAATTAGTCCAGTGTAACTTAACGGACTGATAACTTTAACAAAACAAAAGAAATGTCGCGGCACTTCGCGTGTGTAGCTTCAAGCGAACAAAGGCCTGTTGCGCTGGTAGAACTCTTAGGGCGTTGCCTGGAGAGGAACGCTGGACGCGTGCCGAAGCGTCAAGAGAGCAGAGCGGAAGATCAGGTCACGAGGGGAGGAGAAGAGCAGAGAGCGCGAACGATGTCGTGTGTTGCTCTTTTGTTGCCTGGGGCGTGGTTTCCCAGAGGGCGTTTCAGGTTTCCCGAGGGACTGCCTTTCTAAACTTTAATATCCAAAAGAAAAGAAATCTATTTGCGCGTATTATAATCAAATATTTTCCACAATCAAACCTCAATGGTCAAACGGTTGTACCGTTCTAAGTTAAGCATTTGGTAACAGGAAAACAATTGTCACATTATTGGTCAGGATAAGTGGGTGACTTATTTCGTCCACTTGGGGGAGCTCAGGTTACATGAGGAAAGCTTAGATTAACCCAGTTTTGATAAGCTGTTCAGGAAAATGCTAATCGCTGGTTAGCTTCCCTTTTGTCAGTTTAACAGTCAGTCACCGCGTTATCAGCTTCGGAATTAAAAAGGTGCCAGTTTTATGGTCAGGGATAGCACTTAGAGAAAGAAACTTTTCCACCCCCTTCCGTTGGGGTCTCTTCAGCAGTCTGTTGAAAGTTGATCTTTAACCCCCCTGCTCCTCTCTGGGAGAGGAACGGAGGGATTTCGACTAGTTCCAAATTTATTTAACACAGGCTGCACAGGCTGTATTATAAAGATTATTGCATACTAATGCGGAAAATATTTGATGTTGTCGTTGAGTTACATTCGGGGCTACAGTCAAACATCCGGGGCTAAAGCCCCTGAAAATTTACCTGGCGACGCAGATGGAAGTAACCTCTTAAAATGTGCATGTGGCACCTTTTCACCTCAATGATTAATTATTTAATTTTTATTCAGTTATAAACTCCTGGACTTTAACTGGCCGAAATCTCACCACAAATCCACACATGTTAACTTCAGCAGCTCTGATAAAGTGCAGCTCACCGTCCCAAACAGAGGAAAGTTATACTTCAGTTTTTAGATGTTTATGTTGCAAAACTCTACCAGCTATGTTACCATTTGTCACAGCTGTCTGGACTCACAGCGCGAGCGGTGTGGTTGATTAAAATCAGGGCGTACGCCGGAGTGGCATCAACTAGGCCAAGTTGATCAGCTTTGCGAGATCTTATCAGTTATACATTTGTATTTCAAAAGAAAATTAATGTGTGGCTTGACAGCATGTGAAAAATGTCAATTGTGTCAATTGAGTCTTGCAAGACAGCTTTTTACCTGACGAGAAATCTCGTCACAATTTAATCTCGCAAGATCTTGTGGGATGAGATCTCGTCACGCCCCTAGTAATTGGTAATGTTGTTCCATCCCTTTTTAAGAAATAAAAAAGAGACAACAACACAACAACCAAAGAAATTAAGTCAAAGTGGCAGTGACAATTAAAAGGAGATTTATTGACAAAATACATACAACATACAACAAAGGTTATAAAAATATTTGTACCAAAAAGTACATTAGTTGAAAATAAACAAAACCAGGCCAAACTAAGGTGCCAGAAGAAACCAAAATACAAACAAAATACTATAGATTATTTATTATATAATAACTGTTTTTCTACAAAGAGAACTTAACCAAAACTTACAGAGGTGGCACCGACCAATAAACCTAGGGGGGGGGTAGAGACAGAAAGCAGGAAGAAAAGACAAGTCCTGCTTGACATGTAACAAACGGCTGGATCACTGTTTTGGACAGAGGATGACAGTGGTAGGGCACAATATTGGAATTATTTGATATCTCCTGCTTTATATTGTAAAAGAAGAGCTACTCAATGTCGCAGCTGTTCGGCATTAACAGAGTTTTAAAAGACTTTCCTACAAAGCTATTTGTCCTAAATCAAATCATGTACACTTAAATCTAATCCTCTCTTGTCTTTCTGTCTTTTCTTTCTCCAGTTGTGTGATTCCATGCTCCTACATGCCCTTGTTGGCATCTAATGGAAGAAAAAGCACCCATCAGGCCTGCCATGGTATCCAGATTGCCTAAGTTTGGTGGACGCTCCTCGACTGGTGGCGCTAGCCCCTTGTCAAATGGTTCCATACAGCCAGCTACCGCTACCCAGGATGTTAAGACAACTCCTCAAGGAACACACCCAAATGGCATAATCCGTGCCTCTCCGTTTTCCCTGAAATTGAAGAGAGAGGAGAGGACAACCACTTCTAGCCCCATCACCCCCACCAGCCCTGGGGATGGAGGTGAAGACAAGGCTCAGACACAGCTTCCCTCATTGGCAAAGGAGGTAAAAAACTGCTCTCCAGCGACGCCCAAGATGCGAAGATCAGGTTCTTTGATGGTAGCGGTCTCCAGTCCTAAGGCCATCCCCAAGCAGTCCTTGAAGATGAGTCCCAAAGTTGGAACCAAGCTAGGCCAAAGTCCACTGAACGGAGGTCCTAAAATGGGCCACAATGGCTCCAGCATTCCTGCTCAAACAGGATCAGAGTCTCGCCTTGTGCGGCCGAGGTTAGGATCTAGCTCTCCCAGAAGCAGCTCTCAAGACAGCCTGTCCCAGTCTAGTGACAGCCTGAAGAACTTGGCACTGGACAACATGGTGCGTTCAAACAGCTTCACTCATTTTAAGCAGATTCCCTCGCCCACCAGCCAGCCCATGACACGGTCCTTCTCTTTTAACCGAGCTGTGGAGCTAGCTAAGCCCCTGACCAACACTCAGCTCCGGCCACCTCGGAGTAGTTTCCTTAAACCCCCTCAGCTTAGCAATGGAAGAGTGGGTTTGGGTCTTGGAGGCCTGAATAGCAGCCTTGGAGGCTCAGGAGGTCTGGGTGGAGGACTTCAGTACAGTAGAACTCCTCCGGCTGCCTCCTCTCTGCCCACCCTCTCGACCCCTTCAGCACCCACTACTCCCAGCTCTCTGAGGAAGCCTCTGCTGCCCAGTTGTGTGCTGACCAAGTCATTGGGAAACGGTTTAGGCTACAGGCTGCCTCGATCCAGGCAGGCCAAGCAGCAGAAGACTCTTTTTCCAGGTAGGGTCAAGGGGGAAATCAGACCTTTGGTTGCCCCTGAATGTGGAGGCCATTTAGGAAAAGCAATAGACTTTGAGCGCACTAGTGAGGCTGACAAAACAGACTCACGGAGTGAAAGTGATGGAAGCTCTGGAGATGCAAGAGGAAAAGGAGGAGGGAGTGATGTGCTTAGGCAGAGCTCTGGCCAGGCAGCAGGCGAGACTCTGGAGGATATGTCCTTATCTTCTGCCTCATCTCTAGACAGAGTTGACATTAGTGAAGAGTTTCTAGATGACTTTGACAGTGTGGGAGATGTGTTCAGTGATGGGGACCTACCTGATAACAGGAAAACTGGCAGCAGTACTCAAACCCGCCTGCACAGCTTTCTCAGTGAGACCCTTGACTGGGAGACTATGGATCTGACAGGTAAAGAAACTGAATTAAAAGGAAGCTCAACAAAGTGCTTGTGTTATATTTGTGTCAGTTGTTAAGCCCTGGGTTTATAAATAAAGTAAAGCTCTACAAATAAATTATTATTATTATTATTATTATTATTATTATTATTATTATTATTATATATTTTCAGCAGGACATAAAGAAGAAAGCCCCATGCAGGACTCCCAAGGACCACTGGTGTCTCCAGAGCGGTGTAATGTCCTTCAAGCTTCTTCTGTGGAGCTGTCGCCTTCCAACAGCTCTGGTGGAACCTACATGTGGGATGAGGATGTCCTTGAGCCCTTTGTTGGGCCTGGGACACATCCATGTGACAGCTATGATGACTCAGAGCTCAACAGCATGGTGAGTCCCAGTTTCTAGCTTTTATGAATTTTGACATAAATGTGTTCAAATGTGTTAATTTGTTAAAAAAATTGGGTCTTTCTTTAAACAATTTTCAATTCTTCCTGCTGCTGTTTTGGGTTTCAGGAAAAAAATCCTAAAGGAAAAGGGTAACTCTTCAATTCACTTGTATCAAGAAAATGTATATGAATGTGATCATATAAGATATTAGCTTACTTATTTGGAGTCAGACAATTTTTCAAGTTAACAGTGATAAATACTGTGTTGCAGATTAATTGATAGTAAACTAACTTGTTTCAGCTCTAATATGATTTGAAGTAAAATTTCTCAGTTGTTTATATTGATAACTACACTGATAAGAAGGTAAGGACTTTTGTTGTCTGCCAACAAGCCCTCATGCTCTCCACTCCTCCCTTTATGCCCTCGCTTACTGGCACATTGCTCTGTATCATATTTTAGAAAGGGAAATGGGTGGAGGGCAGCCAGAACCCTTTAGCTATGATACGGCTAAGGCTAAAAACTTTAGAGAACAATTAAAGCTGTTGCAGCTTTACTGATTGGTAGTTGTCAAAGAATAGGCTTGTGTAACTGAGAAGTGGGGTAATTTTCAAATACAGTGTTTTTAAGAGGGAGATGGTTGAAACGAATGTGAAGGATATGACACCTTGAGAATGGTGTGATGCACATTATACAAATTGACTTCTTCTAACTTTTCCATGGACACGGACAGACAAGAGTTCATACATCAAACGACTAAAAAATATAGGCCTACAATAAACAATTTAAAAAAACAAATGTACTTAATGTTAGCTCCAGGAGCCAACCGTAGATTACCCTAAATCACACAGCATACTGACTCTACTCTACTCTAACTGAAAATCCCTGAAAATCCCACATGTGTGCCTACAGTCTGTATTGATTCAGTGGGTTAGATGATAGATAGAAAGATAAATAGATATTACTTCATTATATATACTTTGTTGTCTGTCCCAAAGCAGTGGCAGATTTTCTCCTTCGACAAGATGTTCAACACACATTAAAAACATACATAAACAGCAGCTGTACAGTGTCTATTTTATGTTGTTTTCCAGACTGATTATTGCAAAATGAACGACTTCTTTTTTGCGGGCCAGTGGAACTTCATATTGTCGGCCTGATGGTAGTAACTGGAAAGAGTGGTGGAGGGGGTGAGAGGGGTCCTCTGTGATCGGGATACTTTCCTGATCACAAAGCGGTTGTACAGTTCAGATAAGGGAGTTTGTGATGATCCGATAATCTTACTGCAGTGATTGATTGTGCGGGATAGTTTTGACATTTGTATGCCATGCAGTATCACTATTATAAATTATAAATTAATTTACAGTATTCTTCCGTAAACAATGGAGATTTCCTGTATTATGCAATCTTAACATCGTTCTCGGTGATCACCGTTCAGCCTTTGGCACTTTTACAGTGCAGAAATTAGTCTAGTGGCTTGCGGACTTTTCCTCTACTGATGGTTGAGCAATTTACATATTATTTATGCTTATTCTAAACTCGGTGTGTTAAGCCTTGCTTTACCGGGTCTGTGCTTGTAATATATTCACGGTGTCCCTGACTCTATACTGAATTTATACTTTTCTCACCATTAGCCTAGTTTATGTAACTGTGTCTCCCGACGGAACACCATGGTTGAATTTCAGCGTTATGTAATGTAAAGAGTTGTCGTCAACTTGAGTAGTTCACATGTCACCTGCTTTGCTCACACACGCACACACGCACGCACGCACACACACACACACACACACACACACACACACACCCGCACACACACACACACAGAAAACTGAAATTGTGCTGCTTGCTGCTGTCGTCCTCTCTAAGATGCTTTTTAAAGGTGATAATATTCAATTACAATTTCTTATTTCATGGGCTTTATAAGATAATGCATAATCATTAACAAAAATAAATCTTCAGTTGAATAAGTTCATTATGACCAAAATAATCGTGATTATGTTTTTTTTTTATTTGATAATTGAGCAGCCTTATAGTATTCTGTACTTGTACAGAATATGTACACCTGCAGGCCTTTTTAGCATGACACACTGCATAAGCCTTTAGTCAGTTCATTGTCCATTAATCAGTTCCACCACATAATAATTCTACTTTTCTTTTTTAATTAGGGATTAAACAAGCAGAACTAAAGCTGAAAAGGAAAGGAAGAGTTTTCTGCCAGCTCTCAATGCCAGTTTCATGCCAAGGCCTCTCTCTCTCTCCTTAGAGGAATGCTGACCTGGCCCCCAACTGTGTGTTAATTGCATCGCTGGCCTTGCTGTGGTTCTCTGTATTTCTGTACCAAGGCACCTGATCTCAGGAATGCCTAAAGAGCTTAAAATGAGCTGGATTAGGAACTGTATAACAAGCTTTGTGTGTATATGTTTACCATGTGATGTTGACACAAGCTCACTGGAAATAATGTGTTTATCTGATAATAATGGATCCGTAGCAACTACCAAAGCAATAAGAAAAGGAGGAGAGAGGTGTGTGTGTGCTGTGTGCATGCTCTTTCTGTATGTTCATTGCTGCTGTCAGTACAAGCTCACATGCCATAGGCGTGTCACATATCATCATGTGTGAGATTTGTTTGATGTTATGAAAAGGCAAAGTACTATTGACATTCCGTGACACAGGATCACAAAGAGGTGAAGTACAAGGTGGTTTTCACATGAATTGACGGCAGTTCTTGATATCATGTTATTTTGTAACTGAAATAGTGCAAAACAAGTATAGAAGTTGGACTGGAGAGATGTAAAGTCAAAATCCAGTGTTGTCTGTTTGTATTCTTGTCTTCAGAGTAAAACAGTAACAAGACTACTAGGTTGTGTTTAACGAGAGGATTTGTGTATGTCCACTGTGAAACAGGAGGCTGTTATAGTATCAGTGGCAGACATAATTCCAGCCTTTGGACAATGCTATGAAACTCAACATCATTAGATATCAGTGGAGAAATGACTGAATGCATTTTTGAACCTTGTGTGTAACCGTCCTGTGAAACATGTGAAAAGACATTTTTCCTGTTACCTTATGTTGAAAAGCTGCCAAAGTTATCTATAGCATAGTCATTTTACCCCTCTCAGTTATAGCTCTCCTCTTTCTTACCTTATGCACTGTGAGCAGCGAGGTACAAATCTCTGGTTGGAGAAGAAGGGAATAGTGATTGTCTTTGCTGGAAGAGAAGGGAAAAGTCTGATGATAGCTGCTGAGTGAGTTGCAGCTAGAGAGGAAAAGGGCAGAAGCAGAAAGAGAAAGAGACTTAGTGACTTATTGCTCATGTGTGAAGATCGGCTCAATGGGGAATCTGCCTTTGAGATATTTAACTGAGCTATTTGATTAGAGGAAATGAGCCCCACTCAGTGTAATTGGATGCACTGAGCTCACCCTATCCTATCCATTTTGCTGCTATTTCCCTTCTTTCTGTTTAGGCCACTCTCTTAATCATTCTTTCATTGTTCACTGAGTAAATTCTTCCTCAAAATGAGCTGAAAAAACCCCCACAAATAATATCATCCTGCAAAATGTATGTTGCCTGTAATGACAAATCAGTGTATATCACCGTTTGTTAGAAAGTAAAGCATCTGAAAAGCCTCCTGCTCTGAAGTAGATGCTGGAGAAAAAGAAATGCAGGGTAATTAGGCCCAATCTTAATGAGATATAAAAAGGCAAGGCATGCAATCATGAGAATGGAGGAGATATTTTTAGCAGGTTTATTTTGCTGTACTGCAGTGGCGGGCTCAGGCCACTTGGAGGCACTGTGCATCCTTAAGACAACACAGCATACGTGTGCTTGCTAGTGTTACTGGCTTGTGTGTCCCAGTATTTTTCTGGCTATATATGGCTCTATCTGCATTCTTATGTGTCTGTGCAAAATCAAGGAGTGGGCTACCTGAGCTGATAATAACATTCCCATGGTGCACCATGCCGCTCGGTACAGTAGCAGCTTTACAGAATTGGCATTGTGAAATGGAAGGCCACCTCTCACAGTGACTGTTAATGTTTCCCCCTCAGCACAATTTATCATGCAGTGCAACAGAGCACAATTTATATTTAAATGTATTTTGGTGTACTTGAGATTATTTATTTTATTTTGTCCTACAACTCACAAGCAATCATACAAAGGATAAGGAAGCTGTAACAGTAGGAATTCACATGCTAATAGATACTTTCAGATATTTTTAAGATAAGGGAGTGGACACAACATTTGATGCAGTGTATTACACTCAAGTACAATACCTCTGCCATACATAGAATCTCTGTGAAGAACAGACTTTGTAGGGTATTTTTGTCCTATAGGGTTGCTTTTATTTTATAAGTATAGCTAAAAATTTGTCATCCCTTTGTATAGGATTTACAAAATATTAGGCCCACCTTAGACATAATAAAATTTAAGACATAGAACATAGCAAACTATGGCATCATCATATCTCTAAATTCAAAATTCTTGTTAATCTCATTAGTATTACATTAACCGTCTCAAATGTAGCGTTGAGTGCATTGCAATATTACATGGTAATTAATTACATTATCATCACAATTGAATTTTTCTTTATGGTCACATTTAAATGGATGAGTAATTTGGAATTAGAATTATCTTAGTTAAGATGAAGTTTTATGGTAGGTGTTTGGTTGGAACTATTTCCTTAAGAACTTTGCTGTACTAATTTCATTATCCATGTGTTATGGAGTTTCTCTCATTAGAAGATATTTCCCTTGAAATTACAGCCCAGTGTCCCTCCTCACAGCAGAAAACCTCGCATGGAAAATGCCTGAATGTGTACGCTTTGCCATATTCTTAATTTAGTTTCTCCTTTAGATGTTTTATCCATTTTGCCTACTCCCATCCTCTTTTCTAACCAAACTGCTTGTGGTTCTGTAATCCTTTGTTTTCTCCCTTTGCTTCCTCGGAGCTGCAGAGTTACCGCTACCTCTTATCCCTGATTTATTTATCTTTCCTCTAATTTTAGGCTTTTGTGGAGCCAGGTTGACAGGTCAATTCATTAGTGTTTAAATGAGTGAGGTGCTTAAGCCTTTTGTCTGCAGAGTGCTTAGCCATCTATGGAACATGCTGCCAGCGAACCGGCTATGCTGTTGCATTAATGAGGCTTATAGCTCACCTGCTTTTGTTTGTCTTGATTTTAAATTGACAGCAGCACCCCTTAAAGGTAAACAATGTTTTGTGTGTGCTTGCTAGTAGAGACCATCACACACACAAGATTTTGCTTGTAATGATGGTGGTCTAAGTCATTCCCAGAATTATACTCTATACCTTAATAATCATAAATCATGACTCTCTGTAGTTTCCGACCACAGTCGTGACCTATTATTTTACAACGGGTTATTACCATGATGCCTTTTATAACCACTTCATCTCTACTGGAACTCACATTTTGTAAATCTTTAAGTGGCTGCTTAATGGGGCCCTCCTGTGAAAGATAAAGGTAATTACATATTAGCCAATTTGCAGGATATACGCAGTATAATCAGTTTATTGACTATATTTTACTTGCAGTTACATGATTGACCATGATAGGCACACTCCACACAGTGCACATTTTGCTGTAACTTTTTGTTGCTTAAATGTTGTACAGCGAAAATAAATGAGAACATTATAGTGTTTTGTGAGTGTAATCCCATTTTAGACAGGATTTACAAAAAATAATGTTCCAGGTCGTCGATTAAACTCAGCTACTAAGTGAGTAAAAGGAACTTTAACTAAACACAGATGGCAGATTTAACTTTTTTCTTTTTTGTAAGCATCACCACTGCCAGACAGTTAATAACTGGAGAAGTGGCACTTTGAATGATTTTCAGTATGTATGCATGTGTGTATACACACACACACACACACACACACACACACACACACACACATACATGCATTATACCGCTACCTAATAGTAACTGTTCTTCTGATCCAGTGTTAATTTTAATATAGTAGATAATTTATGACGTTGCAAATATGTGGACTGCACATTTCTATGAACGTTAGTTTGACATTATATTACATTATTAGCCTTTGAGTTTTCAGAAGACACTATTTTACACAGTATATTACTGTATTGCTCAATGTAGCTAGTACTGACATTTGAAGCACTTTCAGATTTAATTTGTTGAATGTCTTTCCCCTTCATGTACAATTCAACTTGCAGTATTCTCTTGTACATTTCATGCCCCTTATGATATTTTAAATAATAATGTAATTCAGTATCTAGTCTTTCTTGGATAGTTGGTCTTTTCTTCCTGATGATACCCATTGGTACCAACTCTGTCCATTTTGCTAAGGTTCAGTATACAGCCAGAAATATAGAGGTGGAATGAAAAGGAAGTTTGACAGGAGAGAAGGAGATCTATCTATTGTGGTTTTGAAATTTTTATCAGATTTGAACAAAATGTTCTTTTGAATGTGGCACAAATATGTTTGGGTTGGCTTTATTTACAACTATGGGATTTACATCATTGGCATACACAGTAACTCTGTACAGTTTTTCATTTTTGCCTTTTTTGTATCATACAGATGAAAACCACAAGGAAATGAAAAGTGACGAGCATAAAGATCCCAACTTTTTACTTTACTTTGTAAATTATGTACTTGTTCAAAGCAATTAAAACAAAATTAAACTTACTTACATTTTTAATAATTAATAACAGTAACTACACCTTACCACAAGTTAAACTTAAAAACACACCCTTTTGTCTTATAAAACAGTGCATTGTGTAAACAGCACAGAAGCCTAAGTTGTTTGCTTGTTTGGCATTGAGTGCAGCAGGACTCCTGTGTTGACATAGTCGGTTTTTATCTCTAAGGTCAGTTTCTTTAGTTTTCTTATGTGGCTTTTTTGTCAACAACACGTAGACATCTTAAGCACCAAATGAAATGGGGAAGAGATAATGCTGGGAAAACATAATGCTGATTTTAGGGTTTTCTAACTCTTATTTTGCTCAGCTCTGCAGCTGCCATCACTCATTCAACAATTTCACACAGCATGCCTCTTCCGCACTTCCTCTGTCTTTCTCTGAATATCTGCCTGTGTATAGCATAAATCAACAGAAATAGAGAGGATGTTACCATTAGTTTGCACTATCATTGTTGTCAAATGTGGAGGAGGAAGTAATCAAACCTTAAGCTAAACAAAAATACATTCTAAAATATTAGTAGTAAACGAGTGTGAACGAATACTTAAGTAATATAAAGTATGGCCCTTTACATTATTACTGCTGTATAGTGTAGGGCTGGGATTTTCATTCACCTCAACTGAAGAGACACTAGCTTTTTGATAAGACACTAGCTCCCTGTTTCCCTGCTTTGTAAGTATATTCTGCTTTATCACATTTTAGTAGGACGCAAACTCAACATTTCCCCCGTGAGTTTCACAGTAAAAGCCTGGCAGTTCAGGGGGTAAAGAATATTACCTTCCTGTTCCTGGAAGGCTTTAACTGTGAAAGTGTTGTTTCATTTTCTCTGACTAACTGTAAAGAAGTAGAATTGATCAGATTTAATCAGTGATTATAAACTCCCCCCCCCCCCCTGTTATGAAGTGACACCAACAACAGCAGAGTGATTGGAATGACAGTGTTGTGCTGTAGAAGTACACAGGAAGCAATTTGACAAATTTACTATGTGAGCCATTTTACAGGATGCTGAGTCTTACTTACTACATATTTCTTTCAAAATTTGAGACCTTACCAATACATGTTTTTGTCGATAGTTTGTGGTATATGGTGGTATATTTTACTGTTTTCTTTTGTATCTTACCTTCCTTTATGCCCTCCCACTCTATACTGACAGGATGCTTATTTAAGTCAAGGTTGAAAGGGAAGAGAATAATAGAATAAAAATCCAGTCTTTTGTTATGACGACATACATTTCTCAAACGCTCTGCGCCCATAGTAGAAACTTAATTTTCCCTGTAAAAGCCAATAAGAAAGATAGATAGATAGATAGATACATAGCTAGATATATTCACTTTCACATCCTCCCCTGATGCAGCCCACAAGACCTATACGTATTTTATAGTGGGTGTTTCAGATTAAGATTATCCTATATTCCACACATTTTACAATAGTCAAATCAAGTAAGACAGACTGAAAATTGACTTTTTGTTGAAAAACGGTTTTAGTTCAACAACTGCAAATGAGTCTGGTGAATAGATTACAATGACATCAGGAAATAACAGGGGTAGAGGACATACCCTCCATCAAACCAAGTAGTGGTGCTAATGTTACACAGGAGATATATACTCCATACACTCACACTCACACTCACACACACACACACACACACACACACACACACACACACACACACACAGAGCAATAGAAGCTGAGCATTTTACCATCAAACCCAGTCTATTTCTATGTAGGATATTATTTTGTAAAGTATTTGACCTTCAAAAAACTAATGATTCTGGAAAAATATTTTGTATGTTGATTTCTAGCCCACCTCTCTGATAGAGCAGCTCAACTGAGATTTCATTTGAAACCAATGGAAAGGTACTGGGTTGAAAAAAAAATGCCTTACTTCATGTGAGACAAAAGATTAGCCAAAGACAGTGATGTCTGAGAAGAAGTACAGTCAGTCTAAAAACGTCTCCCTGGCACTTATTGATTTTGCACTTTTACTCAGGCTAAGGTTTGCGGTGTTTTTGAAGTCGTTTGATTGAACCAAAAATGAGCTGCTTATTTCTGCCTTTTTTGTCTCATTGTGTGCCATAATGCTAATTTACATTCAACCCACGAAAACCCATTTCTACCAGAGATTTCACAATGATGCTCTTGAAGAAAGCAGTGGGTAGAATTAAGGTTTCTGTAATGAGCTTTTATTTAGCTTTGTATCTCTGTTGTGCAGACAGCTGGGCCATTTGAGGGTAAACTGTCAGACTGAGAGAAGTTCAGTCTCAAAACTTTCCCAGTGATTTTGAAGTGTTTGATCCAGTCGTGTTTGTTGGAAAATTCAGCTGATGTTATGTTGGGAACAGAGATGTGCATGTAGAGTATGCTGGAAGACCTTGCCTTTGCTGTTACGATTCTGAATGCTGCTCATGCCACAGGGTTTGTATTGATGTCTAAGATAAATTGAAAATGCGCTTCATGTATCGAATTCATGTACTGCTACAACTCATATCATTATTCCCTTAGTAAGAACAAGTACAACTGCAACATTTTAATTGGCTCAAAGCTGCTGTTCAGATGCATTTTAATAAAAAAGTATTGAACTACTACTGTTGAATTCACAGGGTCCACTACTCACTTATAGCATGTTTCAACATCTTGCTCAGCAAATATTATGTCAATGCACAGGACACACTGAATGTTCCTACTGAATATTTGCTGTTATGTAATTTCAGTAATTAACCTAAGCCCAAGGTGTGGTTTTTCCTCATAAATTACTACTTTAGATTGTGTGAAGACTTGTTGGCATCATCCGATTCACCACTTACATGCGCACACACACACACAACTGACTCATTCACTCCTCTACTGAGATTAGCCAGGATTTTCTCTGCGCTAAACTGTCCTGCCAGTGTGAACTGTAATTTCCTCTCAAGCTGCACACTGTAACAGAGACAGTCCGAGAAAGGCAGAGACAGAGAGTATGTTGTGAATGATGCTGGAATGACGAAAAGCCCTCCAAAAAATTGTTATCGAGTGATTTAGCGCTACTTTTAGTTATTCATCTTTTGAATGTTATTGAATTGATACTCTACAGGGTACAATACAGTATTGCAAGGAAACAGAGTGGCTGTAGTTCAGGTGGTGAAGCGGGTTGGTGGTTCAATCCCTGGCTCCTCCTGTTAACAAGTTGAAGAAAATGAACCACAATTTACCCATGTGCAAAATGTGAGGGGAAAAAATGTAGGTTGCTATGAACATAAGCAAGAACAATGTAACATAAAATTTAGCTTACACTACAATACTATCAAAATACATTATACACAATAATAATGGTGACATGGGCGATTTTGCAATATGTCGGGAGCAAATACACTAGATGTGTAGACACTTCACTTCATCCTTACATACCTAAGTGTAGGATTTTGTACTGAACTGTGAGTTTTGTCCAACACCACATAGTGCAGATCAGTGTCTGAGAAAATACAGTGTAGGCTGATGTAGACTTGCAGCTGATGCTGTTTTGCTGCGTTCATTGTGTGGCTTGTGTGGAGTATAGAGGGTGAGTCTTTTTAACACACACACGCGCATGCACGCACGCGCGCACACACAGGTGATCTGTCGGACTGCTGAAATGTTCCAGACTTGTCTGGAGGCTAGGAAGAATGTGCTAGTTATGCATCACAGTATTGCAATTTTGATGCCAGAAAAAGAGAACATTGCTCCCAGTGATACTACTCTGGTTAAATAAATGTAAAATGTAAAAACAATTAGGGTGAGGTATTGCTTATCAAATATTTGGTCCGACCTATTGTATTAAAATGTTTTTAATCAAAAGGTTGAAGGTATAATGTTTGAGACAATAGAGCAGCAGGGTAGAATGGGAAAAGAAAGACTGAAATCTGGCAGAATAAAATGTATGAGACAGGTTGATTTGTACTTCAAACAACAAAGATTCCACCCACATCTTAGTTGATAGTATTTGTCTGTTTTGTTTATTCTTTTTCCTTCATTATTCCTTATTCATTAAGACCCAAAAACTGAGTACCAGTCAGTTATCGTGCAACACATGAGATTTTCTATAATGAGTAATTTTATGCTTGTGTCTTCTCGTCAAAGCCCTGTCAATTTAGTTTCGTGAAGCACAAAATTGCCTTGAAAAATAAAGCTTTGAACTATTGATTCATTGCTTTGCTTTTGGGTATGCTTTGAATTATTCGGTAGACAGAAGCGCAGCAGTCAGACAAACTGCATATTCTGAGGCTGTTATGAGAAGTGATTGTCATCTGTATTATCGTTTGTAATTGTGTGAGATTTTTCCAAAAGCCTGTTCTGCTATCTGTGTCTGGATGTAAAGAATAATCTGTTGTTGAAGCTGTTGGAATGAGACAATCATGTGAAACAGTATTATAGTAAAAAGTCAATGATGGTGCTTATTAAATTGTTATTGTTCAGTCATAATGAAATTAAAAATATCATCCATAATAATTTCAAGTGTCCATCTTGGCATTCTGTTCTGTATAATATCTATTAAAGTTTCCCAAAGGTAGTGTTCATGGTGTGATTAGATAAGGTTACATTGCAGAGCTGTTCCTGGTATTGTGTTAAATTCCTGTACATTTATGTAGCCTGCCAAATTGGATATGTTATATCACAGTAACATAAATGAAATCTTTGTGTGCTGACATTTTAAGGTTTTTACGTCCCATAATATATTCTGGTGTGTATCAACAAAAAGCTGCTTTTTTGTTGCTAATACCAAACCACGTACAGAAAGATCCTGATTTATGTCAAATCAAAATTTAACAGGGGTATGTAAACACCTGTTCCTGAGTAAACGCAAAAAGAGGTTGCATCTGTATATGTGTGCATTCTGTTTTTTGTTTCTGAATCTATGCAGAGTATCATGTATCTCTGATGTCTAGAGTAGTGCTAAACAATTCGAAACCGTAATATGACCTACCGCAATTTTCAAATCACATGAGGCGCAATATTTATGAAAGGCAAAATGTGCATCAAAATACCATTTTAAATTAAATATTGTTGTGTTGCCGAGATGTCCTGGCCTACACATCATATTCTACAGAGTTAAGAAAACATCTTTGTTTGGTACAGATCCTCGCAAAAGTCTCACCATAATCATTTAAATATGTTTTTCAATGAGTGATTATGTAAAAATGATCATTCCTTCCAGTATTGCAAATCATATCGCAATTGCAATATTATTGCAATTAGATATTACTATTATAGGTAAAACTAGATATTTCTCTCCCAGCAATTGGTCTTAAAGAGCAAAAACACCTTTTCCCAGAGGCAGAATGATATAATGACTCTAATGCACTCATAATGTACCTGTAATGCTATCTAATGCCTTACAATGAAGTGAATGTTACCTGTGATTTTCGTGGTTTTCAGGATATCCTGAACAACCTGGACCCTCCGGGAACCGGAGAGTTGGACGATGATGACCTCATGCTAGATATGGACCTCCCAGAGGATGGCTTGCATGGTCAGCAGCACACACAGACACACACACATACACACACAACCATTTATGTAATTGCAGTTATCCTACACAGGATTTATAATTTGTGAGGTTATTCTGTGGCCATGGCAAATGCTTCAGTTTCATTTAAGCAGACACCTCCAGCAAAACTGTTCTGATCATAATTGTAAATTAATGCTTTAGCAAGGTCTGAGCATCCTATTTCCAGCAGTATCCCTTTATGGCATATAATGTCTTGAATAAATTGAATCCTGCCTTGCCTTGGGTAAAGATGTGCCTCTGCAACATCCATTTAAATCTTTTAATGGACACCTTGTTGTCTATTATGCGCTGTTACTCTTTTAATGTTTGGTTGCTGAAGAGTTATTAAATTACAGCTCCACCACTGCCACACAATAGGCCTTGAATGACAGCTAGGCAGCTGACTTGGAGAAGTATTCAGCCAGCTGAAACAGAGCCTGTCTGGCTCTGTATATATGAACAGATGCATATACAGGCTTAGTAGGAGCAGGGTTTGCATTGATTGCCTTGACAACAGCAGTATGCTGTTAGCATGATTAGTTAACTACTTACTATTCCAGATTACAGCACCCACTCCCATCTTGATAAAAAATCTATTGAAGTCTCAGGAGTTTTCTCTGTTACCCGTTTTTACTTTGTAAATGTAATCAATTACCAATCAGTAAAATGTCTTCTTTGTAGGTGTTAAAGGTAATCAGGTCACATTATTACCACATAATAATCGTGTTGACAACGTCAGTATGGATTCATCAGATAGTGTGTGTCACATATACGAGAGGAGGAGGGGAGAGGGAAATAGGGGTTGCGGAATACTGACCTCATCTTTCATGAAATATAATGAATTCTAGGAAATTAATTTTCCCTCGTCAGTCCTGAGGCCAGCCCTGTCAAAGTACCAATCATTGATTATGTGTTTGACACAGACAGGCTTGGTATGTATAAACAAGCACCACAAAATGCAATATACAGAGGGCACGGCATGGACATGGATTGGAACAATCACAATCATGTTCAGATTTTGTTGAAACTGTTTTAGAGAGGCGTTGATTCAACTTTATGGTCATTTTGGAGGATGTCGATTGTGGTGCTGTTGAATTGTAGTTTGTTACACAGGGAGGTATTTCTAAAATTACAGCCTCCAAAATGACCGTTAAGTTGAATCAACGCCATTCTAAAACAGCTTCAACAAAAAAACGAATATTACAACCTTCATGAAGGTAGAATTTATTACAGCCTGTTGTATTAGAGCGCATTAGCTTGACTAGGTGTACCTAATAAACCTTTCACTGGGTATAAATTACTGAGGCAGCTTTAGACTGACCCTGATATCATGCTTTAGTCTGTAAACAGTGATCGCCTTGTTTTTTGAGAGACAGGAGACAGAGAGAGAGAGAGGGAGAGGAATGTTCACTCCAGAGGAATGTTATTTAGAGTGTCGTCCTTCCTACTCCTTTTCGGGAAGTGGCCATATTTATAGTGCTCTATGTCATGGCTAGAGCTAGAGTCATGAGAGGCAGAGTGAAAGCACAGAAGTGTCCAGTTAGACCCAGCCCACAGGGCAGGCCCTGAGATGTGGGATAGGGTAGGGTGTTTTCCCCCTACCAAAGACACACTGCCACAGAACAGGAAGAGGGGAAGTAGAGTATAAAAAAAGGTCCCATGACAGGAGAGAGGCCCCAGCTTTTCTCCCTTGACTGCCTCTGCTTGGATACTAACCAGCCACCTCAGCTGCACTCTCACCACCACCACAGTCATCTCTCCCCAGTTCCAGTTCCTTGGGAGTTCCCAGAAAAACAAAGCTGTCAACAAAGACAGAACCAGGCAGGCTGGGAGCTGTGTTGACTTTCTCCCTCTGGCCCTTTAACTGCTCACCCAGCTGACTGGACACCGAGTCATTTCTCTTCACTCTCTGTCTGAGTTTTTCTGCCATTATGGATTGTTTTTTCCAAGTTGGAATATATTCCGATTTTATTACATTTTAGAGGGCGTTTTATGAGCTGAACAGGAGTTATTGAGAGCGCTCAAGTTTCCTGGAATGTAACAGTTAAAATGAAACCGGCTGTCTGCTCCTGTGCTATGTGGTGACACTAAGGGTAAAGTATTTTAACCACCACCACTGCATTCTTTGGATTGGGTCTTTCAATCTGCCAATATTTATTTATCTATCCCTTTTTTCTCTCTTTCTCAATTTGCTATATAGAGTCAAGGGTCCTTTTGATTTCCTGTGGGTCGCGCTCTGTTAGTTGTCAATTTTGTTGCGGCCATGGTTCATTTCACAGCTATATGCTATTGAGTGTTGCCAAATACTGTGTCCTTTTACCTCCTTGAAAATGAAATGGCCTGCCACTGTGTGTGTGAGAGCATGTTTGCATCTGACGGTGGAGACAGTTGAGAGAAATAGAGAATGAGATAGATCAGGATTTAAATGCATATTCTAGAATAGAGTATTTTATATATACACAGCAGTATTTTAGCAGTAGCACTTTTTGTGTTGTGTGTGTGTGTGTGTGTGTGTGTGTGTGTGTATACCTTAGAGTGGCAGAGAAAATAAAGAAAAACAAATTCCATTATTTGCTAAATACTGCTCATCTTTAACCACAAACACGTACTAGTTTTACACAAATAATAGCAGAAACAGAAGTGATTTTCTTGAACCTTTGTTTCTTTTTGTGCATCTATACTGCACCTACAGTATATCAACAACACTGATATACAACACTGGTGTGATAGCATTGTTTATATGCTCTTTAATCTCTCACTTGCATCCTCTCTGTTTCAGACATTCAGGCACTTAAGTTTCTTTTACTCTAGCTCACCTTCTCTTCCCTATACAGACACTGACAGGATGTCCCACATTGAGCGCTCAGAGAGGGCTGGTCGGCAGTGGCAGCGACGTAAACACCACCGCTGGAGTGGACCAGATAACTTCCACAGTGATAACAGGTTGGTTGGGCTTGAAAGATTTTTTAAAAATTTCAAGAAAAGAAGTAAAAAGTATTAATTAAAAACATAATTAAGTCAACATCATTCTGTTTTTCTATCTTTCTCTCTGGCTATTTGTCTCTATTTCAGGGCCCATGTCTTCCAGCACTATGATGGTCTGAAGGCTTCAAGGATCTCTTCACGGCCCGTCCCCACTGAAGACAGACAGCATCGCTACATGACGATGCTGGATGACCTCACACTCGAACACATGACCCAAGACTGCAGCTCCCTCAAGAACCAGCTGCTCAGGCTCAAAACGTTACTGCAGGTTAGATCCAGATTTGCAAAAAGATGTGAACGAACACAAACTCATATGCTTACCAAAACTTGCACACTCTTACACATATGTATGCACATACTGTACAGTACTACAGGACATTAACACATATATATATTTGGTAGGTTCATGCACATACACATACACTGTATGTGTTCATTATGTACTGTCCAGTGATAGAAAACTCTGTGACGCTCATATGTCTGTCATCTGTCTAATGCTGTTGCATCACCCTTTGAATGAGTCACACACAAATAACATGCCAGTCATGTCACCACTCCCAGGCTTTTATTTTGGTATTATAATTAGACCACATACTGTGAATTTCCACGATTTGGAGTTTGATTTCAGCTGCTGCTTTGTCTATTAAATACAGCTTTATATTATTTTACTAGAGGGTTAATTTTGAATAATCTTCTTAGGTTTGTCAGGTGTTCACTGCATCACTGTCCTCAGGTGTTCAGCATGAGCAGCATTTGTGGGGTTTTTCTCAGGTTATTAGATGCTCTGGGCTTCCTTCTTTATAAAGTATATATCTGTGCTTGTGTGGAACTCTTAATAGATCGTTTTCCGTAAGTACGTCAGTCAGAGAAATCCATTTAATGGGAAGAAAGAAAGGTTGACAGAGGAAGTAGAAGAGAGAAATAAAAGATCCCAGCTATAGAAATGTGCTCTTACATATGAGATGAACACACCAAAGCCACACTCCTACAAAACACACAACCCCATCTTGGAAATTGCCAAAATGCACGGAGGCACTTCACACTATGAAAAAAAAATGAAATTATCTTGAATGCCTTGACTCAATTTACCCTCTATAGCATAAAAAGTGTTATTTGCGTTTGCACTTAAATCAAAGGTCCCATTCAGATGTGTTCATTGTGCTCACTTCAATTAGTCAAACACTTTGGCTGTATAGCCTGAAGAGGGAAAATATTTCTCTTGGCCCATTAGTTACTCTGCTCTTAATTGTGTTTTTTTAGTATGATGTTGAGCTTAAGGCAGCAATGGTAAAAGGAGCCTCCAGCCTTGTTGAATCTTAAGTGATCTTTGCTTTTTTGTGTCATGCTAGTTTTAAAGAAACTAATCTACCTGAACTGAATGAGGAGCAGGTAGAATGTAGTGTTGAAATAAAATGTATATTTCAAGTAGTTGACTGAGCATCTATCGACAACAATTTGTTAATTTTTAAAAATGTGAGGATTCACTTTTCATAAAATTTCAGGTTATTGTGTGTACATGATACAATCCAAGAATGTAAGTGGAGTGTTGCACTGAATATTCTGTGTTGTTTGGTAAAAAAAATCACCAGTGTTGCATTTATTAAACGTATTGAATTGAATACTCAAAAACATACTTACTAACTCTGCCTCAGGTATCTAACATTGGTAGCTGATAGTTCAGGGTCAGGAGAGCATATGTGCTAAAGAGTAAACTTATTAACTTTGCTCTTGAGGCCTGCCTAAGGCAGTTGTCATTGATCCAGCTCACTGTGTACTCTGTGTCTGTGTGCGTTTGTTTGTTTGTTTCCAGCTTGAGGATACAGACTCTGAAGCAGATGTTCCTGAGGAGATTGAAGATAATACCACTGCATCACAGGTAAGAAACTGTTACCTTAGATTTATAGCAGTGAACGATTGGACATGCTGTATATATACAGTATATTTTTAAAATTTTTCTCCATTTTCAAACCGAGGTAGTCCACTAGAACCTACAGTATTCATAATTTTCACGTGATGTCACATTCCAAGGAAAACACTCCCTTGGAGGGCAAAAAAGACATTATTTTCCGATGCCCACCAACCAGGAAGCAAGTGACACACTGTTACCTTGTTTGTTACTTTTGCGTTGCCAAAATGCTGGGTGGTTGTTGTGCTTTCAGATGCACTAATCGAGGAGGAGACAAGCCTGAGCTGTGTTAGGTGAGGTAGGTGAGGGATTCCATAGAAGGTAAACGTAAACATTACAGTCGAGTGCTGGCATGGACCTGGCGGTTTTTAACATCAGAAATACGGCAGGGGGTGCTTTATATGGATCGCAAGTGCCCAAGACTCCATATCTATCTTTTTCTTGACTTGAGAGGTGATCCAAATAAAATTTATCGGCTTTTGCGGCGTCTCTACGAGGGAGTCCGGTGTGAGCCACTATCTTGGTCTGTTGTTTTGCCCTCCAGGTCACTGCCCATGTCAAGTGACTTAAAACTGAATACTGTATGTGTGTATGTTTTCAGTTGGAGGAGCTGATTAAGGAAGTGCAGGTGCTCAGAAAGGAGCTGAGGAGTCGAGACAAGACCATTGCTCAGCTCACATTACAGTGTCAACAGCTACAACAACAACATCAGCGGAAAGAAATGGTGAGTTGTTGTGAACAGGACTTATACAAGTCTGAAAAAGGGACTGTACCATATGGGGAGAAATATAGAAATATATACAGTGTAACCATTCAAGTCCAGAAATACATTGTCCCCCTGCCTGAGGTTTAGGACTGTGGCAGAATTGTATGGTCTGGCAGAGTACATGCCAAAAACGTCTACAGGTGCTGGATTGAAAAACAACTTGAAGTAAAAAGATCCCCACACTGTCCTGATAACCCCCAGCAAATTTGACAATTGCCAAATAGGTTTGACAACGCCTCTGTTGGATCAAAACGTTGCTCTCTTATATTAAATTAGCTGGGAGCTATGAGCACAGTGTGCTGATCTTTTGCAGAGCATGTGAGTTATTACTGGTGTCAATGTCTGTTGTTTGATGTTTTAAAGGTATTAAATATAGTATTTTTATTTGAAGTATGAGTCATTAGGGAAATTAGGCACAGACAAGATCATGGCTGAGAGGATTGGCAGCATGTACAATCAAAAATTTATCTCATTGGGCAACAAATGAACCCTCTATCTTTTTCTTGTCAGGAAAAAAAGGGAGAAACATCAGGAAGAGCAAAAGAGGAGCCCTCTGTTAGGAGGGACAGGCATGCAATTAGTTTTGTATATACTGAATGGACAGAAACAGAATGACAGTATTAGATAAATTCCGTGCAAATACCAGACAAGACCTTGACAATGGCCGCAAATGCATGGTTTAGACTACATGTTATCTCAACAGAAAGTATATTTGCTGTTACGAAATGTTATGAAGGAGCTCCACTGTAGGGAACATAACAGCATCCTCTTTATGATGCAAAACTTTGAAATATAGTGTACATTTAAAAAAAAAAAACATTCTATGAATAAGTCTCAGAATAGTCATAAATATGGTGACGCTCAACACTGATAGAAAGTAAATGACCAAGGCTTTTACACTGTGTATGTCCGTGCAACATAAAGAATAGCAATACAGGGTCTTTGCCAACTACAGTAATCCATGATCGGGCCATGTGTTACATGAGCACTTACAAATGGGGCAATAGTAGCTCCATTGCTCATGTTTAGCTTTCATGTGCTGCAAGCATGTGGCTTCTAGTAGTTCACCAATACTCTGAACAGATCTGAGATATAGTTAAGCATGTCCTTCCCTTGCCTTTGTTTAATCCAATTCCAGATTTTTCAGATCTTATAAAGAGAGAAAGCATGACAAGAAGGAATAGGATATACAAAGAGGGGAGAAATGATTTTCTGTAAATGTAACCAACCTGTGTTTTATAGGATATTGAAAACAGAGAAGTATTTAAAAACAGACAGTGTTGAAGGGAAGTGGTACATGTACAGATCCACCATTCAGCCATCCAGTGGGTGCCTACCAATAACCTTTGTTCTCTTTGTTTTTTGCTGGCTCCATCTCCACTCTTAACATTCATTAGTGTCTTGACCAGGCTCCCTTGTTAGCCAACAACCGTATGCTTTGCTGACATTATTCAAATCCCCACTGTTTTGAAAATACCAAAATGTGGCGTGTCCGCCAGCCTCCCTGCCTCTATCCAATTATAATAAGCACCCACCCACTGCAGGTTCTTCAATCCAGCACATTGTTGCACCATCACCCTTGACAAGCGAAGAGAGTAAGAAAAAGCTAGGACATATTTTCAGATCTGACATTAATGAGTGTAGAGGCGGAAAGAGTGAAGATGTTGGGGGAAGTAGATAAAAGTTAAAGTAACAGATATTTACTCTGCTGTTTCATTGTTGAAGCACTCAGCGGGCACGCAAAGTTAGGTTAGAGTAATGCTGAAGAGGGTTTGTGTTCTCGTGGTCTCTGATGTCCCCGCAGTACAGAGTTGAATAGTAGTGAAGCCAAAAAAACAAACGCATAAGGCTTGAATCAGTTGAATGTGCTGACGAACCCTGCATTGTTGGTTGTTAGAAAATAACAATTCGAACAACACCGGTTCAGAGTTTGTATAGAGTCTGACAGTCATCTAGTTTGTATTGGTGTCCAGAATTTATTTTTTTAACCTTTATTCAGGGGAGCTTCACTGAGCGGAAGCCTCTCTTTTGCAAGAAGGCCCTGATCACATTCACACCTGGAAGCTGCCCAGTACAACCACAGCCTGGTCTGCTGGCCACTAAGCAGGCTAAGCTGTTGGGGTGCTCTTGCTATAGGGCACCTCAGTGGTGGTAAATGAGGGAGGGCAAACACTGCTTGGTTTACTTTCCACACCCAGGTTTTATCCTGCCGGTTCGGGGATTGAACCTTTGGGCCACCACTGCCCAAGGAAGTCAGAGGCAATTTGATCTGCTTGAAATTGGTTAAAAGATAATATTGCAGTTGGTAAAGAGTCAAGTTAACAGAGTGAGGTGAACTGTTGAAGAGAAACTGCTGAGAGACAGAAGGGGGGAACAGTTGACGGAACTGAACATAATGGAGTAATGAGAAAACAATAGAGGAGCTGTGTGTGGCAGGGGGAAAGTCTGTTGCAGTATACAATGTGTGTGCGCGGTGTGTGTGTTTTCATGAGGAGGGCTGAGAGGAGAGAAAATGAAATAATGGGAGAGAGAAAAGTGGAACTATCAAAGATAGAAAACTGATTTCTCTGTCTTACTTGACAGAATGCAGTTTTGGTTGCTGCTTCCACTGCTGTTGAGGCAGACTGCTCATGATTATGCCCTCTTCTTGTTTGAGCGGCATTGAAGTTTTCACCAAGGCTGGCAAAAACAAGAAATTTTTGTCATTTTCTGCCATAGTCTATGCAGCCAGGCTGCTGTTGCTCCATTTATTCATGTGTAAGAGAGACAATATGAGATTTAGTGCTAGATTCTTTAAAAAAAACTGATGATTTAATGAACATCATTATTTGCTCTGATGTTCTATATAAATATTGGATTGACTTAAAAGTTTGGGTTAAAAAAAGGCTAATATTTGTCTCGAAGTGTATTACTTACATTAGATAGGTTTGTCGCTAAACGTTTTAACAGATGAAAAAGGAGGTAATTTGGGTGAACATGTGCTTAATCTAAATAGTCAGTGAGTTTAATAAATTGCAGGATCTCTAAATAACCATGTAAGGGTAATTCTAGCCATTTACAACCTGGGCGTGATTTTCCCTGATTTGGCCATCATGCCTGTCAGTTGTAATCAAAACTGTGTGATAATTTGCTGACTTCCACTTTTCCTCCATTTTTGTCCTGAAAAAGTGGAGAAACAGGATATTTCATTGCCTCAGCATAGAAATATTCATTGATTTTTGTCCTCCTACCTTCAGTTTATTTGATTAATTTAAAACCAGCCAACTGCAGCAGATATTTTTTCTTTTGTCAGTTTGTTCAGTTCATAAATCTGTATATTCTGTATTAAATTGATTGAAACCAACAACAGATTCTCACACACACACAGATTTTTTTTCATGATGTTTTTTCATACTCTTCTGAGTATCTTAGCAAATATCTATTTAAGAGTTGAATTAAGGTGAGTCCAATTACACTGTGTGTGTTGGTATTGAAAGGGACATGCTTTAAGTACTTTTGTTTTGCCTTTTAAAGTTGTTCTTTGCCCTGTTTAATTTTGACTGTTGTACAAAGTGACAAGCTTTTAACCGGCCCAGGTTAAAAACAAGACAAATACTATAACATTCAGTGATTATGTAATAAGCTTTCTTTCATTGATTCATTTACCCTTGCCCTCTCAGCCTGCTCAAGGACGGCAGTTCAGGTGTCAATGCCACCACCAGAGGGCTCCCTCTTCACTACGACAGAGTGACAGACAGATGGACAAAGGGATGCTGCATCACTATGACAAGGCCACGCAGACATACTGGAGACCCCCGAACCATGCTGTGAGTCCAAACATTCACAGCACCCTTAACGCCAGTCCTGAGCAGTGCTCTCTTTGCTTTGCAAAACATGATTTCTAAAATCTGAAACTGGTTAAGCTCAAAATGTGTACATTTCAACTTATTTCTAAAATTTCCAAGATAATATTACATACCAACATATGCCTGGTGCTCATCTCAGCTTAACAATCACATTTGGATACACTGGTGACCAAGCACATGTGAGCAGTATGTTGCTGAGTCATTCTACTCCGCTGCCTCTCTCTGGCCAGCCTGTCTGAATTGTTAGATGACTACACGATGTCCTCTCTATGGAATACAGTTTATTAGGTTGTCAGTGGGATTGCCACTCTGTCTCACACTCTTGATGCCCACATCTCACACTGAACAGGGGCTGGTGTTAATGTTCAAGTGATGGAGAAAGAGAAGATGTACAATAGGGGGAGGGGGGGATTAATGGGAGGAAGGAAGTAGACAGAGAAAGGTAGAAGATGGATATATATATATGTGTTCAGTGTGTTCAGTATCATGCCATAATAGCATGCCAGCCAAGTATTGATTCAATAGCAGGAGTGCCACAGGCAGGGTGCCTAGTAAACACTCTCCTAACTGACCTGCTCTCAGCTAAAGGGGTGACACACACATAAAGAGGCAGACATCAGCAGTATAACATACAGAAAAGAAAATAATTATATTTATTTAAATATATACCAAAGAGTTTTTCTGTGTTGTTGGTATAATTGTAATAATAAATGATAGAAATGAGGCTTGGCCAATTGGTTTATCAACAGTGGTTAAAAGGTATTGGTCAAAAGTCTATTTTAACGTAGTACATGTAGGCTCCAGAGGAAAAAAAGAAAAGGACAGAACAAGCAAGCTCACTAACTACAATAGGTTCGTGGTTTAACAGTTGCTATGACAACCATCAAAGCAGGGCTAGCTGTGCTCGATGGGAATCATCTCCGTGGTGGGAACATATACCTGTGACCTGTAGTGCCTGGTGTATAATAACACGCTAGAACATTAAACACAGTAAGACTGAGTTTGTGCTTTTCTCTCTACTCTGTCTACTCCTGTCTTTGTTTGCCATTGCCCCACCTTTATTCTTCCTGTAATCTACATTACTAAATCATCACCAGAGTGGGTACTATTTCCTGCACTGTGTTTTGCTGCATTGTGGGCACAAACTCATTAGCACACCTTGTTAGTGACATTTTACTTTTCAGAGCATGCAATTGCCCTGGAAGGTGAGGTTTTTGTCGCGGTTTCTGACAAGGTAACAAGAGAAGAGAGCACAGGTAAACAAATAACAGTGAGAAAGGGATGTTTCTTTCTCTGTTTTTCTTGCATTTAAATAGTATCAAAGCTCTTGTTGTCGCACTGACAGGTTTAGCACCTTCAGCAAGCTTGGGTTCACAGTGTCCCTCTTACAGTGCTTCACTTTTATATCTTGTGTTTTTTCACACCATCTTTCAGTATATTTTCCAGTCTGTCTCTCAAGCTTTTTCTCTTTCTAACCCTTTCTAACCTAAGCCATTTTTTTACACAATTATTATTTTCTTTTAAGCATCTCACACATTCATTCAGTCCCTCTTTATTTCACTTTTCCTCCAACACACACATACAAACAGAGGCACACACAAATTCATAATCTGGAGTCATCTTTATTGTTTTTTTTCCCCTCTTGCTCTCTGAAATGCCCTTTCCCGTTGATTTTCTACTCCTCTGACATTTAAAGTGCCACTGTATCTGAGCACTGGAGTAGCTCTTGCCCTCTGATAGTATTTTTGAGTGCTAAGCTGAAAGGATCAGCCAAGAATAACTTTGATGTCAAAGGCCAGTAGCTATAATCTTTTTATAGCTTTAATGCTGATATGTAGTTTCCTTATCAGTAGCCTAGAGGGTAAAATGTTCACCCTTTTATTGGGAGGTCAAGAGTTAAGTCCCTGGCTGAGTCCTGCCAACAACTTGAGCATGGACTTCATGGGTAGCTCCCTGTGGTCAGATTAAGAGTATAACAAAAGACTAAGCTTGTGGCCTATGACCTTGGACATGGCTATTTAAGGACATTTACTTTTACAGTACAGTTCATTGTTCATGCAGCACTTTCAAGCAGTTAATATGATATGATACATTCTCCTCAAGCGAGCCATTCATTCACATAATATTTTCTCAGGGACCAAATTATTGTGGGCTGTTGCTCTGTGGGCTGCTTTAACCAATTTCACATTTTGTGGAGACCAGGGACGTACTCATCTCCTAACTTCTTCACAGTCTGTAGGAAGGCTTTGGCAACATATTCTAACCAACTGCTTTTGGCACCAGCACCTGCAGCTTCCCGTTTTAATCTGCTTACAATCCAATTTTGTGTCCAAAAGCATGCTCAGGAAAAAACAGTGTCTCACAATAGGGAATGAGTATATGTCTGTCAATGTACAAGATGCAGACAAATATTGGAGACACTTGCAAAACACACATGTGATGTGACATTAGAAACTACTTAAATGTCACTTGTAGAAAAATAATCTACTTGTCTAGCTCTCCAGAGCAATCACAGCAGCAGAGATATTGCCTCCTCTGCCTTTCGCAACAAATAAAACACGAGCAGCATGATTTTTTTAGTAATTTCAGATGTAGCACAAAAGAAAACTACATAGGCTTGTGTTTGTGTGTGTAATTGTTTTGGTTTTTGTTTGGTGTCTGTTTGTGTCTGAGAGAGACCCTAATTGTCTGCATATGTTTGTGTGTTTAGTGTGTGTGTGTGTGTGTGTGTGTGTGTCTGTGTCTGTGTTTGTGTTTGTGTGTTCATGAGCGGGATGTGCCACATGTACCTCTTGTACTCAAGTGCAGGGCACACTCAGTGTGACTGAACAATGAGTTCAACAGACTGAGGACTGGGGAGCCAACCTTGTTAATAACCCAGATAAACAAACACGCAGATGAGCAGCAGCAGTGAAACAATGGCAACACAATAGGCAGTTTTTCATCAGTGGCAGACAGTGAAGATAATTACAGCTACCCTCCTACTCCCTCTGTGCCTTTTAAATATCCACTTCTTCTTCTTCTTCTGTCCTCACACCTCCCTTCATGTCTTTTTATCGGTCCTGCTCTCTCACTCTGTTATTTTCTTTCTTTCTTTCTTGCTTCAGTGATTTCTTTCTTTGCCTGTATTTTTGTCTCTGTCAGTCTTTCTTTGACATTACCTCTCTACTTCTCACCTCAGATGTAATTAGATCAGTTTGCTGTCACTGAGAGAGAGAGGGAGAGAGAGAGAGAGAGAGAGAGAGAGAACATGGAAGGGAGAGACAGTTTGATTGAACAAGGTTAGTGATCAGTGCTAAGCTGTAGGTTGAAAGAACAGGTTTTCCCCTCTCAGATCCTGACATTACCTCTCCACCCACATCCCCTCTGTCTGCCACCTTGCGTCACAGACACACCATTAATACTCAATGCACAGCAGAGTCATCTTGGACAGGTGAAGATTTAATTGCCAAAGTCAGTGAAATGAGACATTGTGGCCAGGCCTGAGGTATTAGCTGTAGCCAACCATGAGAAGCTCTGTGTAGTGGATTAGGGGATTCAAGCAGAGAGATGCCGTTGTAAAGGCGCGGCATCATGGCTTCTTCTAAATTCTGTTGTTATTTGATGAAAAGGGTGTAGGATCACAAAGAACCTTTACTTGACTTTTAAATTCTTGTCCTACTTCATTAAGTTTCACCATCTGCTTTGGGGACTATGCACAGACAAAGTATTTGAACAAATCCTGAGAGTCCAATGGATGAAAGGTGGCCTCTAGAGAACTACTACCAGTACTGATATAGTAGTTTTTTGTTAGAATGACATTTCAAACAGAACTGCTTTATTTTATGTATTATTTATTATTGTTCTGCCCTTTCATTTCTTTTTACATTCTCCGCTAAATATCATTCAAGCTCTTTTGCCATACCATGAACCATGTTTTTTTTAGCCTTTATCTAGCATCTAGTTTTTTTAGGCACAAACCTGAAAATGACACCTCCACAGAAAAGTGTTTCCTGTTCTTAAACTCTTTCGAATTGATAATTTGTGAACTTGAAGTGCAGATGTAACTGGATTGAAGATTTTTTATCATAGATTTTTTAAACCCATTTTCTTAAAATTTGCCACCAAATTCCACGTGTACTTCATTTCTCGGCACTGCTAACTCTAATGTTGTTTCTTGAGAGTGCTGCAAAAGACATGCGCTTCCTCCACTACCTCGTACGCTTTACCTGGACGGTGTAATGCGTGGGTGGTTTAGGCTGTCCCTATAGTGCCTGGGCCGTAGTTCACAACCACTGTCCAGGCATGACCAACCAGAGCAGTCGCGTTCATGTGAAGGATCCGAGCCAGAAGTTCTATCATCAGGCACCGAACCCAGGGTCTCTGTGCTGGTGGGTAAGAAATGAAAGAAGTTTTGGTGAAATTGATGGAATGTGAAAAACATCTATATTTTCCCAATTTCTGTCTCCCTGCCCTCATGAATCTCCGTAAACCTTTCACTGGAGCGCCTTTACAGTGATGGAAAACTGGAAAATTGACATGCTAAGCTGCTGTGGAGGTCTAATAAAGCTGCCGGACACTGTCAGAATGGTTTGAAAGCCCTCTAACATGCCGTCTTGTTCTCATCGCCTAAGGTTTTTCTCTCTGCAAATGAAGCCGCAATGGGAGGGTGCTTCTGCCCAGACCTCCCGCTAAAGCAGTTGTTGGTGTTCAAGGAAGGACATGGATGAGAGCAGATCAGGGAAACTCATTCCTCCCCCCTCCAACAGTTACTTTAGGAGGTCTCTGAAATAGCCTGGACTGGACCTGCTGGGAAGTTGTTACCGGCCCCTTCTCGTGTTCTATCTCTCTCTTGCGTTTCTCCTTCCCTCTGACAGATTTGGTGCTTCTCTCTACTATATTAGAGACTTATTTCAGCGGCTGCCCTCTCCACAGCTGAGAAAAGGAGTAGCATTTGATAAGGTTTTGTTCTGGCTGTGTGTTTAACGTGAGGCCATGCTGCCCCTTCACTTTGCCTCTCCAATGGGGGTCAGGGATCTTTGAATTGCTTAACCTGAAGATTGTTTCAAGAAAAGTAAGCTTGTATTCTTCTAGGTACATGTTTGTGCATAGAGTTACAGATAGTGGTCAGACAAAATGTTCAGATGACAGAATTCATATTGTGACAAAATTAGAAAGTAGAGCGTATAGACATATAGGCAGGAGCAGGAAATGTGGTAAGAAAGTGGACTGAAATATTCTGGAAATGTCACAATGAGTCACACTGACAATGTTTCCAGCTGTCACTTTGTATGTCAGTCAGATGGTGCGTTTAAACACCTATGGATTTACCACTTTCTGTAACTAATTTTACCTCAAATGTTAATTTATCATCCTACCAAATCGTCTTATGGTGCAGGCCCACTTTACTTGACCAATTCATGTGAACTCATGTCCTCCCTGTATGCTTTCATACACTGCTAGCTTGGTCTGTGTTGCCAGGTATCCAGGGTACCTCCCAGATTGTAAAACCTGTCAACTTTTAAAGTGGTGGGTTTACCTTTCCAGTGAAACCTTGGTTTTTGCACTGCCTATGATGAGTGCTCTTCTACAATGGATTGTAGGCTAGGCCCTAGATGTGGTTGATAATGGATTTGACTCTATATTTATGTAAAAAAGTAAAACAGTTATACAGTAGGAGGGGAAATGGTTTCCAGAGTGACCCAGGGAGAAACAACATAAAGACCACAGGTCTCCAGGTGGTGGATGTTTGATGAGTATAATAATATGTCAAAGTGTGTGAGAAGAAAATCTCCTGCGTTTTAGAAACTCTAAATGAGCAAATACACACATTGGAGGGGCAAAAGGTTTGTAAAGCAATGCTTTGCTTCATGTTTGTGTTTGGATACAATTTCGTTTACAATAACTTAATAGTGATGTGGTAGAGAACTTGTGTATGTGTGTTTGACCTCTAAATCCTACTGCCCTGCCAGTGGCACCAGGTATCACAAAGACAAGATAACAGAGCAACTTTTAGCCTCTATATCTATCTAGAAATCTCTCTATATATCTATATCTATCTATCTAAATAAATTGGAAGTCAGGGTGCAGCCAAACAATGTTCAAATCACAGAACTTTATCTTGAAATCTAGAGATACCAAAGCGCCCATAGACACTAAATACGATAGGCTGAATTTTATCTCATTAATATGGATGAATGAAATAGATGGATGAATGGTGTATAAATCTCTGTGTGTCGGTATATGTGTGCATGTCTATGTGTGTTTAGTGTGCTGTGTTAATTGGGCTATCTATATTAACATCGTGTTTATGCCTGTGAGTTTGTGTTTTCTATGTTAGCATGCTTCTGTATGTGTGTGTGTTCTGGTACGTCATGCCTTTTGTCCTTTGTATTTTTCTCTGCGTAGGGTGTGCTGCCCACCCCCTTGCTGTCCCCGTGGCAGGCACAGCACCAAGGCTTGACCCGTACCAGCATGCCCCAGCGCACACAGAGTGAGTCACTAACATCTTTTGCAGCCTCTTCTCCATCTTTTCATAACACAACATATCTAGGCATCTGTTAATAGCCTGAAAAAGTTTAACTTGATCTCCAATTAAAACTCTTTAACTATTTGTGCTAACTGTCTACTTTCAGATTCATTTGGAATAAGATTAGTAACATGCAAATAGTTTGTTTTACTAAACAATTCATTTTTCATTTTCCTGTGCTACCTTTTTTTAGCCTCAGTTCTCCTTTATTACCTCTATTCAGTCAGAAACTGGCTAACTTTGTTGACTTTCTTGAAATCTGCAGATACATGTTTTTATGATCCTCACTTTACTTCCCTTCACTATTTATAGACGTTCTTTTAAACATAACATATCTACTATATTTTGCATTAGTAATAGTGTCAAGTTCAAGACTTCATTGAGAAAAACAGGACAATGACAGTGCAGCCACGACAACCACACCTATCCTAGTTAATCTTTTGTAAACTGTGATGATGAGGTAGAAAGTAGGAAAGGCAAAGGTAAAGAGAGTGACATACTGGTAAATAGACTTCATATGTGAGAGAGTGAAGAGCAAAAAAGAAAGAAACAAAGAGAAAAACCCACGGTTTGTTCCTTTTGATCCATCCCATTGGGGCTGAAGCTTTGTTTTGTGTAGGTGAAAAAATGTGGCACAGGTGTATTTTTTTGTAGATCTCAGGTTATTTCAGTATCAAGTTCACTTGTGTTTATAGACTGTGAGGACAGCCCAGCATCCTAAGTATATTTTTCTCCTACTAGCAGATTGCATGGTCTAATTAAGCAAAAGACACAGAGTATCAAAAGGACGTCTGTTCATTGGGGAAAAACAGCAGGAGGAAACGGGTAATGACACTGAAACATACTACAATATAGTCAGCATGCAGTCATATTTAGACGTAAGATGAGAAACAATGGATGAGGCCCCTAATGCTCTGAACCCCACCAACTGAGAGCTCTAGCTGTAAACACACCAGCAAAGAGTTCTTCCCAGTAATAAAGGTCTTTGGAATAGAAAATAGATAGTTCTGGAATTAGAGTAGGAATTGGACTCTTCACACAGGTTTCACTGAATGGATGGATGATGGAGCAATTAAATTTTGCATTAAATTGCTTTGTTTGTTGAGCTAATGTGTGACCTTTTCTCGCAAGCATAGGCTGGGAGTTAATTAAAATATGCATATAAAATGTCTTAACCCCGAAATGTGTCTCTCTCTGATGTCTGTATCACCTTCTTTTCACTCTTTCTCTTTCTCCTGCATTACACTCCACTCTCTCTCCCTTAACTTCATCTCTTCTCTGTCACTCAAAAATCGGATATTGAATCTCCCATGTTCTCTCTCTTCTACCTTTGCCTCCCCACACATAATGCCTATGACAAGGAGTGGAGCACCTAGTGCAGTACTTCTATGACACAGCGTGGTACAGTAACCCTTTCTTTAACATGCAGTCAACATAGTGCGCCCATGACTCCACCTTCTGCACAATGGGTTGTGGTTTGGCGTCAGAAGCATGCCCTTCTACATCTGCGTTTGCATGCTTTGCATTCAATTTTCAATCGTTTTGGAGTTTTTACCTTGTGTATCTTTACATTGAACTTTGGTCTGCTCTTGTCACAGCAATGCTGTTTTAGTTATGGTCATTTTTCATTGTCTTCATATTTTATTTACCTGTTCTTTGTTGGATTATAGGAAAATAATTATGCTATGTTTTTTTTTAGTTATTCTCAGTTTTCCATTGTGTCTCTTTAATGTTTTTCCTCCTATCAAATTAAGTATATACAGTAAGAACGTTTTAGCATGCATTGGTCTCTCTGTGTGCATTTGTTTTTCTATATTTTATTCATTGAACAGGTGCTTTATTATTCTTGGTGTTCACCTTGAGGGATTTGGATGAAGTGTTTTAAAGGAATAACCTTTCAGAATACCCTTGTTATCGGACATGAATACACATAACTACTGTCCTGAGCAATCGCCTTCAATTTTAACTCCCCTATCAAAACCAGTTAAGCACAGCAAGCAAAAGAAAAATCTGCATGATCACACATCATCTGCTCTCACACTCTGTTCGCAGCTTAAATTTAAACGCAGTCCAAATCACCATTTACACAACATCCTATATTAAATGATAATCTAATCTAGCTTTGAAATGGAATGTGCTACAATCACATTGTATTCCTACATAAATAATGAGGATCATTTCCATCCTTATTCAAATTCTTTCATGTTGCTTTTGTAATCACACAGCTTTTTTTGAAGAGAATAGGTTGGTTGTGGTGGACCCTGACATCTTGTAGATGCCTCAAATTGGCGCATTTCTTGGTTAGACTGGTGATTTTTCTGTTAAAGTGATAGCTATCATTAGTGAGCTAAGATATTTGGTTCTTGCCAGTTGAGTGAAGAGCTCAAAAAGATTGCTGTTAATTATTAGCATCTTCTGCAGACAGCTGTAGATGCAAATAATTATTGGCTGTGACCCTATCAATGCTGCACGCTGCTGATCGCTGACAGAGACTTCTTCTGCTTTCATTGTAAACATTGCAATTAATGGTATCATATATCACAGTTATTCTTATTTTAGTGGACAATGACAGTGACAAGGTCTCTCTATATATGTTTCAGTGTGTTTTTTCTTTGTTGTGTTCAAAACAGAAATGTCACTCAGCTTTCTGATAATGTCTGACTTATTTAGTTAATATACTCTGTGTCACCTGTAATTTGTGGATTAGAGCAAAGCCCCTTATTTAATTACATCCTTTGTTTTGAACTATGGCAGTCAGTGAGCAGTGCTCACTCACTCAGAGTCACCCATGAATAAGTAAGTGTAGCAAAAAAAATAAAGACTTAATAACATGCTCATGATTTGAGTGGCAGACTAATCAGCACTATTGTAAGAAGCAACCAAGGCATCTGTTATGTCAGGGGGGTTTAAATGACAGACAATGAAATCTAATAACAGTATCTCCTTGCTTGAAAAACATCAACAACAAACTGACACTGAGAGGTAGACATAGATTTTGTAACAGGCTAGTCGACGCACTGTGGCAGGGGACCAGGAGATGGAGCTGCGGCCTCGGACATCTACTCCTACTGACAATACAAATAACTGATGGTAGAAACAGGCAGAGTAGCACAGCTATATATTCATATACTCTGACATTATTTCACTTTCAACTGACTGTGAGGGTATATTTCTGCTAAAACTGAGTTCATGCTTTTTAGTAGCTTTAGATGATTCCAAGTGGATTTAGATTCTTTAGTTCTGCTAAAAGGACATGGATGAAAAAAGGCCAGTCCTCTGATTTCAGAAGGGTATGTATGGATGTAAAGGGTTTTCATTGTTGTTGAGGTCATAAGCTATTCAGAAAACGCACCTGTATACCTGTATGATATATTTATATATAGTTTAATATTTTTTCCCTGACCTGTGTGACTGAGCTGCTGAAAGTTATCTTATGGCAATATATATTATGCTTGCATATAGTGGGACATCTTGTAAAAGCAAATTAAATTATTATTATTAAGCAGAGCTGTGGTGCTGAAAGTATCTAAAATATGTGAATCCTTAAATATACAACAAATAAAGCAAGTTCAGGTAGTGGATATATCATGAACTGTTATAACCAATTCAGTGCAGGAGTGCTGGAACAATTGAGTCTGTGTCAGAGAGGTGTGGATTCAACTCTTTTGAAGCCGTAGTTGGTTGTTTTGTTCTGCTGGACAATTAGCAGCTCTCTTACACAATACATTTTGAATATAATGAGCTTCACTAAGACGGTAATTGCTGCAGGGCTGTTATAGGATTGCATTAAATTGTACAGGTGTTCGTGAATTGGTGTTCATGCCCGGTGGAGGATAATGCCATGGTGGATCTAAATTTTTATGTGGTTAACCGCTCAGCACGTCCTTACTCAGGTAGCAGGCATCTTAGCTCTCTGTTTGAATGTTTTGAAGCCCCTTTGCAGCTGCGATCACAAAATGACTGAAAAGACTTCAGTAGATTCTAGGAACTCACGTGGCAAGGTTTTTCTTGTCTGCTTGTTTTTAAGTGCTGAATCAGGGCTTCCTCTGTGACTTTGCCTTGCCCATTTTAGGAATAGTTTAGCAACTGGCGGTGGATCAGGCTGTGATATTGAAGAGTAAATAAGCAAGTTAAAGAAAGGCAGAATTTTCAGTTAGCTTTTTGATTCAGAGTTCCCTTTGCAGCTGCAAAATATTCAAAAGCCTGGATTCCACAGGGATCAAAGACACCAAAAAAGGGGACATGATGAAAACAACTCTTGAGTCCTACCTCATTATACATTGACTGTTCCATGACTATTTTATACCCATTTGAAAAAATGTTATTGATATATCTTTCCTCTTCTCTGCAGCCTCAAATACTACAGCCTTTCAACCCCTGCCTCAACGTGCACCTCCACCAGGGAAGACCAATAAAAACTCCCCCCACCGAGGGCCGCAGTGACCTCACAAGGAGATCAGAGGAAGCAACCAATATTGATGCTGACCGTCCTCTTGAAGACCTTATGGCAGATGTGTCTGGGCCAGCAGACCCAGACGAGCTGAGTCATCTCCTCAGTACCCACCTGCGCCGCTCAGGCTCTGTGGCTCCACAGGGGGTAACTGCCAAAGACAGTCCTGCATCAGCAACTCAGTCTGCAGCACAGCGTGAGTGGAGAGCCCCCACTGTGATACTGCAGAACTCTGTCACTACTGGATCTGCTGGTTCGACTTGCCCTAGCATGCTGCGGCCACCTCGCCTTCACAAGCGTGTGTCTCTCCCTGCAGTCAAGCCAGGGGGGTCTGGTGGCTTTACCTCCCTGAAGCCAGGGTGTTCCTTAGGACCTCTGGCTAACCAGACCAAGCAGCTTCCCCCTCCGTCTAGAGGCCTTCCCTGCTTTAACGCTGGACCCCAGGTGCAGACTCGAAGTCTAAGTTGCACTTCACTGTTTCAACCTCGCAGAGCACCAGAGCCTTCCAGGGATCCACAGTACAACATCTCCAGCCAGGAGCAGCCTGACCAGGCGGCACTCACAGACCCTGGGTCATCCAAGTTCCTGAACCATTTGAGTCGCTCATGCCTCCTCAAGCCAAAGATTCCCTGAGGAGCTTGAACCTACCCATCAAACCTTAAAATTGGAATTACCGTGACATCAATACTCATCCCCTTCTCTCCCCAGCCATAATAACAGTGTGGTTGTTTTACCTTTTGAGTGTCAAAGGAACATACATAGACTATTCAGGGACTGCCTGTGTTTTTGACACTGGTATTGTGACTGTTGTATTGTTTCTAACTTAGTGTCTAAATGTCCAGCTTGACTGATTGATTGAAGTATAGTAGCAGAAGCTTACGTTCACAACAATCCATAGTAGCTTATGACAGAATTTATATTTAGGGGAATTCATGGAAGAAGTAATTTACAAATGTCCAGTTTACTAGCTCTGCATGTGCACACGAACGCTGCTGATGCAAAAAACAAAGCATGTTACCATTCAGAGAAGTCAGCTTTTTGTGTTCTTTTGTAATATCCGCTGGCTATTATCACATTTTAAAGTCTAAGTTCACTTGTCCTGCCACAGCTGTGCCCTCTGACACACGGGTGCATTTTGTTTTAAACATGGAGGTGACGTGAACGTGACCTTTACAGTGTAATAGAAGGCCCAGGGGAAGATGGAGGCAAAAACCAAGAACAGTAGAAGTGGAATGGGGGCTACACACTAAAAAAGCAAGTGCTCTGTAGCTGTCAAGTCCAGAATAAAAGTGTGTGTGTGTGTGTGTGTGTGTGTGTGTGTGTGTGTGTGTGTGTGTGTGTGTGTTGTGTGTGAGATGAGAGACAGCACAAAGAGGAAAGCAGCTCCACACTGTAGGTGCATACATGTTTCTAATTTGCTATGCTTACATCTGAGTGAACCTTTGAACTCTGGACATATTAGCAAAAGGGGTCGCAGACCTTCTGTGTTAATGCAACTCAGGTGGAGACATAGGCTAATAAAACTAAAAAAATGCAACGCCGGCGGTGAAGATATAAGTAGGATAAACAGTATGCAAGTGAAGAATTAGCTTTCATTATGTAGGATTAAAGAGCAGTGTAATAAAGCACTCACACATTCACAAATGTGCCCAGGTACAATGTAGGCTCGCTTATATCCGCATGCACACACAAAGTATTCTGACACTCTGAAAAGTGTCAGTTATTTGTGCATTTTTTAAGATAGAAAACAGTGAAGAGTAACAGGAAGTGTGATGAGAGAGGGGAGACAGCATGTGACAAAACTAATTTAATATCTTGCAGTCTTATAATTCTTAAGACAAACATAACACGGTTTCCAGACTGCAGTAAATAATTGTTGCAAACATGTTGGGAACTTCTTAAGTGACAAAAAAGATAAATCCAAATGAGCAATTTGCATCATTTGAAGTCATCACAATGTGATGTAAGAAAATTTAACAAGTCAAACTCACTCTCATAATTGAGTACACTGGGGAGTCAATTAAATATCTTGTTAAGAGGGACATTTTTACATTGCACATTGACTTCCTTGAACTATATCTTCCTCAAAGACCCACACATGGAAACAGCTAACAGGCATTCATTAGACGTGTGAAGCTGCTGTCTGGTGTGTATAATATGTGTGCGTAGTAGCTCTTGTAGTTTTCCCCCGTCTCCCTCTCCTTCTCGCTCTCCTGCACATCTCTTTGGGAACATCAAAGGTATTAGTGCGGTATTTTTCAGGTAGGGTAGCCTTCGGGGCTTTAGTGATGTTTCTGTGGGAGTTTTGGAGAATTGTGTTTATCTCTCCTTTGCGCAGCCCTTTTGCAGTCAAATGCTCCCGAAATGTCCACGAACAGAGAGCAGCAGTGTGTTAAAAAGGCCTTCTGACAGCGACTCTGCTCTCTTCTCTGTCACGCCGCGTGACCACTTGGTGTACGCCTCTGGCTCTGTCCGGTCTACTGCGTCCAATAATGCACCCTACATAGACAGAGAGAGAGAGACACACACACACACAAACACACACACATCTCACATATACACATCCGGACACACAAGTTACATAGACGCACAGGAACTCAAACTCAAAGAGACACGAAACTCTGAGGCAACACACATCAGTTCACACTTCCCAGTAGCCACACAAGTGCACCTACATACACACACACACTTTGAATTCTATAACAAAGTGCACAGAATTCAAAGTGAGTTTGTGTTGTTTTGGTAGTTCATACGAAGTGGGCGCTTCCGAGTGCACATTAATCCATCTCGCTGTAGCCAGAAAAAGATGGCCGCTTCTACCCTGGAAATGTGTAGAAGCTGGAAATATGGATCCATGTGGCTGATAGAACGTGTTTACCTGTTGGACGGTTCAGCATTGTGCCAAACCATCCAAGCAGTCAACGCCGCTTTGTGATGCCAAGAAAAACCCATTTGTTTTAATGAAAACGGAAACGGAGACAGAGGGATGCTTACAGAGGACGAGGTAGATGCATAGTGAGAGACAATAAGACGGAGCAGGAGGAGAGTGCAAAGAATATGAGATGTAGAGATGAAATGGTGAAGGCAACTATGATCAGGATAAGCTGTCGCTGGCAGACTTCTCTGCTTGTGAATGTTTGTCTATAAAATGTCGCAAAGGTGTGTATAAGAGAGGAAAGGGAGACAGAATACATAGTATGTTTGTTTGCGTGGACTGTGGTCCAGAGAAAAGCCCAATCCCCAGCTGTGTCACTCACTGCTTAGTAATGCCAAACAGGAAATCAATGTTGCCCACTGTCTGTTTGTGTGTCTGTGTGTATATGTGCGTCTCCAGATACCTCTGGCTGCAAGTGTTTCTCTCTTGGAAGTGTGAGAGAGAGAGAGAGAGAGAGAGAGAGAGAGAGAGAGAGAGAGAGAGAGAGAGAGATGTGTCTGCCCACAGGCCAAAGGCAAACCCATGCCAGGGAAAGCAGGGCAGTGCCATCCTTCTCTCCTTGTGCTGTATTCCCTATCTCCAAATCAATGTCCCTGCTCAGTTTAGCAGTCAAGCCAATCATTCTTGCTAGCTATGCTATAAGAATACCACAATTGGGCTGAAAACTCTTGGCAGAAACTTGGATCAATTCTAATGCAGACTCTTGATTCACTTTATTTTGCGATGGGACTCACAAATGATTAAGCTGCAATGCACAACAGGAAAAAAGTTACCAAAGGAGCTACTACTACTCTGAATGGCACATGACTGTATTTCAACACTTAATACACATCAGTCTATTTGTGAAGATGTTTTCTTGCAATACAATGAAGATGCACATCAACTTGACTTTTAACCAGGTAATCCACTGATATCTAAAACATAGTTACTGTGCAAAACAACAACAAAAAAGACAGTGACAGTTTCAAGTTTTCGGTTTTACTTTAAAGCTGTTAGAATCTATATGTTTATATTAACAATGGATGAAATTACTGTATTTGTAAAAGTAGTTGCTTGTGACAAACCTGCAGATAACTGTCACCTGACTCTGTAGCAGTCAAGTCAAATCCAAAGCTTGAAGCTGTAAATATGTCTCTGCCTATTTGTGGAGTAACTCTTATACTTGATTTGTTTACTACATTTGTTGTCCAAGCAGCAACATACATGGTACAGTCCACTGATGTTTTTTTTGTCTTGTTTGTTTTTTACAGCAGTTTCAAATCCACCACTCAAGTGTTACAGTTGTCATTTTCATCAAAGCTGAATTTCAACCTAGTAGTTTAAAGTGTTACCAGATAAAGCACCGTCACTGTTCATATTTTCTCCCCATAATATGCAAGGTCACTGTATTTATCACTACATAATCTCCAGTATCAGCTGCTTCCAGTTGTTAAGCACGGTCTCCAGTATACCGTGCAATATAGTTTCAAGCGAAAAGATGAAGGAATGCTACATTATAATTTTAGCAACCTTTTATGCAAATCAAAAAGATCAGATTAAGCATTTTTAAAATTCTAATCTGAAGCACTTTAAATGATGTTACTTGTTGATGCTGAAAGAACATTTGATTCTACAGTATCAGTATTGATTTCGCATATTCTTTCTTCATTCCCAGAGTGTCTGTTTGCAAAATGATGCAAGATGAAAGAGAAACTTCATTCTCAGTTTGTTTTCCTTATTTTCACTGTCTACTGGTTGTATTTCTGTGGAAATAAAGTATGATTGTGAAACAAGTGTGGTTTTGATGTGATGTTTTGTTATTTTTAGGATGATTATCAACCTTTTTTCATGTAGAACACTTTTGTTTCTCTTAGTTAATGCTATTAATTTTAAGAAACTTCAAAGGCAAACACAAAGCTCTAGCACTTTCACCAACATTTAAACAATGTTCAGGCCCCTAAGAGGCTGCTTTGAGTACTTCAAGTAGACCAGTAATGAAATTAGGGTTGAAAAGTGTAAAAGTAGGAGAAGTAGGCTTGGACTTGGATATGACTGTATTGTGTTATTCTTGACAAGAAATGCCTTGAAGCAGAGACATTTCCCTTTCTGTTGAATACATTCAATTAAATAGCATTACTCATCTCTATTCATTACAAACCATGCAGCCTCTGTACACCTTGCATATAGTCCACTTACTAATGAGGTTACGCACTTCAGAGACGATGGGTGGATAACCGCCTACGAAGCAAAAGGAGTAGCATGACACTGTCATTAATTTGGAAATGTGGGAGATGGAGTGCTAAAGGTTTTCTCTTGAAAGGAAGCCGGGCTCTTTTATCATAAACCGTCAAATATATGTTGAAGATTTCAATCCTTGTGATGCTAGAGTGCTCCAGGTTGCTACTTGAAGAACAGAGGTTTAGTCATTTTATGTATATGTTGAGGAAAGTGCACATTCTTGTGTTACATAAAAAATATAAAATTGCACAATTGGTGTACTTAAATTATGCAAATATTTACTAACTCTTCTCACAGCAGGGTTGCAAACCCCTTCACATTCGGTTTTTCCTTTATATTTCTATACCCCTAACCCTATTTCTTTAAGCCTAACCATTAAGTGGATAGTTCGTTATAGAAAAATCATATATTTCCACACTGACTGACAATATATAATTTATATTCAGAATCTGCTTGTTCCAGCTCTTTATTAAACCTTTATTATGTTTTTACTGAGTCAAATATTTAAACCTAAGACTACTTGATTTTTATGGCTGCACCAATAGAAATATTGATTTTTTTTTGCACCTTTTTATAGAAAACTCCCACGAATCCAGTCTGACATACTAGTGTCAACCAATTAATTAAGAGCAACCAATCTGGTGGGGGAAGTGTAGACATTACCACTGGCCGGATCAACGCACTCTTTTCAAAATTGCGGGCTAATTAAGCCAGCAGTTTGCCACTTGCTGTTTATTACTCGTCTACCATGCGCATTTACTAACAATGCTGTTAACATATCTGTAGACTCATGCTTCTACAACTCACATACGGTAAATGGACTAAAACAAGCTCACCTGCCAACCTGTGGTTTCAGGAGAGTTCGTTAGCCTTTAATCAAATGGCCTCAAAACTTTGAGCTGGAAGCCGCGTTTTCTGGCTATGAAGTCTGCAGCGCCAGACCAAGTCCGAGATCGCTGCTTCAGGTCATCAAGGTAAGGTTCTGCTGTCTGTGCTAACTTGCATATTGTCAGTTGATGTCTTGGCTGTCAGTTTAGTGCTGTGAGGCAGCTAGCGGCTCTGCCTGTTGATGTTGATCTCTTATCTTCTGCTGGCTGCTATTTTTTGCAGTATTAGTGCTGGATCTACCCATGTGCAATGTTTTTTATTGAATTAAATTCGTGTGCTGGCTAAATCTGTCTTTAGGGTTGTTGTTTAGCGTGTGCATTTTAATGCTCTGCTGTTAATTGTCGTATGATTACTCATTCGACTCAACACTTACACTACTCAAATACATTATTTGAGTAGTGTAAGTGTTATGGGCTGCATTGGTGTTAAGGCTTATTTACCCCTTCACTGGATTGTTGTTGTTGTTGTTTCGGGGGATCTTCCATTGGCTCACTTCAAACTTGGCAGAAGATTATTATGTAAATTGGATTTAGAGATGTGAACATTATTGTTGTCTTGCACACAGCTCAATGCCATGGTTATTTCCCTGTAATATTGGCCTCCTGGCATATTCAACAAGGCTTTTGTCATGCATGAGATAGGTGCTCACATACACATCCAGGCAATTCAGCTAAGCATTAGAAATGTCATGAGTTTAATGTCACAGCTTACTTTGCTGTTCTTCATATCATAAGTAAATTTCCTCTGCTTTAGTGGCTGCTAACCATTTACTGCTGCTACATTCATTGCCAACCTTAAGCCTTAAAATGTTATTGCATTGTTGCTCAAAGCCTTGATTTTGTTTTATTTGATAGGTTAATATGCTAAAGTTAATTATCTGCTGCACGGGGGTGGCCTACACAATGTACACACAGAGGTACAGGCAGTAAAGGTAACGTTGCTATAGAATGAATGAATAATGGTACAGATATTTATAGTAGTGTTAATAATAAAATATAATAATAAAAATCATAATGTTAAAGACAACAACAACAACAGGACCAGTAACAATAATTGTAGCAGAGGGTGTTGAGCAGGAAGACGGGGGCAGCAGTTGACTCGCAACCACAAATCCAGACTCCACAGCTCCAGAGCCAGAAACACCTGCAGAAAGTGATAGAAGGAGAGAGGAGAGGGACGAGAAAGCACAAGACTACAGGAAAAGGAAGAAGTCAAGTTAGTAACATGCATTAATGGGATGAGGTTGCATACAGAGGGGGAGAGAGGGGAGGAGAAAGGAGCTCAGTGCATCATGGGAAGTCTAGGCCTATAGCAGCATAACTACAGGATGGTTCAGGACTCACCTGAGCCAGCCCTAACTATAAGGTTTATCAAAGAAGAAAGTCTTAAGCCTACTCCTAAATGTGGAGACGGTGTCTGCCTGCTGAACCCAAACTGGAACCTATATGGCCTAACCTCTGTTTATTCTGACAAACAAATGGGGAAACAGAACCTCCATGTTAGTTGTACTGCCTGCTCCAACTCCTACACAAATAATAATAATAATAAAAAAAAAAAACTTGCCAGTTCGTTCAAACCAGCATATTAACAGGTGGAAATGGACATAACATCGTAGGAAACAAACAAAAAATACGAGAAACAATGGGATGGACTAGGATAATGAACCCACCTCTCTCACAGGGGAATTGTACAAAAAGGGGAGAGGGCAAGGGACAAAAGGAATTGGCTGTGAACTTAGATTCTGGAGATAGGAGGTCTTCCTAGTCAAAGACACCATAACAGATGGATTTTGTGTAATAATAACAAGAGATAAAGGCACATATGACCCAATGCATCGTCATATTTTTACATAAACAATGACCTTTAGTTTAATTTAAAATTCTTAAAGTGGAAATCAAAACATCCCTTAATTAAATATATTAAATATGTATTTCAACTTAAATCAAACACCCACCTTTTTCTAGTTTCACAGACATGTTTTTAATTTCACAGTAGATGCAAGTTTATTTCAGTGGAGATTTACTTTAGAGAAAGTAATCCCATATCTCAGTCTGACAGGTAGACCTGTCCTGCAGGTAATCTCTTCAGCATTTGATGGAGCAGTGTTGTTTGTCAGTAGGTATAGTCTGCTCAAACCAGACAGCCGTCGTTTCTAAGATTTGTGATTTAAATGCATTTTATTGGAAAAGTATCTACAGGGAACTGATTTGACCAATATTCTTAGTCTTTAATTAGTCTTTTAATTTAAATAGAGGGGTCTTGTTCTTTAAGATTTACATGTCTAGGAATTAGAGGTGGCAAGCAGCATGATCAGTTCATAGTCTGAATAACTACACGTGTATGGCATTGGCAGTGTAACATAGCCCCTCTGCTCTTCCTCCCATAAGATCAATGTTTTATTACATTTTTTATGATGTTAGTGGTGGTGTTTCAGATGAGGTGGCTCACCTCTGCTATATAAAACTCATGAAGACCTGACTGTCATGTTGAGTGGCTGATAAACATGGATGTTGCTGTACTATATTTTGAGGTGGGTGCTGTAAAAAGTTTGGGCTGTTGTGTGTCTAGTGGTGAGTGGTGCATAAAAGGTAAACAGGACAGTGTTAATGGTAATTGTACAGTATGTGATTTTAATCCCCGGTGTGCTGTAGCAGGGTTAATGTAGGGACTAGGCTTGGCTAAATGAGTGGTTTCATAGTGTACTTGATTGTGTTGCAGAACGCCTTTGCTGAGGCCAAAGCTGACTGCAGGTATTTTGCATCTCAGTCATGTTTAATATGGTTAGTGTAGTAATACAGCATACTGCCTGTATATGTCACTGTATGAAAATTTCAAAGAAAATTTCACTGTATTTTCAGGTGTGGTTATTAAAGATGTGGTTAAGTACAATATATTGAAAACAACTGAATTTTTACATCTCTAGATTTTTGGGCCTTTTTAAATGTCTTTTCTGAACATTTTGTGGAACTAATGGTAGGGGGAAAAAATCCCTTACAAAAATTTACATCTACACTGAGTTGTCACTACTGATTAATGTGCTCTGTCCCAGAGAGATGGATAAAGATAAAACACTAAATATTTGTGCCAGCTGATCTTTTGATTCAGGATTTGGATGTATTTTTAGTTCCTTCTCATCTTCCACCTCTCTGTCACTGTGACTTAAAATCTCAAACCTACTTTGACAACATACAGGAGAGTTTCCTAAACATTTAAGCAGTGACAAGGCACAGAGGGCATTTGTGTATTTGACTTGTGTTACCTTTTTCCGGCAGACACTCTCTGCCACCAGGGTACCCGGGCCACTTCTCTTGAAGGAGAAATGCCAGCCTCGTTCTCTTCCTCCGGCAATACTTTCAAATATTCACAAATGCTGCAGGCAAGACTGCTTAACTTGAGTGTAGACGGAAGGTTTAGGGGGGAATACACAACACTGGAGCGTGTGCTGTGGGATGGCAGGGGAACATGACCATAATTGGATCCCCTGACAGCTGTTAGACTTCTACCTCCTCCAGGACAGGACCGTCTCACTCTGAGGCTGTTATTCACACACGCGCTCATTGCTATGCATAGCTGTCCTGATCGGTTTGAACTACACAGTGGTGATCACCTTTAATGACCTACAGATCACCCGTCTGCCATTTCAGAGTGCCTGCTGTCACGGGTATTTGGCTTTGCACGATGGCAAATAAAATAAAACGTGGGTGGAACAAATTATGTTCCTCTGTATGTTGGTGGTACAATAGTTAAGTCTGTGTGGGGAGGCTAGGTCCAGTACCTGATTAACATCTAGGCCTGAGTTTTAATGTAGTTATGGAACTGGATAGAATCTATGACATAGATGTTGTTGTTTTTTTTTTGTTTTGTTTTTTTTCAAATTGGGGGCAATTTTGCCTTTATTAAAGATGACAGCAGAGAGCTGACAAAAAATCGGGAAAGAGAGATTGCGGATTACAAGGAATATATTATATAAATTATATATAACCCTACAATATCCCTCAACACCTTATCGAATGCTGGTAGAATCAAAATAACATAACACTTCATGAAAAAGGACACTTTGACGTAACTGAGAACTCCTCTACAAAGGTCAGTCACATTAGTTGACATTTTAGTGAGCTATATGTCAACCTGCTGTATGTAGACAGCGTCATATTAATGACTTGTCCCAGAAATCCACTTTTTGTTTGTGTTTGGCTTATTGTCATTATTTATTTATTTTTTTGTATTTATCTTTGACTGGTGCACCTGCCATGGGGACAGATAATTTGGCCTCTTTTGAGCTCTGTCAATTGTCTCATGTTGTTTGGAGAAATTGGAGCTGAGTGCCAGGCTTCTTTTAAACAGGTCTGGCACTCAGACAAAAGTTGCTATTTGGCATTCAAACAAACATAAGTCAACATTTATAGCAATGCTTGTATCTGTGATTAAGTTACTTGAACCTGTAATAACAGCTTTTTTTTGGAAATAAAGCTGTGAACACAACATTGACATGTTGCAACCTTCTTTGTTAGCAAACAGTTTCCTATTGACATATTTAGCAGAAACAGAGTTGGAGCTACCTGATGAATGTTAAGTTAAATATTCATTCTCCTTTCAGCACTGATTTTTACACTAATTTGTCCACTGTATTTTCTCTTTCCTCATTTCAACAACTGACAGAAGTCACGACTGAGGCAGTTGAAAAAGGAAACGATCTCTCACACACAGCTCATGTCCAGCAGCACAGTTTTTTTCCATTTTCTTTTTATATACACCGTGTAAGAGAACATGCACAAACAGTGTTCATAAATGTATTGAGCTCACCTGTTTATGATTCAAGGCTTCAAAGTCAAATCCTCCATTACTCCAGAAAGCTGTATAGAGATTCTTTCTCTCAGATCTGCTCAAAGTACTCTGGAGTGCCACAGTCTGTCCTATTAGCTGGAAATATGGATTCTTATTTCTGTAGCATGATTATTTCTTTCTTATGACAGACTGTGTGCATTGATAAATCATGATTATGCCCATGTAAAGTATTTGGCTGAATGAAGAGGAAGCATTTGAGTGTCTGGTACATGGGGTTCTGATAATGGGCACATAAAATAAGCTTGCTTTGTAGCCTTTCTACAAGTATATTCTTTTAAAATATTAGACCTTTCTGCTCAGGAAGGACACAGACGAGAGGAAAAACAGATGGCTGGAGGACTGTCTGCACAAAATGAAGCCAAACAAAGCAGTCAGGGACGCAGCCAGAACCTCACTGTCTGCAACACTGTTTCTTGATAGAAATAAAGTTTTACAGATCCAGTGTGTAGTTTTTAGGAGGATCTGTTGACATATCAATATAATATAACTATGTTTTCAGTGTTGTATAAAGACCCCACATAATGAACAGTTTTTATTACCTTTTAGAATGAGCCATTTCTATCTACATACACTGCTGGTCTTGTTACACGGAAGTCGCCATGTTGCGTTGAATACGAAGAAGAATAACATGAAGAAGAAGAAGAAATCTGGTTTGTTATAAGTAAGAAGAGAAGTGAAATTTGGACAAATGGAGGAGCACACATTATTTTAGCACAAGAGCCGACAGAGCGCGTCGGCCACTGTAGCTTCTCCTACACGCTTTCAAAGGGAGGGGTGAGAGGTGGGTGAGTTATTGGTTGCAACTCGCAGCCCTCACCACTAGGGCATGGAGTTGCCTCTGTTTAACAAGATTTTAGGCTAATTCTGACACACAATTCTGCATCATCACACAGTGGCTCAGGGTGAATGAAACCAATATTTGATATAAAAAGACAAAAAAATTTTATTACCTCTGACTTGTCAACAACTTTAGATAACATCCTCAGTGCAGTTGGTTGCGTTGCTTTAAACCTCAGTTTGATATATATGAAAAAATAACATTTTAAATAAATGACGAGACAAACATCAGAAAAAGACAGCAAGAATCCTTGAGTGCTCAATCATAACCCAGATGCTTCTCCATTGGCCTGCAGTTGCAAAGAACATATCGGGAAGCTAGAAAGATTAAACAAACCCATTGTGGATTTGAATGCATCTGAGATTAATGTTGACATTTGGGGTTAAATCCACACCTGTCAAGGAGGCCACATTCTCCGCACATTTTCAGAAGTCGATGATGCTTCTACTTCACAGTAAAGGTCTTCTCCTCTGAGAGTAGTGCTGATTTAAACAGTCAGCCTGATTGTCTCAATGGATGTGTTATTGCCAAAATATCAACACCAACCTCTGATGGTTATTCATCACTTCCTAAGCACTGGCCAGATTTCTCAGCACGTACACAGGACTTACTGCTCGGGTGTGTTCCACATAGTCACTCTTTTGGACACAAATGCATGAGCATTATTTCCGTTAGGGATGACTTGTATATATCTCCCTCACTTTCCAAAATCCTGTTTCCTTTTAAAGCTACAGGTAGATTTTCTAGTCTCTCTGAACATTGTCCTCTTACTGTCCATTCACCACTATGAAGATATGAGAGAAGATTAAATAAAAATGTTTACACACTTGTCTGGGTCGCCTTTTAATTATTAGAATGTGCTCAAAGCAACAAGCCTAACGAGCAGCAGGCAGCTACACATTTTGACAGCATGTCTAATAGTGAATGTCTGAACAGGGGATTTTTTTTAAAGCAACCTGATTCCAGAATTACCTGTTTATATTAAGAGAAGAAGAAACATTGGTACATCTTGGACACATACCCTTAAGTGATTGTTTCAATAACCCTCCTTGGGTTGTATACAAAAGTCCATCCAATTTGCGCAGTATGCTTGTGCGAGCGGATCTGCCTCCTCTGTCCTTTTGCTTTCCGCACTTTCTTTCAAATCAGGTCCAACCTGGTAACTATAGATGCAGCACTGTTAACAATGCCATTTTGCATGTAAAACACATACCTCCTACCATTGTCACTCGGGGGGGGAAAAAGTTTTGACATTGAAGAGGTCATATTATGCTCATTTTCAGATTCACTCCATTTAAGTTACTGAGTGAAGCATCTCATTTCTATCCGATCTTTGTTGGCCGTTGACAGGTAGACCTGCTTTGCAACCTAGACTAGAGCAAGATGTTTCAGAGTGGTAAGTTATTAATTTGTAACAAATTGATCTTTCATACTTAACGTTTTAACTGTGCACTCTACATCACAGCAACAACTTTATGTCCATTGAACTGCCTGGAGGGTATCTAACATTACAAAAAGATATAAATCACAAAGGAATGGGGGGGGGGAGGCCATAATATGACATCTTTAAGGACATTATCTCCTGTAAAACAAAAAATATAATGTATATGCTGAAATGCACCTGTAGCCTTACATGTATTGGGGGGGACAATGAGAGCCCGGAAAACTGGGATCGCTGAACCACAGGAGTGCCATTTGTAATCATGATATATCAAGTCCAGTAGCTATCTACTGAAGCCCAAGACAACATATCCACTCTCAGAGACATTGGTATAGAGGCTATAAATGTGCTCATGGAGGAGGTGACATTGACTCTCTGCTTCTGAGGGGAGAACTATATTTTGGAAATATATGCACTGGGTACTCTCTCACCACGGGTTGTGAATGACAATTTTAATATCAGACCATTCCTGTGATATGGATGGGTAAAAAAACTAACACCATGGACTTGATCAGATCATTTTGATGAGTTTGGACTCTATGAACTCTGTCATATTATTGTGGTGCAATTGGAGGACTTTGTTTGTCCTGTGGTTATCTGGCCTACGGATTGTTACTGTGAGTGGTATCGTGGTCTTTCACTAAACATGAAATTATTCCTAATCACTATGACATGTACATGGTTCATTCCCGATGCATATGTGTTCTCCTCCTTTTGTGAATGTTTTTGGGGGCTGGATATTGTAGATTCCTGTTCCTTTTAATATTTTAGGGACATCCTATTTTAATTTAGAGGCACCTCCATCTACACTGAACACAAATATAAACTCAACACTTTTGTTTTTGCCTGCTGTTGTATACGCCGATCCAGAGCATCCCAAATATGCTGAATGGGTGACGTGTCTGAGTATGCTGGCCATGCAAGAACTGGGGTGTTTTAAGCTTCCAGGAATTGTGTACAGATCCTTGTAACATGGGGCCGTGCATTATCATGCTGCTACATGAGGTGATGGTCGTGGATGAATGGCACAACAATGGACCTCAGGATCTCGTCACGGTATCTCTGTGCAATGCCATCAATAAAATGCACCTGTGTTCATTGTCCATAACGCACGCCTGCCCAGACCACAACCCCACCGCCACCATGGGCCACTCGATCCACAACGTTGACATCAGCAAACCGCTCACCCACATGACTACATACACGCTGTCTGCCATCTGCCCTGTACAGTAAAAACCAGGATTCATCAGTGAAGAGAACACCTCTCCAAAGTGCCAGGCGTCATTGAATGTGAGTATTTGCCCACTCAAGTTGGTCATGACGATGAACTGCAGTCAGGTCAAGACCCAGATGAGGACGACAAGCATGCAGATGAGCTTCCCTGAGACGGTTCCTGACAGTTTGTGCAGAAATTCTTTGGTTATGCAAACCGATTTTTCAGCAGCTGTCCAGGTGGATGGTCTCAGACGATCTTGATAGGGGAAGATGCTGGATGTGTAGGTCCTGGGCTGGTGTGGTTACATGTGGTCTGCGGTTGTGAGGCTGGTTGGATGTACTGCCAAATTCTTTGAAACGCTTTTTGGAGACGGCTTATGGTAGAGAAATGAACATTCAATTCAGGGGCAACAACTCTGGTGGACATTTCTGCAGTCAACATGCCAATTGCACGCTCCCTCAAAACTTGCAACATCTGTGGCATTGTGCTGTGTGATGGAACTGCACATTTTCGAGTGGCCTTTTATTGTGGCCAGCCTAAGGTACACCTGTGCAATACCCATGCTGTCTGATCAGCATCTTGATATGTCACACCTGTGAGGTGGATGGATTATCTTAGCAGAGAAGTGCTCACTAACACAGATTTTGACAGATTTGTGAACAATATTTGAGAGAAATAGGCCTTGTGTACATAGAGAAAGTCTTAGATCTTTGAGTTCAGCTCATGATGAATGAGCCCCAAAAAAATTTTGATCAGTGTAGATCCAGCCTTACGGAAGTTATGACTGCTAATGGCCGCATGTTATTACTGTGTGCTGTGAGGATATTCTATGTGTTTTTTTCTTATGTGGGCTTTATATAGTTTCGCTGGTATCATGTGACTATTCGAAGACCCGCATGTATAGAATGATGATGTCTTTGTGTGTGTGCTACCTAGTCTGAAGAAGAAAGGTAGCTCAAAATGTCATTGTTAGATGTACCAATAAATTGAAGTGGAGTAAGTGAATGGAATCCAAAACACCTTGTTTTTTTGTTTTTTTTTTGTCAGATTTGGTGACTATCTCCCCACGATTCATTAGCTGTCTGTTATGTGTTTTGAGCTAAGTTTTTGTTACAATACCATTATTATGGAATACACATGTACAAATGTAAGTGTTTATTTACTCAGTTAATTTACATTACGTTGTTGTTGTGTTCCCCTTACTCCTGAAACCAAACCCATGCCCTTGAATAAATGAGAGAAAGCATTTTTCACACATGGGATGATAAATTAGCAACTATTGGAACTGCATGGGCTCCCTAAATAGTGTAAAATTACAGTCAAATGAATTTGCACAGCAGCACTTTAGAGTGAAACAATTAACCGATTTATCAAAATAGTTGTGGAGTAATTTTCCGTCATCTAATTAAATATGGACTCATCATCTTGGCTCTAAAATCAGCTTTTCCATTAGTAAGCTGGTATGGAACCTGACCACCAATCTAACCATTCAAATTTCAGTATTCTGCCTTTCTTTGCTTACTTATTATTACATCTACCGCGTCTCTAAATCGGTGTGTGTCTGAAATCTGCAAAACTCAGTGAAAAAGGATCACAGTGAAAGTTGAGGCCGGTAATTGTATTGCATCGAGCTGTAAATTGTTTGCCTGTAATGTCTTGCATGTCTCCATCTCAAGCTTCAAACCTGCATTTATGAACCTAAACTCGTCTCCTCTATTTCGAGGATAACTAAACTCACCCACACAGCCACCCACAGACGGTGAAGCGCACATAGGCTAAGATTAAAGACATGCAGACACTAACAACATGAAAAGAAAAACACAAAAAGACATGCAGCAAAAAGCATGGCTCACACAATCATGCCAAAGAACAGGCTACATATGAATATACCGCTGAAGCTGTCTTGAGCATATGTGGTAAAAAAAGTAATTAAATGAGTCATCAATCCATTGCATACTTTAATACAGCATAACATTGTTTGCCTGAATGACATGAATTCATTTTGGGGGGATTCAAAATCCTCCTCATATCATAGATGTTCAATTCATTTTGAATGCAGAGCACAGCCGGCCGGCTTTCTAATGTTAAGTGCCTGAAGCCTTGCATAATTAGTTTAAGAAGAGATGAGTGCCTTTGCTCTTTTAAAAGTGGCTTCACAGTTTCTCTTTGTTGGGTGATTTATTTATTTATTTTTGGGAGGAGGAGGGAGGCTTTTCCTTAATGTTCCTTAAGAGTTTTTGCGATTTAGTAACGTGGAAATAAGTTTCATTTTTATCAAGATGCTGTCTGTCTGTGTGGGTCAAATTGCCTGAAACTCTATGGAACATGAGTCCTTTAGGACTACTTCATGGCTAGTTTAATTTATAATCTATTTTAAGATGAGGAAATATGACTGAACAAAATACAGTCAGGATGTTCATTTAAGTGACAAGATTAGCATAATGCCAGTAGCATCAAAGATGTGGAAGTGGTTACGGAGCAACTTCTGGATGGTTTGAACACAGGACATGTCTCACTTCACCCAATGCAATTTGGTTTTAGAAAGCATTGCTCTACTGAGACTGCCAATTGTTGTCTCGTAGAACAAATTAAGTCAAAGCTTGACAGGGATGATGTTATAGGAGCAGTATTCTTGGATTTACACAGGGCATTTGACACTGAATCATAATGTCCTTCCGTCTAAACTTTCAAGTAAAGGTTTTCTGAAAATACTATGAAATGGTTGGAGTCCTGTTTGGCAATGTGAAGGCAATGCACACAGATTGGAACAATTATTGTTCCCCAGGGATCTATGAAGATCACTGTAAAAGTTCAACCTTTTGATAATTTGTTAACCTAGCAAACTCCTGCTTAATGTACAAAATAACTCACAATCTTGCTCCTCCCCCTGTTCAGAGTTTTACTTCACTATGCTCAGATAACATCAGGCAAACAAGCATCTACCAGCAGCAACTGTGTGGTATATCACAGCTCCACTGAATTTGGCCAGTCAGCCTTCTCTATTAGAGCTGTAAACCTTTGGAACACAATACCCAGCAGTATGAGATGATGCTCGACGCTGTCCAATTTTGCCTCACTTTTGCAATCATGGTTGAAACACTGACTAACCATTAACCACAAAGTACTAAACGTACAGTATTCTATTTCATATTTGGATGAGCTCATGTTTTAAAAGGGAAGTGCTTTTAGTTTTTAATGATCCAAAGTTTATTCTCCGTACTCTGTTACTTCTCCTTATAACATTTGATGCCATAATTATTTTGTGTATTTGCCTGCCCAGGGACTGCTGATGAAATCTTGCTAACTCTGGGACATTTAGTGAATGAAAATAAAATAAAAGTGGTGAAAGTAAATCTACTCTGGTTTTGGGAGGACCACACAGCATTGTGTCCTTTGTCCAGTGGAGGTAACATCTCATAATGTCACTGATGCCGTTATCGGCAAAAGTGAATTTGCATTGCTGTTGTGCCAGATCCTGAGTTTCACCCTAATGTTCTTATACTGTTGTGTGTAGTGTACTTTTAGCTATACTAGCGGTGTGGCTCTAAGGATGGAAATGTCAGTCGGTTGAACTGTCTGCCACTTTGGTCTGGACTGTTTTTACAGATTCACGTCCCCCTCAGTATGTTTGCAGTAACTTTGGTGATCGCTGACTTTTCATCAGACTCCATCATCAGGTCAAATTTGTCCAATACTTCGAAATACTCAAACATCATGATAATGATATTGAATCTTGTTAATGTGCATTTTGTTATCAATATTTGATTGTTGGGTCCCCATTTGCAGCCCTTGTCACTTATCTCTCATTGTCTGTAAGGCCCGTTGTAATGTGTTTTATTCAGTGATGAGTAACAAGAATTTACTCTTGAGTATTTTTTCAAAATATGAACACTATGAAGAAATTAATTAAGTCATTTCTTCTCTCTATAGTCTGAAGTACTTTCTCAGCATATGTGGAGAGTCTACAAAAATATAAATGCTTGTAAACTAAAGAAAGCATGTCATTTCTTGGGGCTTCAACTAATTGTTTCTCAATACTGTATCGATTAACCTGACAGCTATTTCGCTTTTTCAATTATGTGATTCATTGTCTATAAAATGTCACATAGTTCCCCTTCACATTTCCCAGACCCTGAGGTGACTTTAAGTTTTCAGCCCAAGTATTCAATTAACTGTCAACAGTGAAACGCATCATATTTGAACAGCTGGAACCCATAAATGTCAGAGCTTCTTCCCAGATATGTCTCTCGACTGTCTGTCTTGACTGCCAACCGACTTATCGATTTTAAATTAAGATGAATGTTTTAGCACAAAATGTGTGAGGAAAAAGAGAAACATTTAAATGCTTTGATAGTCCAAAGAAAAGTGATTATTAAAAATGGAGGAGTCATTTATCTGCACTTTCTATGATTAAAATTGGCCACTGGTCAACAGGCATAACATGAAAAGAACAACTTGAAGCAATTTTGAAATATTGAAAACTCTGATACATTTCTGTAAAAGAAAGTAAATTCTTTTATAAATGTATTGTTTTGATTAATCTAAAATTTTGAAGAAAGACAGTGATTACCAGCAGTAATTGTGAGAGAGAAACAGTTTCAACTCATCGATTTTTCTCAGTAAACTGTATGTCAGCCTTGACAGGGGGATGTCAGCAGCATGCTTTACTGACTGCTTTGCTGACAAAGATTAGGTGTGACTGTAAAAGGTATAAAGTGTATGTTTGTCTCATAGCACCTTTAAAATATATGTCAAGTTGATCCACTTTACTGAGTAGATGCTTTAAACTGGTCACACTGATTGGATCCATCAGCTTTAACACAAAGAAACAACAGCAAAAAGAAAAATTTCCAATCCACTTGAAAATCTAGTCAGCCCGATAAACAAAAAAAAAAACTAACCTAAATGCAACATTACAAACAAATAGAGAATTTCAAGATTATATTGCTGCTGCATTTCAGATGTCATTGGATGCACCATGGCAGGGGCAAACAACATTGAACCACATACTTTGTTCTATCTATAAGGAATTTGAGTGTCATGAGTTTTGTCCATGTTTTGCCCATTTAATCTCTCTCAAAGGAGAAACTGTAGATCCGAGATTAACTATCCCTCAATTCATTACACTGAAAAGATAAATACGACCTTGAATCTTTGGATAAAGCAGAAAATGTCTTCAAACACTTTTTCTGCATGTTATGTCGTTTTTAGATGTTCCCCCTCTGTCTTTTTCTCTTCGTATGCCCCAGCTCAGCGGGAGGGATTGGGAGGAGATTCATATCCCAGGGAGAGTTTTTGTCAGTAACAGATCAGCCGGTGCTGCGCCTGTGGCAGGTATCTCCATCACCTCCGTGGTTCCTTTCCTCCCCTACATGGATCAACTCCTTGTGTCTGGCTAAGTGGGGTCTGGAAATACATCTGCTACCTGAGACACCCTTTAACAACTGGGGACTCGGTGCAGATCCATATTTAAAGCTCTGCGGAGGCTTGGCCAATAGGTCAGATTGAGTGTACGTGCTTTTTCTCCAGCTTCAAGGCTACGGTGGACCATCTGCCCAAAAAAGGAAGCACACTCAAAAAAGGCTCAGAAATTGGAGACCTGTGGGACCTGGCTTAAACCAGGCATAAAAGCTTGTAATTTTCACATCCAGCGCCCGCCCATGTTATCATAATGAGGTTTAGGTACATTGTTGACGCGTTGCTGTCTTGAGGCAGCACGATTGCTGCAGTAGTTTTCTGCACTTTAAGTAAATGCTCCGTATTTGTATAACACCTTTCTAGTATTTTCGACCACTCAAAGCATTTTATACTACATCACATTCACACACCGGTGGAACAGCCACCAGGGGCAATTCGGGTTCAGTATCTTGCCCAAGGAAACATTGACATGCAGCCTAGAGCCTGGGGATTGAACCGCCGACCTTCCGATTAATGGGCAACCTGCTCTACCTCCTGAGCCACAGGTTTTATTATTCTGATTAGTAAGATGTGCCTGCATAAGAGGGTTCTAGTAATGCGTGGATCGCAGATATACACGTAGATTGGGAGGGCCCGGGTCATAAAAATGAACATTCTCATGGATAGCGGATCGGTTGTGCATTGGTGAAATACAGTGAAGCTCTCCCCATTTACGCACACTTTGCGCCCAGATGATGTGCTGTTTAACTAGCAAAAGTGGAGCTGGACATGCCCTACATGCACTTTAGACCATGTGCTCTATGTGTTGCACACAGAAAACGTATGAAATTCATCCTCCCTCCCTGTGTGCTAAGGTCCAAATGTCAATGCACAGTCCTCTTCTGTCTCAGAACACATAATTGACTTGTCCAATATTCAGAGACAAAGTTGTGTCAGCCCCAGCACACACTAACACACTCCGACACAGACTCTATTGCTCTCGCATATTCTCCTGAGTGAGACCAGGAAACAAGGTGTTGCGTGATAGACAGACTCAATCACAAAGTGTTTTCTTGCCAGTACACATCTGTCAAGCTCCTTTCCATTTGTCAGATGCATCAGTATACTGTTTGACAGGAGACGTGATACAGATTCTCAGGTTATTGGTTGAAGAATAGCTTTGCTGGGAAAGTACATTATCTTTTGGTCTTATTGACAAAGTATTGATGCTTTGAATGCACGTCCCCTGAAGGTATTTGAAGAACAAAATGACGACTAATTTTGTTCTGGGTTGCAATACCTGAATCAAATTTGACATTTACTTATAAATAAACATCTGCACTGTAAACTTCTATATCTGATGAGTTGCAAACATACAGGAGGAGATAATGGAAAAATACAGAGGGATGAAAATCAAAAGGTTCTCAAGCTTCATCAAAGCAACCCTCATTACATGGCAGGCGCAAAGACTTATCTCCTAACTGCAATCCTCTAATGCAGGGGATTGGACCGTGATCTACCATGGCCAAACCGATCGATGTGAGCCATTCCAAACATGCTAAACTGGGCTTTGGCTGTAATGAAACTCGGCCTCCCTGGAGACCAACACATTAACGCAGCGAGATGTAGAGGGAGCAAATGACTCCCTTCATGAACCAGCAAAGGAAATATCTCTCACTTCAATGGCTTGAATAAGTGGAGCACAGAGATTTGGAGAGTTCATACATCCTTGAACAAAGATTTTATGAAAATACTGAAACTGTTTTTTTATAAAAGGAGAGAGACCTTCTACTTCACTGCTCAGTGCTTCAAAGAGTCTCCTGCTGCTCCTCTATATTCCAAACAGTTGGATAATATTGTGGCAGTGAACCTAGCATCAGGGCTATTAATGCTTTTACAACGCTTAGCAAATGATGGGAGAGAAAAATATTTATCGAGTAAAATATCCCATAAAAATATCAATGAATAGATTTATATGGCTGTTGTTTTATTTTATTTGAAAATTGCATGTTTTGATGCTGTTCAGGCCAGACAGACAGCAACATTAGTATTAAAGAGTTTTCTGAGGTTAGGTTTTAGTTGAAGGCACCAAAACAATTTCTAGTGAACTACAAAGTACAAAGGACCAAAACACCCAGGCCACTACTGTGATCCAAGGCAAGCGGCATATTTTTTTGGTTTGTTTTCAACTCCAGTGGAAGGATTATTTCTCATTAGTTTTAGAAATGTTATACATTACATTCAGATATCAAATATTAGAAAAGCTTGTAAGGACAGCTGTCAGACAGACATCACTAACACTGCAGTAAATATAGTCACTTGTCAGCTGAATGCATATCTTCTATAACAGTTCATGAATATCAGAGCATTGGCATAGCCCTAGCTTTTCAATGAATGCCAAATTTAGACTCTGGGGACAAAAAGCTGAAATTGGTTTCAGAGGAAATGGCAGTAATTTCTAATAAGTCACCGCAGATAGCCTATTTAGGGGTTTGAGGCAGACTTTCTCAGTTGTCGCACTTGCCTTGGCCTACCACGTTTTTGTCAATTACCCAGCAATGGTCTAGGACACATTGGAAAGGTTGAGGTGGGGCCTTTTTGGCTAAAACTGGATCCACTGATGTAGACTGACGCTTGGCATAAAGTGCCCTCACAGAAATGGCACAGAGGTAGAAAAGTGTCAACTCCATCAGGCAGCGGAGGAAATCCCTATCAAGTCCGTTTAGGACATAGCAGCATCTTCCTCGTCTGCATGTCGAGTGACAGACGAGTCACTCAGCCTTAGCGACTCGTTGATATGACCTCCGCTGTGTGGGTCAAAATGACTCAGCACCTGTGTCTTTCTTTCTCTGTCTGTTCGTCACGCTCTTTTTCACAGTGTGAAGTGATGTGGACAAACAAAACCTCACAATGCGGTAGATGATATTTTCACATTTTGGCAGCAGTAGAAAAGCTTGATCAACTTATAGTCACTTGTGGTCGTGTGCTGAGTTGAAACCATTAGTCAGTAAATTTGTTAGTTAATCTGCAACCGCAGATTGATTAAACGCTTAAATCATTTTTCAAGCAGAAATTTAAAACACTTTCTAATTCCATCTTCTTTAAATATGATTTTCAGCTTTTTCATGTTGTTTTTTTTTTTTTTTTTTTTTAAATAATAAAATAAAATAATGAATGTAGTCAGCAATGTTCCTCCACTACTTTGGTCCAAACTGAACTCTCACTACTATTGAATGGGTTTCCATGGAATTTGGTTCACAGATTTATGGTCCCCAGAGGATAAATCCTACTGATTTTGGAGATCCCCTCACTTTTTTACTCTAGCGCCACCACTTGACATCTTTAAGGTTTATTACTCCACAACTGTAGGATGTGTTGCCATGTAAACTGGTACATACATTTGTGTCCTCCACATGAGTAATTGTAACCACTTTTGTGTCTTCTCAACCTTTCATGTAACGCTGTCATCAACTCAAAATCTTCAGTTTTCAAGTCTGTTGGTTTATGATGGAATACTTAAAAATGAATGGCATTCCCATCATCCTCAATTGCAGTTTGTGTTTAATGCTGATTTGCAAATGTAAGCATGTCTAAGAAGATGTCTAAGCATTCAGGTGAATGCGCCACTGTACTGAAGAAGAGCCTCATAGAACCTTGGTCTTAGTCTTGTTTGCTAATAACCAGGTTTTGTCAACCAGTATTAATTGACCTCTTGATGTAAGAAGAAAACATGCAAAGAGTGCTGCTTTGTGCAGAATTCTTCATAGAAGTCCTTAAGTGGCAGATTTTCAGAATAAGGTAGAGTAGGCATATCACCTTCTGCCCACAGCATTGACTTTTGGTTTTAGTCAACAAGTCCCTGAAACCCCTTGTTTATATACATACATGAGTGAGCTGAAGTTGTTACTAGTTGTCTGTCTTGTAGTGAGGTTTTATTAAAGCCTGTGCGTGTACACTGTTTACCTCAGAATATAATTTTCTAATTAGAAATGAAACCGTTGCTGTGCAAATTATTGTGTTGCTCTTACATGCATCAAGGGATATGATTTAGGGGCACAATGAGTAGGAGTGACTCGTCGTACAGTACAAAGATGGAGTTTAATCCAAAATAGAAAGAGGACAGAAACTTACCTTCAGTGCTTTATTTATTTGTCCAGTGCATATGCTCTGCAGTCCCACAGAACCCGTGCAACATCTAATACTGCTGTATTTGAACATACTGAATAATAAGATACTAAACACTTGTATATATTTAAATAGTTTGTTCTTGATTTAATGACCGCAGGATTAGTCCATTTTGTTACAAATTTCATAATAGATTAACAACTGTAATAGATTAATGTAACAATTATATTGTGTTCTGTGCAAGCGAGAAGTTTCCGGTCAACGCGGAAGTCCCTTAAATCTGCATTCTATCAAACGGCCAGCAGCAGGTGACTCTGGCTGCACTAAGAAGTCTGGTTCCATTAGCAATAATGGTAAAATGACCACACTTCTCACCTGATTTATTAGCTCAGTAAACACTTTCCTGATGGGTTTATGGTCCCAATTGCTAGTTTCAAGTCTTCTTCAATACAACAATGATGTTCATTTAGTAAATTATGGTCCCATTTGACATTTAGCATGATTTATAGATGCACCTAGCTAACCACCTCAGATTGTTTTAAGTGTCTGACTACATTATGGTAACAACCTCTACAGAGAGAGACCTTTTTCAAAGAGTACGAACCTTTTGGTTTATCAGAAATGCAATAACACAAAGTGCAAGGTTTTTCGATGGAGTCTGGTGGCTTTGACAATCGATATAGTGTTTCTGGTTAAACAAAAGGGATCTCTTTCAAAAGAGGTCTATCTCTGTAGGGATTCTTTCCACAATGTTGTCAGACACTTGTAACAGCATTCTGAGCCTGTCAGTGGCGAAAAAAAGCACTTTATTGGATGTATTTTGATGGTACGGAATGGCTGTACATACATGAGTGAGCTGGAGGGCAAGGATTGCGTCACAGCCCTGTTTCCCTTTTGCCGACTGCAGCACGCTGGCTCAATACTGGACCAATGTCCAAAAACGTTTACCAGTAAGATACACCACTGATTTTGCAGGTTTTCCTACTTACAAAGCATGCAGAGGTCTGTAATTTTATCATAGGTACACTTCAACTGTGAGAGACGGAATCTAAAACAAAAATCCAGAAAATCACAGTTTGATTTTTAGATAATTAATTTGCATTTTATTGCATGTGTTACACCCACAGAGTGTAAGCTGACTCAAGGGTTGACATATTTTAGAAAAGAATTACTCTGAAAGAATAAATGAAATACACGGTGGTGAGTTGGCTGGTCCTCAGTTGTTTTACTTTTGTGGTAACTGCCAACTGAAGAACGCAGCTCAACCCACAGCTTATATACCGCAGTGATGTTATCGCATGCCCTTTTAACTGCAATAGAACTGTTGAAAATTTAATGGGGGGTGTCTGTAAACATGCAAATAAAGTACATACCTATAAAATAACACACCAGTAAGTGGGCATTTTCCTATAAATATCCTATATGCCACACTCTCCCCCACATTTCAAAATGTCCCCTGACATTTGACACTACGAGGTTTACATAGTTACTTTAAACACACTCCAATTTCAGTTTTAAGTGTGAGGTTCCCCTTTAAAAGACTGTAAAGTTGTAACTCGATATAACCGTGCAAAGTAAACAGTTCTCAATATTTAAGGCCAACAATACATACAAAAGACTTAATTTAACTCCTTGTATAGTTAAGGTAACATGAAAGGCAGGTTAAACCAGGTCACCATCTTCAGTGTTCATTAAAAAAAAAAAAAGAAAAAAATGCACATTCACATAGTAGTAGGCACTTATACAACTGCGGTGTCCATAAAAGGCCTCCAAGGTGTTGAAGGAGATTTGGGAGTGAATAAATGGGGCATAACATTGATGTCCGCCATATTAATGTCCCTATAACTAGGTACACCCAGAGTGGTGCAGGTCAATTTCTGAGGCTGGTGTCTGTTTCTTTGTAGGTACAGGTGAGATGAGGGTGAAATGGCACTGTCTTCAACTTCAGTGAAGGACAGGTGTTGCTGAACCTGGGCTTCCCTTGTGTGTCCCTCCAACCCGACTGTGGGGACTGGGTGTAGGGTTTCAGTAGCAGTAAAGTGGGGAATGGATCCAGGGACAGTGGGCTCAGATGGAAGGGACTCTGAAGTAGTGAAGAGTGCATGAGAGTGATGAGGTTCAAAGGGCTCTGCCTCTGAGTCCAACAAGAACTCCTCTCCTCTCTGTGTGACTGTTTTTACGACTCCTTAAGGGGTATCGGAGTTCATAGTCACACTCTGAGTCACTTTCACTTTGTTTTGTTTGCCTTTTTGTGAGGGGAGGTGTTTGGCTCTTTTTTTTTTTTTTTTTTTTGGGACGCAGATTAGGTACTGCAGACTCGACTGATTCCTCCACAGGTAAGTGATCACAGGGTAAGAGAAGGTTACGATGAAGTACTCTCTTGCAGCTTTTCCCATTTTCAGCTGTGACCTCGTAGACAGGGCTATCAGGAGTCTTTCTCTGGATGACAATGTGCACTTTGTCCTCCCAGTAGGATCTTAGTTTTCCAGGTCCTCCACGCTCAGACAAGTTTCTGACCAGGAATCTGTCTCCAGGTTGCCAGTCAGGACCGTATGTTTTCTTGTCATAGTGCACCTTACCTCGAGCAGCCTCCCTGGTTGCTGTGTGACTAGTAATGGAATAGGCCTCTTTCATTCTTCTTTGCCAGTTCGTCACATAGTCCTCATGTCCTTCATGTTTGTTGCTGACACCCAGGTTGAACAAGAGGTCAGTGGGGAACCTGGGTGATCAACAGTTGGAAATAGGAGGAGTAGCCAGTTGCTTCTGAGCAGGTGGAGTTGTAGGCATGAACACCTTTTAGGCACAGAAGTCTTCCAGTCTGCCTTCCTCTGTCAGGGTCCTAAACATATTCAGCAGGTTGAACCTCTCTGCTTGACCATTCCCCTCCTGGTATGGGACCCTCGTATACCACTCATTTCTTTCAACCTCTCAAGGAGTCGGTTGTCAAACTCCTTTCCCCTGTCATGGTGGATTTTACCTGGAAAGTCAAATCGGAGGATGAAGTTGTTGAATAATTTATCTGCAACAGTCTTGGCCTCTTTGTTTTTAGTGGGATAGGCCTGTGCAAATTGGGTAAAGTGGTCCATTACAACCAGGATGTACTCGAATCCCTGTTTACAGGTCTCAAGGTAGAGGGAATCGATGGACACCATCTTGAATGGGTAAGTGGACTTAATAGATTTGAGTGGGGCTCTCATTTGTCTCTGTGGCTTTTTCTTCTTGAGGCACATTTCTTGGTGATGAAATGTTCAACATCGATATGCATCCTCGGCCAGAATAATCTGTCTCTGATGAGGCCCAGTGTTCTCTCCACTCATCCCATCTTCTGATGCAACTTGTGGAAGACAAGGGGATGGAAAACTTGTGGCAGGACAAGTTGGTCTTTCTCCACTGTTCTCCTCTATAGTGGCTTCTGATCACAGCTGAAGTACAAGAGAGCTCTGTCAGCAATTGGATCTTTCTCCTGGGCCTCCCTTAGCTCCTCAGGGGTGAGAGGAGAACCTAAGGCATTGGAGGGGGCATCATGGACTAGACTCAGTGCTTGGACACATACACTCTCTCAGGTAGGTTTCTCTCTCCCCACAGTAACTCCAGTCATGATGGCACTGACGGTGTTAGGACGAATCTCCTCTGTGCACTGACTCATGAAGCTGTTGATATCCAGAGGCATGCGTGGTGGTGGTGGTGATGATGATGATGATGATGATAATAATAATAATAATCTTTATTTGTAGAGCACTTTTAGAGCACAGTTACAAAGTGCTTTAACAAGTGTAAAGACAATAATACCCCAAAAACAATAATACAAAAACAAGACAAGATAAAGAAAAGAAAAGACTAGAATACATGTTTAAGATAAATATAAAATTAGTAAATTAGAATAAAATAAAAGGGATAAAATAAAGTCAAATAAGATCGGGAAAGGCTCTCCTATAAAAGTATGTTTTAAGAAGGGACTTAAAAGAGTTCACTGACTCAGCTGACCTGATTTCCTCGGTCAGGCTGTTCCAGAGCCTCGGGGCTCTGACAGCAAATGCTCTGTCCCCTTTAGTTTTCAGTCGAGACTCTGGAACAGACAACAGAGGAGAGCCCGAGGAGCTCAAGGTACGTGCTGGTGTGTATGGGACTAAAAGTTCAGAAATATAACAAGGCGAGAGGCCATGAAGAGCTTTAAAAGTGATCAATAGAATTTTAAAGTCAATTCTAAAACATACTGGGAGCCATTGTAATGAAGCTAAAATAGGGATAATGTGGTCATATTTCTTTGTTCTGGTTAAAAGCCTGGCAGCTGAGTTCTGGACAGTCTGGAGTCGATCAATAGATTTTTGGGTTAAACAGGTGAAAAGGCTGTTGCAATAATCCAGGCGTGATGAGATTAAAGCGTGTAAAATGGTCTCGGTGTCCTCAAAAGTTAACATAGATCGAATTTTTGCTATATTTCTAAGTTGATTAAAAACATGATTGAACAAGCTTTGTGGTGTGCTGCTTGAAATTTAAATTACTATCAAACCAAACACCAAGGTTCTTTGCCACAGGCTTAATGTGATTTATTAGGGAACCAGCAGGTGGCAGTATTTGTTTTGCCATCTGCTGGGACCCAATGACCAGGATTTCTGTTTTGTCTGAGTTCAGCTGGAGGAAATTATTTGACATCCATTTTTAACTTCACAAAGGCAGTTGTTAAATGAACTCCGCATTCCAGCGTCTGTGGATCTGACGGGCAAGTGTATTTGTGTGTCATCAGAATAAATATGAAAAGAAATGCCATGTTTATGGATAATGTCCAAGGGGAAGCAGATACAAGGAAAACAAAATGGGTCCTAAGACTATGTACCAGGTTGTCATCAAGGTACGACTGACATATTGTGTTCCTAAGACCTGACAAGCATTCCTCCATGCTCCTCTGGAACTCAGCAGGGGCAGAGCTAAGTCCAAATGGAATCCTTGTCCATTGATAGAGGTCCCACGGGTGATGAAGGCAGTTAGTAGGTGGCTTTCGGGATCTAGGAACCCTTGGTGGTAGGCTTTTCCTGGATCGAGGACAGAGAACCATGAATTGCCACTCAGGGAATCCAGAATGTCCTTTATACGAAGAATGGGATGACGGTCTGGCACTGATGTACTGTTCAGCTCCCTACAGTCACAATACAGACGAAGACTTCCATCCTTCTTTTTCACGGACACCAGAGGAGAGGAGTATGGAGACCTAGAATGGGTGATCCAACCTTTGTTCAGCAGGTCCTGGAGATACTGCTTTACCTCTGCATGGAGTGGCTTAGGGACGGACGTGTATGTCTTGTGGACAGGTGCAGGATCGCTGAGTGTGATGTGCATGTTCAGTGTCGGTATACTGCCAATATCATCCTCATCATATGCAAATGCCTCACACTCCTCATTCAATATTTTTCTCACTGCTTCCCTCTGGTGCTCACACAGGTGTTCCAAGTCAACAGGAGGGTGCCACTTTGGTCTGTGTGTTTTGCCAGGGCTGATGTTTTCTCTCCCTTTCTGCATTCCTGTGCTTACAGGGTTCATGCTGACTGCAGGACAGGTGGCCTGGTGGGTGGAAGTTGAGACTGAGGTTTTTGGCTGGTTGGGAGAGATTGTAGCAGTATAAATGGCTTTTAATTGTATCAAGGTCCAGTATGATATGCTGGTCCACTACAGCGGTGTGGTTAGTGGTGTTGGCAATGGGGATGTTGATGGAAGCCCTTTTCTTCCCAGTATTGGTCTTTACTACGGCCTCAGTCACTTCCAGGCCTTCCGGTAGTCGGTGCAGGTCACTGGGAGTGAAGAGGACTTCTTGACCCTTGAATTGGGCTCCAAGACGGGCTGGCACAGACATGGTTGTCACCTCGTTAGCAGACAAGGAGACTTTTCTGTGGCCAGTTGTCACCACTCCAACACTCTCACGTAAGTCTGGGGTCTGGATAAGTTTCACCACCATCCTGGCTATCCTACGTCTGATGGAGAAAGAAGCACAGTCAGTGACAGGATAATTGTAGGGTCTACTATGGAACCAGGGCTCTGAGCTTTAACCACCTCCTCGATGACATTATACCCTAACATAGGTCTCTCTGTCACACCGAATTCATTCAACACAAGGATGGGGACAGCAAGGGTTTCTGTTTCTCCATCCAGCCACTGAAAGGAATTTCAGTTGGGTTAGCTGCTAACCCGGTCAATGTGTCTGCTCCCAGGAGTTCTGTGAGGGGCCTGAGGATGGTGTCCGGGAAATGTTCAGCCCTCCAGGCCTCATTGATAACAGTGGCCTGTGCTCCACTGTCCCACAGACCTTCCACTGCGACGCCATCTATTCTGCATTTCACCAGACACTGTTTACCAATGAGGCTCACTAACTTGGTCTTTTGGTGTGGCTTGATGTAGTTGACATGTAAGGGTTTCGGTGCAGATTAAAATATAGGGTTAATGCTGGTGAGCTGTGGCTTTCTCTCGCATGGGTTTATGTCTGTTGGTATTATCTGTCTCTTTCTTGCCGGTTTATTGTGGGACCTGGGGTCTGGAGCTACTAGTGGTCCCCTCTCAGCAGCCCATTCTCGTTTCCCATCTGCCTTGGCCTCCTACACCCGCGTGAGACATGGCCAGACTCGCCACAGCGAAAACAGTGGTCACAGTGATCTCCTCTATGTGCCTACTGACTTGCTGTGCAACCCCTGAGTCTCTGCCTGTTGTCTGGCCTCACTCTCGGTGCTGTCTGGTAGGTGATCTGGTGAGAGGTGGGTGGTCTCTGTGAATGCTGGGTGGTGGCTTCCATGGCTGCCAGGAACACTTCTCTCATCTCATAGACATCTGCCTTGAGCTGCTCCAACATTAGATGGGTGGTAGTGTCCTGGGCTTGATCTGTCTTTGGCTGAGGCTTTGACAACTTTGCTGACACTGGGGCGTGGCTTTTCAGTACGGGTGTAGCTGTGCTGGGAACTTCTGCCTGTATCTCACACATACGGGCTTCCTTACCATTGGTAGATTTCCTCAGCTTCTTCAGCCTCTCACCCTCCAAACTGGCAGCCTCACTACACCTTTTCAATCAGTGTCTCATCTCTGACCGTGACCTCACTCAGGAATGGCCTTACCTGGAATTTTATTGAGTCGCTCAGAAGACCTGTCGCAATTGCCCGGAGAAACTTTCTCTGTACTAATTCTGGGTCATAGTAGTCATCAGCCTCTCCATCATTTGACTTCCACAGTGGCCTCCCTTTCAGCTCGATGGCATGGAACAGAAAGGTCTGAGCAGACTCCTTTGGCTCCTGTGAGATGTTAACCAGTTTGTGGTAGCTGTCAGAGGTGCTTTCTTCCTTGTAGTGCCCCTTCAGGATGGTTTTAAGGGAGGAGAGATTTAAATTGCTCTTGATTTCAAGCATGTCTCTGAGGTGGAGACCTGGGCTGACTGCTCATATTACTGCCTCAATCACTTCCACCTCTGAGTGTCCTTTCCGGAGGCCTGCTTCAAACTGGTGGACTAGACTGGTGTGTAGGACAGCTTTTCTTTTTGTCCTTCTTCCCCTATCTGTCCCATGATCTTAAATTCCCTCCGGAGCATGACTTCAGGCACGTGTGTGATGGGGGGTGCTGGTTCTTACCACCTCAGTTGGATGGTGGCTGGGGCATGGAAACTGGTAATTCAAATGATGCTCACATGCTGATGGGGCACCCTACTGCTTGGAGGTGAAAAGGTGGCTTTGATCAGGTGCAGTGTTGCTTGGCCCTCTGCTCACCTCTCTTATCGCTTCCATGTATGTGATTAGGCCTTTCAGGTACATACACACACGTTCTTCATCACCTTCCTTTTTCTCCAACTCCTCCAGTTCGCTTACTATGATCTTTATAAGCTGTCTCTTTGTTTAGCTGGAGAACCCCACTTCAGCAGGCATGGAACATTTTGTGTACTCACATATTTTAATAATGAGAGGGTGGTCCAATTGGTAAAGGATGGCCTTGACTTCTGTGAATAGACTCCATACCTCTCTTCTTGTTATTTGTTGTTATTCCATAGAGTGTGTTGACTCAAGGGTTGACATATTTTAGAAAAGATTTACTCTGAAAGAATAAATGAAATACACGGTGGTGAGTTGGCTGGTCCTCAGTAGTTTTACTTTTTTTTTGTGGTAACTGCCAACCGAGCTTCGTTAGAACAATACAAAAATCTCAACAATATAACAATAACAATATAATACAAAAATCACAATTTGATATTAAGTCAAAAATATATATCAAAATTTAGTAATAACTATACATTCCCTAAATATCTTCATTTAAAAACAGTAAGATAACAGACTCACAATAAACATAGAATAGGCTTTTATACAAAAGTAAATTATTAAAAATGTGCTCATTCTAGTATCTACAATTATAAAATTACAATTCTGCTTATAGGCCTTCATCAGTCACAAAACAATTACATTAACGATCAATCTCTCTCATTCATCCTCTTTGTTTACGTATAACGTAATACAACATGTGGGCTGCCTGGTTGTCTAGGCAACGGTAAACTACAGCACTGCTAATCAACGGTTCAGGATCTGCCTCTAACGGTCTACATTCTATTAGCTAAACGTTTGAATTTAATGAAATAAAACAAAGAAAATGTAGACTACAAAACGCTCTTAACAATAAATCCTAAATATATGTATCAGTGGAGTCAGGTAAACTTTACATCTGACTCCCTTCGACATGTTTTGACATGTGAAACTGGACAACCATTCATCGTAAACAGCAAGCTAGTGCCAACTTGTCCCAGTAGGACACCTAGCTTGTGCAAATATCGCAAATAACTACCGGCTAGCCTACATAATATTACAGTTTATAAACGGTACACTAAATACATCTAGATTATTAACAAAGAGTATGCTTATGTGACATTTACCCACCTGAAAGAATAAATGAAATACACAGTGGTGAGTTGGCTGGTCCTCAGTTATTTTACTTTTTTCTTGTGGTAACTGCCAACTAAAGAACGCAGCTCAACCCACAACTTATATACCCGCAGTGATCGCGTACCCTTTTAACTGCAATCGAACTGTTGAAAATTGAATGGGGGTGTCTGTAAACATCAAATAAAGTGCATACCTATAAAATAACACACCAGTAAGTGGGCATTTTCCTATAAATATCCTATACGCCACACATGATATAAGTATTTGATACATCAGAAAAGCAGAACTTAATATTTGGTACAGAAACCTTTGTTTGCAATTACAGAGATCATACGTTTCCTGTAGTTCTTGATCAGGTTTGCACACTGCAGCAGGGATTTTGGCCCACTCCTCCATACAGACCTTCTCCAGATCCTTCAGATTTTGGGGCTGTTGCTGGGCAATACGGAATTTCAGCTCCCTCCAAAGATTTTCTATTGGGTTCAGGTCTGGAGACTGGCTAGGCCACTCCAGGACCTTGAGATGCTTCTTCCGGAGCCACTACTTAGTTGCCCTGGCTGTGTGTTTCGGGTCGTTGTCATGCTGGAAGACACAGCCACGACCCATCTTCAATGCTCATACTGAGGGAAGGAGGTTGTTGGCCAAGATCTCACGATACATGGCCCCATCCATCCTCCCCTCAATACGCGCAGTCGTCCTGTCCCCTTTGCAGAAAAGCATCCCCAAAGAATGATGCTTCCACCTCCATGCTTCACGTTTGGGATGGTGCTCTTGCGGTTGTACTCATCCTTTTTCTTCCTCCAAACACGGCGAGTGGAGTTTACACCATAAAGCTCTATTTTTGTCTCATCAGACCACATGACCTTATCCCATTCCTCCTCTGGATCATCCAGATGGTCATTGGCAAACTTCAGACGGGCCTGGACATGCGCCAGCTTGAGCAGGGGGACCTTGCGTGCGCTGCAGGATTTTAATCCATGGCAGCGTAGTGTGTTACTAATGGTTTTCTTTGAGACTGTGGTCCCAGCTCTCTTCAGGTCATTGACCAGGTCCTGCTGTGTAGTTCTGGGTGATCCCTCACCTTCCTCATGATCATTGATGCCCCATGAGGTGAGTTCTTGCATGGACCCCAGACCGAGGGAGATTGACCGTCATCTTGAACTTCTTCCATTTTCTAATAATTTCGCAACAGTTGTTTCCTTCTCACCAAGCTGCTTGCCTATTGTCCTGTAGCCCATCCCAGCCTTGTGCAGGTCTACAATACCCTGATGTCCTTACACAGCTCTCTGGTCTGCTTTTCTGGAATTTTGTTTTAGATTCCGTCTCTCAGTTGAAGTGTACCTATGATAAAAATTACAGATAACAAAAAGTATTACATTTTAAAAGTTCATTAGGTTAATGTTTCCTAAGTCAATGAGTAATCCTGTTAAATAATTGTGATATCAATGTTGACCAAAATAATTTGCAGCCCTATATGAACATTTAAGTTAATTCATGAAATTATAGAACTTTTGTTGTGTGAAACTGCACCTCTGCCTCCTTTCTGTACAGGCTAATGCTTCATTATATAAATTTATTTTTATCTTGAAAAAACTGGCATTTCAGAACGATTGCATGCAATACTTATTTTGTCCACTTGGTACATGAAGATAGCTTTGATTAACCCTAAACAATCTCTTGTTCAGGAGCTGGGGAATTTAATTATTTAACCTTAAAATCTAGCTGGAAAATTGCTCGAGTAGTATAGGATGACATTTCTTTATCATATCCTTTCTAAAGGAAGTGTCATAAAGTGTTGGGAACAAAGCATTGGTTACAACATGAAATGAATTAAAGGTCAGGGATCCTTGCTGAAAATTAAAACTTTAAAAAAAATTTTACTTTGAGATTATTTTCAACAAATAACACCAACATGGTAACATGTTGGTGTTATTTGGTTGGTGTTTGAACAACAGAAATAGCACTTAGGGAAAGCAACCTTTCAACCCCCCTCCTTTGGGGTCTCTTCAGCCGTCTGTTGAGGGTTGTTATCTCACCCCCTCCTTTTCTTTCTCCCAGGAAGAGAGAAAGAATTTGGAGTAGTCCAAATTTATTTGATATAAAATGCACAAATCCACACTGTTTGTACACTACACCACCTACCAGCAACCCGGCTGGGAGAAACAACAAGCACTAAGACCAAAACCCTGCATTCTGTGGTCAGTGATGTCCGAAACGAGAATCTTTATGAATTAATATCCTCTGAATATTAAATTCATAATTTTGTATTAATTCTCATAAGTTTATTAAAACATAAGTAGACACGCTACACAGTCTGTGTCTGACTTGACGGCGGTGTTTTTATTCCCCTATCTATCAAGTCGGCGAAAGTCAGCCAGTTATCTCGAATGCACCCGTAGACTACCATTTATACAGCTTGATAACTTCGACCGCTGTTTTCCAAAGTTAACATAGCTCTCCTTATTAGCTAGGCTCCTTACATGCTTGCTAATAACTGTTTTGAAGATGGGTCTCCGACATTGACAGTGTTGTGTTGGACTGATTTGTGCAGCGGTGTTAATGTTGTCAATGTTTGCGAGAGAGAGAGAGAGAAATAGAGAGACCGAGTGAGACGATGTGTGGAGCGAAGCTGCGCAGCGCTGCAATCAAGAATGATTTTAAAATGGGTCGCCAAATTTACCTGGGCGGCCTGCCCAAGTAAAGCCTATGTATGGGGAAACACTGCAAGCAGGTGCAGGCACAAAGGTAAAAAGAGTTGTGCACTTCTTTCTGTGTGTTGCTTGCGTGTTTGGCTGCAAGCAAAACCATACAAATAGTTTTTTGCCGCTGTTTACAAAAAGTATCGAATGAAGTACTGGTTTGACTGGAGATGTTACGATACTACTCGATACTGGGCTATTTCGGTACGTTAAAGGTATCACTACTTGATACCTATCCCTACCTATGATGGACTCATTTCTGTTTTCTGACATTTTAAAGAAAGGATAAAGGTAATGAAATGAAAGTAACTTAAATTTAGCTACCGCTTGAGCAACTTTTTTAGCATTAATTGGCTACTTTCCATTTTATAATCTAAAATGAAACTGTTGTTAGCACTACTAGTAGTAGTTTCTTGTAACAGCGTCAAAGTGAAAAACCTTCCTCTTTATCTTCAATTACTTACTGTTTTTCCCACATTGTCTCTTTATTACTCACTGGATGAATTCACTGGTTGTCCACTTTCCCCTCACTCTACCTGACTTTTTCCCTCCTGCTCTGACTGTAACTCAGGCTCAGGAGTGGCTGTGTGAAGTCACTGCAGCCGGTGTTGGCAGCAGAAAAAGGTTACCTGTCGACTGCAGCTTTTTTTTCATACAGCTTGTCCTGAAGATTGTGTTTGCCTGTTTGTCTCTCTACTGTAAGTGTGTGTGTGTGTGTGTGTGTGTGTGTGTGTGAGAGAGGAGCAGGAGCACTGAGAACTGATGCAGAGAGACGAGGCGAAGTTTTCTCCCTGAAATATTTATTGACACAGACATGGGAACGACATCTCCCTAACATCTCAAACCATCCTGTCCCGCAAAGGGCAAATGGTCAATGTAGCAGCCGCATACGGGTAATGTGAGTAAATAATGTGCTTCATTTGAAGTAAATGGTTCTGATTGGTCTGGCTCTGCCCAAGGTTATTATTGTTTACGAAGATGAACGAAATGACGAAAACCAGATGTGGAAAAACATTGTCAAAATAAAAGAGGCTTTACAAAAAACAATAACTAAAACTGTATTGTAGGTTTGAATAACTAACTAAAATGAAAGAGTACATTTTTGTTTATTTATTTCATTGGACCTAAATAAGCCTACATTTCAAGTGGACATGAAGCCAGTGGAACTGACATTGCGGAGCAGTTGGTCTGGCCGGACAGGCAGTTCAGTGGGCACGCGGTGATTAGCTGATAGCAGGCACCTGTGCTGGTTCATAATACCGAGTACGCCAAGTTGTGACTTCTGTAGTTTAAAGCTTGGACTTGGCAAGTTTGGCTGTGGAGTAGGGGTAGGCTAACTAGTCGGGGAGACTCAGTTGGTGGGATTTTAACATGTTTTCTATTCTTTTTTACATACATGTGTACAAAATATAAAATAGGTATGTAGGTTAAAATTATACTGTAGCTTGTATGTACTTCATTTATTTAGATGTAATTTATTGCATGTAAGTATTTATTTTGACAATGTGTTAGTACTTCATACCCCCCCACCCCCCTTCCATCCATCCATCCTTCGTCAACCACTTATCTCGCAGGGGGCTGGAGCCAATTCCAGCTGACAACAGGCGAAAGGCAGGGTACACCCTGGACATATCGTAAATCCATCGCAGGGCCACACATAGACAACCAGTCACACTCACACCTAAGGACAAGGGGGGGGGGAGAGAGAGAACTGCAATTGTAACTCATGTTAACAAACGTAAATCCTATGCATGCAGTTGTGTCATAACAAAGGGGGCTCATACAGAGAGATGTAAAACAGAAATGGCAAATGAACTAAAATATAGTAAGTTATCTACTAATTAATCATCAGCAAGGAATTATAGCGTACAATAATTGGAGCAGCTCACTACAACCTGCACACACGCACATGTTGTAGTCATCTCCGGCCTGTGTGAGCACAAGTCCAGCCCAGTTGCTCTCTCGTTGTTTCCTCAGCCTCTGTGACTGTGCTGTCGCTGTTTAATGAAATAGTAAACTTCAAATGACAGCCTCCTGCTTTAATTACTGCTCTGTGAAAGTTAGCTAATTACAATTTTTATGGTTCTCGACGATAATTTAATGCTTTGCCAGTTAACACTGCTTGCCTTGTGTTTTTCCTTTTGTTGAAATGAGTGAAGTATGTGGATTGAGGGGTGGGGGGGGGCACCATAAGCCACAAGCCACTTTTCCCCAGCTCAGCCACACCCACAGGGACTGCAAACACGCCAGCTGGTGGCGACCCGAACGTAGGCAGAGGGACAGATGTGGAGCAGAGTACTAGTGAGCAATAATAATGATCTGTGAAGAGAGGGAGGACGAGAAACGGAGACAATAAGAGATCGAGAAAGACAGGGGTATTGTCAGGTGACGCACAAATCCACAATCACAATCCACTTCAAAGGAATAATTTGGGAGTCACTATAACACAGAACACAACTCCCTGACAAATTATTGATACCCAGAACAGACAGTTTTGCTGCAGACCTTGGAAATAATGTGCTGTTGTTGCAACATCGCTCAACCAAGAGAGTTTAACTTGGGGCTAGGCATCAAATATAGCTCAGATAATGTGCCTTGCAACAGTACTGGGTAATTATAACCAAACTATTGCTTTTAAATTACCAGTGAGGTAATGAGATGGTTGTAGGGAACAGCACTTTGGCTGTCAAAGTGATTCTCAGAATGCCAAATGAAGTGTGTGGGACATGCACATTTCTAGCTTCATCAGCGGAGAGCTTCAGACATTGCAATCTCCAAATGGTTGTAGGCTAAGAGATAATGTAACAACAGTTAGCTTTTGTAGACTTTAAATCCCAGAAGTCATTTATTCTGTCTGTGTAGATGAGAGAAGCAAGAGATCTTTTCTCTTTTTGGCACATTGTTTTCTCCCTATTGTAAGAGAGGCTGTGTTGTATCTCAGTTATAAATTCTTAATCCATCACCTGTGTGCAGAACAGATTTGTTACCCAATGCTCAAATCCAGTTTAGGCAAATAGAGTTAATACACAGTTTCTTAAAAGGGTAACTATAACCCCAAACAACTTTTTTTCCTGCTGAAAACCAATGTATATGGTAGGGATGACCCTGCATAGTCGAAGGTTTGATGCTTCAATGGGTGGAGCCTGAATCGACTGTCAATCTCAGTCGATTTTACATAGAACTACCAGATTTCTCCCAATAAGTTAATATACAGCCTATTACAATATAAATAAACATGTAAAAAGGAAAAAAAGCTTTTAATAAATGTAAAAGTGTGTGTGTGTGTGTGTGTGAGAGACTTCAAAGTAGAATAGAATAAGAATATTGTTTTTAAATAGTACTTGAAATAGACTCAATTACACCCTTTTTCTACTGGACTGGTGTGGCTACATTTTTTGACAAATAAATGCAGGTCTGAATTAGAAGCCTGGTCTGAATGAACTGTTTCCCATCTTTCCTGAGCAAGAGTTTTGTACGAAAGGAATTAAAAGCCTGTCCCAGATAGACACAAAATATAGGCAGGGTGAGTTCAGTGATTATAGCAAATAAAAGCCTGAGCTATTAATTGAAGTTTTACGGTAGTTGGATTAATCGTGCAGCCCTAGTTTAAATTTTAGATTAATTTGTGTGTTTATCGTATTTAGTAGGTTAGTGGTTGTAGTTTAGCTTTAGCTTGTAGTTCAACTTTGTGTTTTAGTTGTTTTCAGTTAGTATTTGCTCGTGGCCAGAGTTGGTCGGCACTGTTGCTTTCCTGGCTGCAAAGTTTAGGCCTATTCTATATTTTGCTAATCCTTTACTTAGTATTTTTATTTTGACACAATGGTTCAGACTTGTGCTTTTGACTGCTGTAGAAGCACCACTGAAGTGCATTCTTTCTCGATGATGATCCCATGAGAAACAGCAGGGCTATGGCAACATAGTGACACTCCCTCACAAACACGCACACCGACTAGCCGAGGCGGCCCACCAGAATTTGTCGGACACCCCTCAATACACCATCCTTCCATTTAGGGGGTCAGATTAAAGGCGACGTGACATTGCACAAGATTGGTGGCTACTACAAGACAAGAATATATTTTAATTGACCTACTACTTTAAAAAATATATTTATAGTTGAAATATTGAGTGGGGGGGGGGTCTAAAGATTTTGAGCATTAAACATTAAATTTCCTGCATTCTGGAGACATTTTCTGCACCAATTTGTGGTGGAAATGTCTTCATTTTTATAAAGGGAAAAACAAAATTCAGGTGGCAGGTGACAATTCACAATGTAAAAATAAAATATAATGCAGTAATCAGTAGCTGCTAATTTTTTGCTTAACAAATGCTTTCAAAAATGTGGTGTCTACATGTCCCCAGTGTAAATGACCCTCCCTCTCTACAGGTTGAGCTACTCCATGCTTACCGCTTCACCTGCACTCTCCTCCTGCTCTCTCTCTCACTCACGGTCACTTTGTGACTCTGTTTCGCTCTCACACGCCTCCTCTTCTGCCTGGCAGTGGCCGCCACAGCTCTTTTACTCCTTCAAGTGCCTTCACTACGTCGGGTACTGCAGCTGATGTTGAATCTTCTGCAGCCCTGGTATCAAACATATTGGTTATTTTCGCGCATTTGGTGGCGTCCGATGAAGTATTTTTTTTTTTTTTTTTGTGGCCCGTAACACAAGAAACGGAGAGCAGAGGTGGTGGGGGCTAGTAAGAGATGGGATTGGGCTAGCCCAATATCAGTTTAGAAAACTACCCAATGGGCCGCTGTCCATGCTTTATGGGTCGATCGTCAGCCCATTTTTAAAAAACAGTTATATACAGTAAATACATAATTTACATTACACCGGCCCCAAAGGTGCGTCGGCCCACCGGGCATTTGCCCGGTATGCCAGAGGCACTATTGTCCATATAATTTTCAAAATCAAAGTATGTGCTCATAAATTGGCTCTTTTTCACTTTAATATCGGCATTGGCCACCAAAACCCATATTGGTTGTGCTCTAGCTGATATTAGTAGCTCTGTTCTAATCTTTATTGGATTTGATAAAATGTTAATAGTAGTAGGACCACTTTTTACAACATGTCTTAAAAGAAAAAAAGAAAAAAGAAATATTGAGTGATGAATTTGTCATTGTTTACTGCATAATGTGCTTTGCGAGATTGATGGCCTTTTGACCTGAAGAACTGTTCCAGGAACCCAGAAAAAAGTAAAAAATTATCTTTTATAATAGTCCAAGGTATTCAAATGACTTGTTTTATTTGATCATATACAAACAAAATTGTTGAGAAATATCTCTGTCATGGCGAAAGCAAAGCACATGCTAGATTACAAATCACTCCATACTCTCTGCTGTTCATTGGCATTACCTTATTTAAATTACTGCACAGAAGTTTGCGGAAACACATTCCAAAGTACGATACAATAATTGATAGTACTGTAGAAAAGAGCAATACGTATAATCCATAATGTTGTTTTTTTTTAAACACACCAATCTTTTATTTTTACAGTCTAAAGCTTTAAAATTTACTGACCTGGCTGAATTTCAAACAGCAGTACTGATGTACAAAGCAAGAAATAAGCTTTTACCGATCAATTTACAGAAAGAGATGAGACGTAGAATTTAGGAGAGGCATCAAACTTTAAGACTGGCAGCTTTAGAACCACAAGAAGTTTCAGTATAGCAATATATGGTGTCAAAATATGGAATAAAATAAGAGATGAGGTCAAAGAGTGTATTTCAATTTAAAAATAGATACAAAGAAACTACTCTCAAGAAATACAGAGACAAAGAAGGGTTTTTAGTTTTTGTTTGTTTTTTTTCCTCAGGGATCCAGATGTAGGTGGGGAGTGTGAATATACACTTCTCAAAAAAAATAAAGGGAACACTTAAACAACACAATGTAACTCCAAGTCAATCACACTCCTGTGAAATCAAACTGTCCACTTAAGAAGCAACACTGACAATCAATTTCACATGCTGTTGTGCAAATGGAATAGACAACAGGTGGAAATTATAGGCAATTAGCAAGACACCCCCAATAAAGGAGCGGTTCTGCAGGTGGTGACCACAGACCACTTCTCAGTTCCTATGCTTCCTGGCTGATGTTTTGGTCACTTTTGAATGCTGGCGGTGCTTTCACTCTAGTGGTAGCATGAGACGGAGTCTACAACCCACACAAGTGGCTCAGGTAGTGCAGCTCATCCAGGATGGCACATCAATGCAAGCTGTGGCAAGAAGGTTTGCTGTGTCTGTCAGCGTAGTGTCCAGAGCATGGAGGCGCTACCAGGAGACAGGCCAGTACATCAGGAGACGTGGAGGAGGCCGTAGGAGGGCAACAACCCAGCAGCAGGACCGCTACCTCTGCCTTTGTGCAAGGAGGAGCAGGAGCACTGCCAGAGCCCTGCAAAATGACCTCCAGCAGGCCACAATTGTGCATGTGTCTGCTCAAACGGTCAGAAACAGACTCCATGAGGGTGGTATGAGGACCCGACGTCCACAGGTGGGGGTTGTGCTTACAGCCCAAAACCGTGCAGGACATTTGGCATTTGCCAGAGAACACCAAGATTTGCAAATTCGCCACTGGCGCCCTGTGCTCTTCACAGATGAAAGCAGGTTCACACTGAGCACATGTGACAGACGTGACAGAGTCTAGAGACGCTGTGGAGAACGTTCTGCTGCCTGCAACATCCTCCAGCATGACCGGTTTGGCAGTGGGTCAGTAATGGTGTGGGGTGGCATTTCTTTGGGGGGCCGCACAGCCCTCCATGTGCTCGCCAGAGGTAGCCTGACTGCCATTAGGTACTGAGATGAGATCCTCAGACCCCTTGTGAGACCATATGCTGGTGCGGTTGGCCCTGGGTTCCTCCTAATGCAAGACAATGCTAGACCTCATGTGGCTGGAGTGTGTCAGCAGTTCCTGCAAGAGGAAGGCATTGATGCTATGCCCGCCCGTTCCCCAGACCTGAATCCAATTGAGCACATCTGGGACATCATGTCTCGCTCCATCCACGAACGCCACGTTGCACCACAGACTGTCCAGGAGTTGGCGGATGCTTTAGTCCAGGTCTGGGAGGAGATCCCTCAGGGGACCATCCGCCACCTCATCAGGAGCCCAGGCATTGTAGGGAGGTCATACAGGCACGTGGAGGCCACACACACTGCTGAGCCTCATTTTGACTTGTTTTAAGGACATTACATCAAAGTTGGATTGGCCTGTAGTGTGGTTTTCCACTTTGATTTTGAGTGTGACTCCAAATCCAGACCTCCATGGGTTGATAGATTTGATTTCCATTGATAATTTTTGTCAGCACATTCAACTATGTAAAGAAAGGAGTATTTAATGAGATTATTTCATTCATTCAGATCTAGGATGTGTTATTTTAGTGTTTTATTTTTTTGAGCAGTGTATATTGAGTTGGTGCTGAATTGATTGGATAATTTTGTACTATGCACATTAAATGTTGCTTATGATTAGTTAATTATTTAGAGATTAAAAGGGGTAGGAGTATATTATTTTTACTTCTTCCTACCCCCTTTCAAACATGTAAATAGCAGTTTTCTTTTATTGGCAATCATAAATTGTGTGTTTGATTGCTAAATGTTTTTTGTTATTTCTTTTTTTTGTGTGTTATTTTGTTGTTTGTTTTTTAACATGTTTGAAATAAATATATTAATCAATCAGCAATTTTCATTGAATTAACATCCAACTTTAATAATTAAGTTTTAGTCTTTTTCATTTGCCCAAAAACTTAGATTAAAGTTTGCACACTTGAACATTACTGAATGCTAAACCCAAGCCTTTGGACTGCAATATATGTGCAGCAGTCTTTACCCGACAGCAGGAAAGCACAGGTTATCACAAATGAATATTAACACTAAGGATAGTAATTTTTGTTAATGTTATCATTTAAATGTCAGCTATGTGACTTTCTAACTAGTCTAGATTTTCTTGTTGAGCAGTTGAGGCACTTAGGACAAGGTACTCTTACTGTGCAGTAATTCCTTGAACCGAACGTGTTCATTATCAACAAGTGTTTTCACTGCCGCTGGAGGATCAAGGAAACATACTACTGCTGTGAGTGGGGAGAAACTCTGTTCCTCTGTGTTCTGAAACTGCAGAAGATCTGACACATAGCCGTTTTCATTTTTGATAATGCAGCTAACTCTCTGTATCTTGTTCTCCCACAGAAATCTGACAGGTGGCTGGTGAAGGGGAACAAAGCGAGCCTCACACTGAGGACAGGGACATACTGTGACATTTTGTGTGTTCTGTGAAAGGCAGGAGGAGCTCTTTGAGAGCTTCTAGTTTTTTGCCACTTGTTGGCAAGAAGACCGTGTCAGTCCTCTTGGTTAGCTAACTCAGGTATCCATATTGACAGTGTTAGACCATCTGGTTGGGCAGTCGCTGAGGAGAAACCACATACTTCCTGCAGCTTCTCTGTAAATTTGAGGAGTTTCAAAACAATAGTTCTTGCTTCGTCTTGCAGTCTTTTACATTGGCCTCCTCCTTGTGAGGCTCACAACTTGCTTTAGCTCAAATTTACCCTATAGCCTATTTGTTTCTGTAATGAATGAAAAGCCAAATGTCAGGCGGCTTTTGGCCAGGGAGCCTGGCATCGTTTCATTACAAACCGGAGGATTCATTATGTACGCTGATTGAGTTTTTGGCACCATTGAATTTTACATGATGATACAGTTAATCCACCATAGTGTGCAAATGTCTGTCAATCACTGGGTGAGGGAAAAATTTGGCTTATGAATGGGTCGCAAATTTGGCAACTGGATCTGCTAGTACATAAAGATTATTCCATTGTGGTGATATTGAGAAAAACATGATTTAGTCACTTATTTATTTTGTCACATTGTCATCAGCCATTACTGAGAAAAAACGGTTTTAGTCAGTTTTCATTATTGTTATTTCTCCCATTTACTAGTAAGTGAATTTTATTAATATATCCCCAAATCACAAACTAAATTACTTCTTCTTAAAGAATGATGCAGTTTTGGTGTGAGAACAGGGGCAATCACTGGCAACAAGTGTACCTGGAGTAAATGAACAATGTTAAGTGCACAGGCCAAAGGCAAGATTTCAACTAAAGGTTAGGCAAGTTAAATTTGAGAGGAAAATGGCAAACTGTCTTTCAAGAAGAACCACTGACTTCAATTAAAGCAACTTGTGTTATTTCTGTGTGTGTTTTTTTCTTATTTAATGAAAGTTTATATTTTGTTGTAAAAGGACATTTTTGAAAACACATCGACTTACGGTGAGAAAATTGGTTGTTTGGAAGCAATTTCTCCTAAGATCTCAGTTGCCATGGTGCCAAAAGCAACACATTCATCTGCCCAGACACCAACCTCCCGGTAACAACAGCTGCTCATTCAGTGTTCATGGCATCACACTAATAGACAGAGTGTTTTGTGGTCCTCAGGTCACCAGAGTGTCTGCGGAAACATATTTGCCGCCTTTTCCATTGTGCTGCATGTACAGATGCAGAAATCCTACTTTTTAGTCTGTTAGATTATAATGACATATTAGTCATCAGTTGTGAGGTGACGTGAAAGTTAAAGGTTATAAGTTTGACATTTGGGAAATACACTTCTTTGCTTTGTTGCCAAGAGTTTGAGAAGATTGCAATCCCTTTTTATGTCCGTACGGAAAATATCAATAGATTGGCTGATTTTCAGCTTGATCGGCCGTGACTGGTGACCCGGGCTGATCAGTGCCAGTCAGATTTACATGCATGCTGCAGCACATGATGGTTCACGTCATGTGCACAGTGGCAGTAACTGACTATTGTCACAGACACACACATACGCTAAAACATGAGAGGCAGGATAGAAGTTCTTCACCCTAAGTGAAGAAGAGACAAACTGTAATTAGGGCTGGACCCCAATATCCAAATATTTGAATATTCGATCGTTGGGAACACATTCAATTTTCAATATTGAGATTTTAATATTGAGTTGTTTTTTTTGCAAGCCTAACCTTCACTCACAGCAGTGAACATAACGCTCCAGTTCACATCAAAGGGAAATCAAAATGAAGCCCTCAGCTGTGTAGGACTGAGTGATGACATCAGCACCATGGTATTCATTTAATTTTAATTTCATTAATTTCATTAATTTCATTACAGATCAAAACAGTCCAAACAGCCTACATTTTAAAAGGAATCAGTAAACGTTAGGCTTCAACAAACAAAAAACATAATGAACACATGTAAATAATTATATTAGGGTCATTGTAGAAGAAGAACATTTAGTAGACTGTAATAAAAGTTAAAACCTAACCTTAACATGTTACCTTTCGCTACTAGAAATGGCACTAATCCTGTTTGCTCTCTCTGGACCTCCACCCAGCTAAACTTTTTCTGTATTCTGCTCTAGACCTGCTCAGCTCAGCCTCTCACACTCTGGGCTCTCAGCTACAGTTCAATATCCGTTTCCTTCAACCCTGCAAGTAATATTATATAATAATATCCCTTAAGGTGTACTCACACTAGGCCCGGTTGCCTTGTGCCATGCCTGAGCACGATCGTCTCACATTGCACCTAACAATACTGCTTACCACATTCTCATGCAACATGAGGGGGTAATGCACCTCTAAGCTGGTTTGCCAACTGCCACAGAAGATCCTGACAAGAAAACATGGAGGAGGAGAGTGAAATTGAAAATATAGAGCAGGAGGAGTTGTTTCTGTTTCAAATAGAAGAAAATAATCAAATGTGATGAAGTACAGTATGGTTATTTTAAACCATTTCTTTGAATTGAAATTAAATTTTACAGAACAATTACTGTATTGTGATATATATTCTTACAGTTAAAACTTAAAATTAAATATTTCTTGATAGACTTTGCCCATATCACCCAGACCTAGCTACCAGCGTCTCAAACAATTTATTGTTATATTTTGTTTGTTTAATCTGTACAAAAACTGTAATGTAAAATGGTCAGTTTGCCATTTTATGGGACGTTACATGCCAGTCTGTTTAACATATTGAGGCATCACAGTTTTGTCATGATAGCTCAAGAAAGATACAAAAAGAATGGTCTATATGTAGGAAGTCTCCAGTCACATGTACTGTATCTTCTGTATTCTGCCCATGTTTACAATTATTCTGTATTTATTTTGAAGAGTGACAGGGTATTGTGTTGTCATAAGGTCCCATGGGTTGCTTGTTTCATATTCGAAAGAGCATGAAGGGAAAGAAGTGTTGTATTAATGGTGATGGATGGATTTTCCCCTGGGGTTGAGACAAAGTGCTTTCGATGTATATTTGTCTATTTTGTATTTTCACCTGACTAGCTAGTTTCACTGAACTGCTGAAAAATACACTGTCCAGTATAAGTCAGATATCTATTCTAAACTGCCACTATTTTTCCTTACAACACATCTAGTTGATGGCCTAGAATTATATCACGTGATGTCAGGCAAATATATTGTACAATACAAACAACACAATAATACATTACAAGTTTTATATGGAAGTTATTGTGCTTTGTACAATATTGTGGTCTCTTTACTTAATTTGCAGAAAAACAAGATAATGTTAAAGTTTGCACTAGGGATTGACTGATCCATCCCAGAGATAGACTTGTTAACTATGAGTGATAAATTATCATAAACTTTGTCTTTACCTGCCGCCAGTCAGAATATTAAATCAGTATCTCACTGGAAACAAATGGAACATGTTAAATAAACTCTATTCTTGACATCAAATTAGTGAATGAAGTTTCGAAAGAAGAGCACAGACATCAGTCAGTATCAGTAACTCCTCCTCCTCCTTCTGCTGCTGCTGGTAGAGGAGCTGGTTTCTCTCAACAAGCAGCTGAGCTTGCAAGGAATTACTAAATTTTAAGCTATGTAGCATAAAAGCTAAACAGGCTACAGAAAGAGATTTTGTTTTAGCTTGTTGTAACAAACTAGCTGTTAGCTGAGCCATTTTTTGCTGTCTGTTTTTAAAATGACTAATGAAGATTTTTGGAAAAATTAATAATAATTAAGAATATTGGAATTGCTGAAATACAATCGGTCTGGCCGATTATCGGTCGACCCCTAGTTTGCACATTACACTTCAATTTTCTGGACTTTTTTGGCCTGCAGATGTTTTTTAGGCTTTGTTTTTACATAACTAATGCTACCAGTTGGTCACAATACCGTACCAAATTTGAAATATTATAAATACTCAATTGGAAAAATACAAACATTGCAAACAAGATGTGAACTATATGCTGGAGCAGTTATTAGTCTTGTGAGTGCTAACATTTCTTCCACAATGTGCCTCCTTTTACGCCTTGTCACTTCTTTTCTGCCCTTTAAATAAGTTTGTTTTGATTTTACACTGTGGCTAATGAAACACATTTGTAGATATGAAAATGATCAATTGTAAACAGACAAGGACAGGTAAACATGCACATTTGCCACTTAAATGACAACATCGGCACAGCATATTAACATTACACTTTTTTTTTCTCAGTCAACTTTTTATTGCTTAAGTTAAAACAGTTTTGGTTATGTAATATTTGAGATTTCTGTTTTCAGAATTTCAACAAATATAACTAAAAAATGCTTCTGATATAAATTGTCTACACCAGCTTTAAGATTTGATGCCAAGTTGTCAAGGGGCTTTAAGGTAATAATAGAGAAGATGGGGCACCACTCTGTAATTCATTTAGATAATCATTATTTTGGTTACATTTGTGTTTGGTTGTTTCCACATTAATTAAAGACCTTCACAAAGGCAGAGCTCAGTGAAGTGTGCTCTGTACTGGCCTAAATAAAAATTCTGTGCAGCAGGAGTGAAAGCCATCAGAATTTAAAAAGATGGGATATAATGCAGAGTCAATAACTATCATTCATAGGCCAACAGGGGTTAAACCACAGGCTCAGACACAAAGGTTTACATAATCAAACGGTCAGCCGCTAACTTCTAATGATTTCTGGCCCAGTCAATATGCAGATATCTATCTTTTTAAACAGTGTATCACGCAACTTGTGTCTCACAGTGAAAAGTACACAGCTTACAGAATTTCTCCTGTGCATAACGATACACTAACATATTCTAGTGATCTTACTGACATTATCTTCAGAGAAAGTAGATTTTTTGCATTCTTGCTCTGGGAATGGCATTTGCCTTGTCTTTGTCCCAGCATTTCTGCTATAATCTTGCAAGCTGAACTCTAAATTGTATAACAAAGCATCAGTCACAGCCTGCTGCATGTAACATTAATTAGTTTTACACAAATCCACAGGTAGCTGTGGTAAAATGGATCACGTCAGGAAAACAAATTAACTTCTTACTGAAGGTTTGTGTCATTGCAAGTGATATTGCTGCAAAAATGTTGACAGTGGATTTTCTAAACATCCATACTTTGTATTCTGCCATGTTTCATTTCTTAATTGTCAGAGGTCATACCTGGGCTGATTGATGAATGTCTTAATCAGCTGTGCCAATAGCTCAAAGTATAATTGATATTTGAGGTCATTTTTTTCTCTCTTTTACTGAAGATAAAAGTAGTTAAGTGTTTGATGTGCTTTATCACTAGTCACTATGGCCATGTTGCAACACCATGTTTCTACAGTAGCCCGGAATGGACAAACCAAACACCGTCTTTAAAGAGGGCCTTTTGTGTGATTTATTTCTTTTTCTTTTTCTTTCAAGTTTTTACAGCCACTGTAAGTTCTACAATCTTAGGAGAGCGTCTTCAACCTCACCTCTAGATGCCACTAAATCCTACACACTTTAAAGCACTACTAAAGCACTTTCTCTCAACGTTGATATCAAACTTTTAAATAATACTTCAAGCTGACATATCAATTTAAATACTACACATATTCAAAGTATTGCTGTATATCTGACAACCAAAAATGAATTCCTCTGAATTGAAATTATATTATCAAAGACACAAAATAATTCTTTGTATCTGTGTTTGATAGATGCACATTAGTAAATAATAAAATATTTATAATATTTAATAATTATATAATAAAAATAATTTCCTTTCTTTCGTGGGCCAACACTTCCACTTGCACTCACTGGCCTCTTTATTAGGTACTGGCTAGTACCCTGTTTGATCCCCTTTAGAACTGCCTTAATTCTTTGTGGCATACTTTCAACAAGGTGTTGGAAACACTCCTCAGTGTACCGCAGTTGCTGCAGATTTGTCGGCTCCACATCCATGATGCAAATCTACCGTTCCACCACATCTCAAAAGTGCTGCATTGGATTGAGATCTGGTGACTGTGGAGGCCATTGGAGTACAGTGAACTCATTGTCATGTTCAAGAAACCAGTTTGAGATGATTTGAGCTTTGTGACATGGCGCATCAGAAGATGGGTACACTGTGGACATCAAGGGATGGACATGGTCAGCAACAATTCTGAGGTAGGCTGTCGCGTTTAAACGATGCTGAATTGGTACAAAGGGGCCCTAAGTGTGCCAAGAAAATATCCCCCACACCATTACACCACCACCACCAGCCTGAACTGTTGATACAAGGCAGGATGGAGCCATGTTTTCATGTTGTTTACGCCAAATTCTGACCCTACCATCTGAATGTCACAGCTGAAATAGTGACTCATCAGACCAGGCAACGTTTTTCCAATCTTCTATTGTCCAATTTTGGTGAGCCTGTGTGAATTTTAGCCTCACTTTCCTGTTCTTAGCTGACAGGAGTGGCACCCGGTGTGGTCTTCTTCTGCTTTAGTCCATCTGCTTCAAGGTTTGACGTGTTGTGCGTTAAAAGATGGTATTCTGCATACCTTGGTTGTAACGAGTGGTTATTTGAGTTACTGTTGCCTTTCTGTCATCTCGAACCAGTCTGCTCATTCTCCTCTAACCTCTGTACCTAATAAAGTGGCTGGTGAGCGTATATTTCCACTGTATGTCCAACCGTATAGATTTGTTTTCTCTAAGTACCTGTAAGGGTAATTTTGTTTTTTGCAGCAGGAGAGACTATTCATTTTCCACTAAACAAACTTAGATGATCAGAAATCCTAAACAAAAAACAATCCTTTATCTTGCTGACAGTGCTCTGTGCAATCTAGCCCTGCTTTTTAAAGAGAATATAGTATGTGCTGATCTAATTGAATCTGCTGCAAATAAGAGGCATCCCCTCTGGGCACACTCTGTCTGACATCTCTCTAAATGTGAACTGCTGTATGACTGCACAGGTACTGCATATAAAATATTGGTTTACCACCACAGATACTGCATATATTTTTGGGTGATTGGGAATTGGGAGGCACATCTGAGGCAAGGAGTGTAATGTCAACCTTGTCAGACAGACTACATTCTTTAGTAATCTTCTGCTATTTCGGTGGCCAGTGAGATGCAGTACAGCTGAGTTTCACCTAAACAGCAGGCATGTTTGCCAAGAGAAATTACTGTGTACCTGTAGACTCTTGACAATGGTACTGGCATCTACCCTACCAGATTTTCAGGGCCATTGGAGATTTCAGTTTTTAATTTTCAAAATCAATTTTCAACTGGCATTTATTAGTAGAGCGCAAAGAATGTCAGTCATCAGTTGTTACACACAACTAGCACAAATTCTCAAAGTATTTTTCTCTGCTGCAGAGAGACAATGAGGCCTTTATTTGAAACAGCTTTATATCAGAGACAGCTCTTTATTTCTCCTGTTTTAAGTGTATTTTGTATTCTTATTTTAATAAGAATCCTCTCATCTGTCTCGTTTGTCCCACGTTTAAAATTTTCTGTTGCAAACTCAAAATGTTTACCTGTTGCCTTGATAAACTCAATATAATGTACATTTCTACACAACTTATTCCACCAGTGTAACAACTAGAGCTGCACTGATTAGTGAATTAGTGTATTGACGAAAATAATAAGCTGAAACTTTTTTCCATACTTTTAATAATAAAGGTAAATTTGTAATTTTACAACAGGGTTGCATAATCAGATGAAGTCTGTAATTCCCTTTTATGAATTTAGGAGTCTCACAATCAGGGGGGAGAAGCTGCTCTGATGCAACAGCAGATATTTCTGTATCCCTTACCAGATGGTAGCAGGGTGACCACTCTGTTGCAGGGGTGGGTACTGTCTGTATAATTTTGGGCTCTGCACAGGCACCTCACCATTATCACTGGTGTTCAGTAGATGGGAACCAATGAGCTGTTTTAGTCACCCGTTCCAGGGCCCTCCAGTCCTTGGTCATGCACATCCCATGCCAGTTGGTGATATTTCCAGTAAGGTAACTTTTCTCACATCTGCTGTGGATACTGACTGTGGCTGGTCCTCTGGAGGTGGTGTAGACAGCTTACTCTTTTTTGAGATCAAAGTGAACATGAAATGTGTTTAGCTCATCTGTTAATGAGGGGGCGCTCGTGCTTTTGTAGCCTGTGATGTTTTTGATCGCCTGCCACACATCTTTGTTGGTGTTGTGGTCTCTCTCCAGTCTCTGGTGGTGTCTTCACTTTGCCTCCTTAGGGCCACCTTTCAATTTTGCTCTAGTAGTGCTGTATACTTCCTTGTCACGTGACAGTCAGCTCAGGGAGTATCTTTGTCAGCGTTTTAAACCAAACTCACCAGTCCGTAGGAGGCCCAGTCCATGACAGCCAGTGCGTTTGCCAGCAGCACCGGCCAGACTATGGGAGGTGTAACTCCTTAGTGTTCCCCGACAACACTTAGGTTGTCCATTAAATGTGAGAGGGGTCACTTTTTTTGGCCAAATTTTGTATTGAAACTGAGGTTGTTGGTTTCTTTTTTTGCTTACTGGGATCTAGAAGAGATTTTTGTTGAGATATGGACTCTTACAGAGATTTGAACTGAGATAAGGACTCATTGATTGGTGGCTGAACTGTGGGTTTTGTATTGAGTACTGACTGTACAACACACTCCCTGTCAGCTAGGCTGTGATGTTTTAATTTAGCTCGAGCCGAGATGCCGGGGGTTAAAACTGCTACAACTTGCTAGTCACCACTATGAGCTTAAGCCTACGGCATTTTACACTGCATAAATTAGCCTAGCAGCTAGCAGACTTTTCCTCTACTCATAGTTTATAAATGTACATATTATTTATACTTATGCTAAACCAGTGGTGTTTACCTGGTTCATGCTAGTAAAATATCCACTGTGTCCCCGTCTTGCAACGTCATACCAGATTTATAGTTTTCTTACTCACTGTTGGTTTAGGTAAGTACATCTCCCGACAAAACACCACGGTTGAAATTCAGTAATATATAACGTAATGAGTTGTCCTCAACTCGAGTAGTTCACCTATCACCTGCTCTGTTCTACTCCACACAGCCTCCCCGATGGCCCATTTGCCCACTAAAGCAGTGAACCTGGGGAAACGCTGCGTTGCTGTCATCTTGTGCTCTAAGATCCTGTTTAAAGTTAAAAATATTTGATTACTGTTTCTTATTTAATGTGCTATTTGGGATTTTTTTTTTTTGGATCAGTAAGTCAATCAGTAATTGTGTAAAATAACTGTGATCTCAATTATGACCAAAATAATTGTATAATGACTAATACGATATTTGCCATAATTGAGCAGCCCTAATATGTATATACAGGTGAAACTCGAAAAATTTGCATATCGTGCAAAAGTTAATTTATTTCAGTAATTCAACTTAAAAGGTGAAACTAATATATTATATAGACTCATTACATGCAAAGTGAGATATTTCAAGCCTTTATTTGATATAATTTTGATGATTATTATGTACAGCTTATGAAAACCCCAAATTCAAAATCTCAGAAAATTAGAACATTGTGAAAAGATTCAGTATTTTAGGCATAAAGTGTCACACTCTAATCAGCTAATTAATCCAAAACACCTGCAAAGGGTTCCTGAGCCTTTAATTGGTCTCTCAGTCTGGTTCAGTGGAATTAACAATTATGGGGAAGACTGCTGACCTGACAGTTGTGCAGAAAACCATCATTGACACCCTCCACAAGAAGGGAAAGCCTCAAAAGGTAATTGCAAAAGAAGTTGGATGTTCTCAAAGTGCTGTATCAAGGCACATTGATAGAAAGTTAAGTGGAAGGGAAGAGTGTGGAAGAAAAAGGTGCACAAGCAGCAGAGATGACCGTAGCCTGAGAGGATTGTCAGGTAAAGGCCATTCAAATGTGTGGGGGAGCTTCACATGGAGCAGACTGAGGCTGGAGTTACTGCATCAAGAACCACCACACACAGACGGGTCCTGGACATGGGCTTCAAATGTCGTATTCCTCTTGTCAAGATGCTCCTAAACAACAAACAACGTCAGAAGCGTCTTACCTGGGCTAAAGGAAAAAAAGAACTGGTCTGTTTCTCAGTGGTCCAAAGTCCTCTTTTCTGATGAGATCAAATTTTGCATCTCATTTGGAAACCAAGGTCCCAGAGTCTGGAGCTAGAATGATTGTACACAATCCAAGATGCTTGAAGTCCAGTGTGAAGTCTGTGTTGGTTTGGGGAGCCATGTCATCTGCTGGTGTTGGTCCACTGTGCTTTAAGTCCAGAGTCAGCGCAGCCGTCTACCAGGACATTTTAGAGCACTTTATGCTTCCTTCAGTAAGACGAGCTTTATGGAGATGCTGACTTCGTTATTTCATGTAATATTCTAATTGAGATTTTGAATTTGGGGTTTTCATAAGCTGTACGCAATAATCATCAAAATTATATCAAATAAAGGCTTGAAATATCTCACTTTGCATGTAATGAGTCTATGTAATTAGTTTCACCTTTTAAGTTGAATTACTGAAATAAATGAACTTTTGCACGATATGCAAATTTTTCGAGTTTCACCTGTATTATTTCATGTCGTTTCACTTTCAAATAATCATTCTGTGAAATTATTATAATGTGATACTCCATTGCTCATCAAACAAGCCGTTTTACTCCATCTATTTCTAATCTGCTTCCTTCTTATCATGGCTGACATATACAGTAATATTTTGATGGTGCATTTCAATTGAAGTACCTGGTTGTTAAGTAAGGTGGAGTGACTGTCTTGTAGTGGCTGGGGTGATTCATTGTAGTCGACGTAATTGATTTACCTAAATACGTCGATTTGCATTACGTGGTCGAAGCGTCACTTCATCCAGTGATTTCCCCTGGACAAGTTGGAGACACAAGACTACGCTTTCGACCGTCTAAAGTTTGAGAATATTTTAGAGAGACACTTAATAACGTGGTGCTCCGTTAGCTCTGTAAATTGGAAATAGGTTCACTGCAGCACAACTGCTGTCCATGAATACGTGAAGCAGCATGAACACCTGAAGCAAGTATCCCAGAGCACTTTGTCTAGACGGCAGCGCCGCAAATCCTGTTTACTTTTTGTCTCCACACAAGCACAGCACATTATCAGCACGAGGACAGGTAGTCCGTTGAAATTTATTTTCTAAATATTTCTTCATCACCTTCTTGTTAAAACTTATTGCTGCCCCGCTGCTGTCATGGTAATGTAACATTACACCGGTCCATGTGTCATCTAAAGTTTGGCCGTTTCATACTTTTTTGTTTATTTAACGGCCACGTATAAGAGAGAACACGGCTGAAAGTAAAATTACAGATAATCTGTGACTGTCTGCACAGTCTATGAATCGTTTCAGTTGTTTTCTTTAGCATACACTGATGTAGATACATTTGCATGTGATTATCATACTACATTACTTATATTACTCAATATTGAAATAAATCCATAAAAGAACCAAAAAGAAAGTTTTAAGTAGTCTAATTAATGTCTGTTATTGTTGTTATAATTGGATTCATTTTAAGATATGCCACTATTATAATTATTCTAATGTGCTTCATCAGGATGAAAAATATTGATTTATTAATTAGACAAGTTTTTGATATTTATTTAGGATAAATTGTTATGTTAATCAAGTAGTAGGCTACATTTTTTTACCTTTTAGAATACACAAAAATTTGTCAACTCTAACTACTATGACTAATCAAATATATAATCGTCAGATTATGACGAAATTGATTCGAAAAATAATCGTTATGTGCAGCTCTAGTCCTTTGTGCATACAAACATGCATGGAATGTTTTTGTGAAAATATATTGATCATTGAATGACAACATGATTTACATTAAATGATGCCAACATAGGCTGAATGCTATTCCTTTATTCACTGCATAGAGTGGCAGACAAAAAAACCCCACATGCCTGCCACAGTGGCATTTCAGACCATGCCCTCACCTCTCCATTCATCCAGGCCTTCTGGTTCGGGGAATGATTTTAATGTCTTTTAAATCTCCACATAATCAACACCTCTGCTGATGTATGATGTCACTGATGTACACTGCTAAAAAAAAAAGGGAACACTTAAACAACACAATGTAACTCCAAGTCAATCACACTCCTGTGAAATCAAACTGTCCACTTAGGAAGCAACACTGATTGACAATCAATTTCACATGCTGTGCAAATGGAATAGACAACAGGTGGAAATTATAGGCAATTAGCAAGACACCCCCAATAAAGGAGTGGTTCTGCAGGTGGTGACCACAGACCACTTCTCAGCTCCTATGCTTCCTGGCTGATGTTTTGAATGCTGGCGGTGCTTTCACTCTAGTGGCAGCATGAGACGGAGTCTACAACCCACACAAATGGCTCAGGTCGTGCAGCTCATCCAGGATGGCACATCAATGCAAGCTGTGGCAAGAAGGTTTGCTGTGTCTGTCAGCGTAGTGTCCAGAGCATGGAGGCGCTACCAGGAGACAGGCCAGTACATCAGGAGACGTGGAGGAGGCCGTAGGAGGGCAACAACCCAGCAGCAGGACCGCTACCTCCGCCTTTGTGCAAGGAGGAGCAGGAGGAGCACTGCCAGAGACCTGCAAAATGACCTCCAGCAGGCCACAATTGTGCATGTGTCTGCTCAAACGGTCAGAAACAGACTCCATGAGGGTGGTATGAGGGCCCGACGTCCACAGGTGGGGGTTGTGCTTACAGCCCAACACCGTGCAGGACGTTTGGCATTTGCCAGAGAACACCAAGATTTGCAAATTCGCCACTGGCGCCCTGTGCTCTTCACAGATGAAAGCAGGTTCACACTGAGCACATGTGACAGACGTGACAGAGTCTAGAGAGTCTACCTTGAGTCTACCTTGAGATCCTCGGGCAGAGGTCTGTTGTCTGTTCCAGAGTCTCGACTGAAAACTAAAGGGGACAGAGCGTTTGCTGTCAGGGCCCCGAGGCTCTGGAACAGCCTGCCTGAGGAAATCAGGTCGGCTGAGTCAGTGAACTCTTTTAAGTCCCTTCTTAAAACATACTTTTATAGGAGAGCCTTTCCCGATCTTATTTGATTTTATTTTATCCCTTTTATTTTATTGTATTTTACTAATTTTATATTTATCTGTATTTTAGTCTTTTCAGTGTTTTCATGCTTTTATCTTGTATTGTTTTTGTATTATTGTCTCTTGGGTATTATTGTCTTTACACTTGTTAAAGCACTTTGTAACTTGTTTTTGAAAAGTGCTCTACAAATAAAGATTATTATTATTATAGAGACGCCGTGGGTTCTGCTGCCTGCAACCTCCAGCATGACCGGTTTGGCGGTGGGTCAGTAATGGTGTGGGGTGGCATTTCTTTGGGGGGCCGCACAGCCCTCCATGTGCTCGCCAGAGGTAGTCTGACTGCCATTAGGTACTGAGATGAGATCCTCAGACCCCTTGTGAGACCATATGCTGGTGCGGTTGGCCCTGGGTTCCTCCTAATGCAACACAATGCTAGACCTCATGTGGCTGGAGTGTGTCAGCAGTTCCTGCAAGAGGAAGGCATTGATGCTATGGACTAGCCCACCCGTTCCCCAGACCTGAATCCAATTAAGCACATCTGGGACATCATGTCTCGCTCCATCAACCAACCACACCACAGACTGTCCAGGAGTTGGCGGATGCTTTAGTCCAGGTCTGGGAGGAGATTCCTCAGGAGACCATCCGCCACCTCATCAGGAGCATGCCCAGGCATTGTAGGGAGGTCATACACACTGCTGAGCCTCATTTTGACTTTTTTTAAGGACATTACAAAGTTGGATTGGCCTTTAGTGTGGTTTTCCACTTTGATTTTGAGTGTGACTCCAAATCCAGACCTCCATGGGTTGATAAATTTGATTTCCATTGATAATTTTTCATGTGATTTTGTTGTCAGCACATTCAAATATGTAAAGAAAGGAGTATTTAATGAGATTATTTCATTCATTCAGATCTAGGATGTGTTATTTTAGTGTTCCCTTTATTTTTTTTGAGCAGTGTATATTCCTCAAGACTGATGTGGTTCTCCTCAGTGGCTACCTCTCTGAGCAGTCAGAACAGTCATGTGGAGCTACTGTAGCCTCATCTGTCCACACTTTGACTGATTTTACTGTTGGTTTGACCCTTTTAATCACCTGGGTGTAAGTGGCCATAAAAAGCAGAGAAATATAGTCTGATAGACCAAAGTGGGGATGGGGGAGGCGAGGGATATTCATGTAGTCATGTTCCCGTGTATTCCTTCCCCTGGTGGGGATGTGGGCATGCTGGTGGAATTTAGGTGAAACAGTTCTAAGATCTGTTTAAAATCACCAGCTACAATAATAACACCATCCAGTTATTTTGTCATGTGTTGCTGATGACCTCACATATTCCCTGTTGTGTATTTTTTGATTTTGCAAAAACATTGTAAACAACAAAACACTGGTGAATTCTCTGGGCAAATAATTTGGCTGACATCTTAATATTTTAAATGCCACATCAGGTAAACATTTTCCTTCCACTTTGACTGCGTTTGAGAACCAAGCCTCATTGACCACCTCCACCTCCTCCGGTCTTACAGGAGTCTGTCAGTCTATCAGTGCAGAACACGCTTTGCCTGTTGAGTGTAATAGCTTATTCAGGGATGTTGTGGTGCATCTCAAGGCCCGCTACACTCAAGCCAATGCCTGTATTTACTCGTCTGATGTGGAAGAGTGTAATTCTGTCATAAGTTATTATAATTATGTGATTTATATATTCATTTTAAGGGAGCTGCTGGTTGCTGCATGTACAAAATCAGTAGTCTTCGGCAAGAAGTTAGAAACCTACTTTTGTCTTCCTCTGTCTATAATCAAGTTTAAAAAAATGACATAGAAACTTTGAGTGGTAGATTTGCCACTGTTATCACTGAAAATGGCATATGTGCGGTGCGAGAACAAAAGGCATTGCAGGCATTGCAACAAAAACTAAGGGGCTTATACTGGACAGCCAGTTCCAGTCCTCACTCAATGTTTTTTAGCTGGCCTTTATTAGCCAACGGCCTTTATTTGTGTGAGCTGGCTTATGCTGACTTTTATTCTAGAATTCGTTAATGAATGCATGTTGCAGCACTTATGCAGACCCCTGAGATGGTGGATGTGTGCTTCAGTTGGCAAAATGGACTGTGAAAACAGCCGAGAAATGTTCCATATTGATTGTGTATCAAATGTAGTTCAGGATATGTGGTTTTGTGTTAACGTTCTTTGTGCACTGCTAATCAATAGACTATATGTTTATTCAGCAGTATGGCTAATGTACAGACAAATGAAGCTCAATTCCTTTGTAAACACTACCTATGAAGTGATAATGACAAATTAGGGGTCTGCATTATACTGGGATATCACCAACCATTGCTGTCTTTTTCTCTCTTGCTTAGACAAAAAAAACAATTTTGTCTCATTTGTTTTAGATCTGACTTCAAGCACTCATCAATTCATTGCATTAAAAAACATCAACTTTGTATTGATCACAACCTGTGAGAAATCTTTCTTTACAGCTTAGGGGACTCTTAGGGGATGATGCTTTCTGAAAAGCTGCTATTCTGTTATCTGTGCCCCCACATCTCTTTTCATAATTGTACTTTATCTTTTATCTTTCACTGAGAACATAGCCTACTCCTAAAGTTCAGATAGATTTATCTAAAAGCTCTGTTGTTGAGTCTCTTATTTGTCAAATATACAAATATCTGCTAAAATATTTTAAGTAAAGGACACTGCAATATCACAAAAAAACGTAGCTTGTACGTTGCAAGGGTATTCACTGTCAGCTAGGGGTGCAATAACTAATCAACGTAGTCATCAAAAATCAATTATTCAATTCGTTGCCAACGAACATACCAAAATAATTTTTCTTAAGGTGAATTAACTTGGAAACGGACTTGTCCGGTACAGGGGATGTAATCGATTTTCACTGTTCTAGCTGTTTTCCGTCCAAAAAAGTGTCCCTTTGCGTCAACAGAGACCGTCTGGCGGGCCGATATCTTGGTGAGGTTGGCTTCGTCGCTAAGTTTCGTTTCTGTCGTCAGACTGAAGTAGAGAAGAAGAGTTTGCTTTGGTGGAGGCGGTCTTTATCGGCCTCTGCTGGCGACCCGTAGGAGCTACACAGACATATAGGATATGAATCGATTCGTTTCGTCAATACCAACAGAAAGAGAGCAGCCCTGTAGGATGTTCTGTTCTCAAGCTGTGGTCTGTAAAGCATGGGAGTGCTTTTGGTCATATATATTGACTGTTTTTATCAATATTTCAATTTTTTGGAAGCTTTGTTATTTGGAACGTGGTTGTATGGAGATAAATAATGTTTTGAAGATAACTCCCAATAAAAGTGAACATATAAACAGTAAATATGGGCAAAACATGGACATCCATTTGTTTCTTTTCATCAAGTTTACTGTTACAGTTGTATTCCAGGTGTATTAGAAGATATTCAGGTGCATTATAATCTACCTTATAATGGTTTTGTTAGTTTATTGCATTAAAATATAGCTTCTTTTTTTTTTTTACCAGGCGAGGATGAAAATATAATTTTGTCTGTATGTCATCTCCATGTAGTCTGTAATGGTAAAATAAATATTTTAATGTACAATGGATTTATGTTCCTTAGCTTCTGACCTTTCAAAGGAGACCATAGAGGATTATGCATCTAAGCCTAATGGTTGAGGGGATATTGCTGTTTTTCCTGGAAATAGGTGCCAGGGTCCATAACAGTGGGCTGATCTTCCATAAGGATGCTGACAGTGGCACACCTCCTTAAGCTTCTTCCCCTCTCTGCTGCCAGGTTGAAACACCATATTTTCTGCTTTAGCATATCATGTGGCCGCACGAGAGAGATGACTCTTTCTCACAGGATCTGTAATCGCACAAGATTTTCATACAAAGTTTCGTGAACCCCCATTGCAACCAACAGTTTTTACAAAAGGATAGACGCTGACCACCACAGATTGATAGATTTTTACTAGGCCTATTTAAAATCGTATTTGATTGCAGCGCGCTGTAGCGCAGCACATCCTCTCTCTCTCATGAACACTGCTGCACAAATCAGTCCGGCACAACGCTGTCAATGACTGAGACCCACCTTAAAAAGTTATAAGCAAGCATGTAACTCCTTACTTCGTAGCTAAGGTTAGCCCAGTGTAAAGACTTGAAACAGGTGCATACAAATGTATTAGATTCGTTTGACTTGCAGCGCTGACTTAATGTGATGCATGCTGGACTTAAAATAAGGCATGCTGGTTAGAAATCATGTCCGACTTTAGCCGACGCTGCAAAACGTCACCATGTCACATGACATTAAAACCTCATGGGAGCAAGGCGACTGCAGGCGCCACGTCCGGCAGCCGCAGTTGCTTTTCTCAGGCTGCACAAAGCTGGAACCACACTTTTGCCTAGTCTCGCGGCATTTTTCTTTGCAATTGCTGCAAGATCAGTCATTGATCTCAGCTCACAGTAAGCTCACGCAGGTAGAATGTGTTCGACTTTATGGCGCCGTTTTTATACCCCACCCCTGCAGTCACCTGCAGCTCACGTTAGACTATGAAGTCGGCGAAAGTCAGCTAAATGAGATAAAACCTTGAAACTGACATCAATTAAGCTAACATTACTTAGGGTTTAGGGATTTTTGCCTAAATGTTTAATATGATTTAATAATTTGAAAGATTGCAGATCCACAGTGTATCTTTCAGTGTGAGTAAACTTCCCGCAGATGACATCAGATGTAAACTGCCAATTTACGTCCATAAATCTGCTTAAAGGTCGCAGAAAGAACACTAACGTTAAGGTTATTTAACTTAACCTGCCTGAGAAATCACATTTCAAGTTTTCTTCAGTAACAAAATCATCAAGTGATAGTTGTCTGTACAACCACCTTTCCATTGCAAACTGTAACGTTAACTACTAAGGTAATAGCTTTTCGGCACACGAAAGTACTTTTAATGGCATCAATTTAACAAAATATTAGCAAATATCAGTGTGACACACACACACACACACACACACACACACACACACACACACACACACACACGTATATATAAAAAAATAATAAAAGCACTGAGTAACAAACAAATCTAGGGAAATATGACCTTATTCGAAGCTGCAATTAAAGTGGTCTACACTGAAAAAGACAAAAACCTTGTTAATGGAAAATGAAAAACATTTGTAGCAATGCAGATAGAGAGAAAATGGTAAAGGAGACTGGTTGTTGCCATGGGGATGCTTGGCAGTCAATAGAGAGCTTCTGTGTGTTGAAAGCTGATTGAGTTGACGGGTGGGTAGCAGAGCAGAATGCTATGGAGAGCATATCCATTTTAGCAGTTAGTCCTTCACTGTGTTCCATATTTCATTCATTTTATTCATCAATGCCACAGTTGCCGTGCTTATCTGTGTCAGAGTGCTGTCAAAGAAGGGGCAATTGTTTAAAGGTCTTAGTGTATTACTGTGGAGAAACATCAAAATAATAGTACTTCCATACAGGTCTAAATCAGGTCCGGCACCAGCTTTATTGCAGTGGAGGGGTAGACAGTGATGAGAGATATTGTGAAATAGTCTTCAGCTATAAACAGTCATATGTAGAATGTAAAATAATATTCAAAAAACAATATCAAAGAAAATGTGAAAGGTGGTAGTGGTACAGACAGAAAATGGATAGTAGTAATAGAAATGATAGTAATATTAATGCTAATAATAATAGGACTAATAATTATAATTGTAGCAGGAACTAGTTGAAGTTTAGCTAATGGATTGGTATCATTTGCGTAACAATGAAAGTTATGCCGTGATGAAAGATTTCATCACCCACCCCTAACACTATCTGAATGCGTAGCAAAATGCATGTACTGCTGACTCCCTTTGTCACAAACCCCTGGTCGTGACCCTGGCCTGCCTGTTGCCCTGAGGCAGCTGGTGGGCGTGGTAATCTGAGCTCCAGGCTTTCCCACCTGAAGCACATCCGCAATCAGCACACCAGGGCCTCTGCTTGCAATCAACACGCCTTTAAGAGATCTGCCAACCTTCCAGTCCCCGCTGGATCGTTGTACTTAACCGTATGGACACGCCAGCCAGTTTGTCTGTCTTAGTTTCAGTATTTTGTCTGAACCTTCGTACCAGTGTTAACTGCTCTCTCTTTGTCTCGACCTCAGGAAAGCTGCACATGCACCACGCACATTCCCTCCTGTGCCCCGGAATCATCTAAGCTCTGGGACCAGAACCGCAGACCCTCAGAACAACCACCTCACCCCAACCTCTCCCAGGACACCCCTTGTGCTCAATAAACCACTTCTGTGCATTTCTCTAGTCTGCATTTGAGTTTCTGGCCCCCGGTCCTGACACCCTTCTGGACTTATTTTGACAAGGCATGTCAACACTGATCATTAAACACTCTACAACTGACCACCGCCATCTAACTTTCTCCACAATATATAAACTTTGATTAGGAATCAAAGCCAATATGCTGAATGGGCATGAAACCACATCTGAGGTTCAAAGCACCAGATAATGGTAGACATTGGGAGTGCACCTGGGAACAGCATGGATTGACAACAGGAAATCTCACAACTTTACACTGCACAGGTTGATCCTCATCTAATTGGCACTACACAAGATCCCCGAGATATATCATTGTGAGAAATCCTAACAATGCCCCAAAAATGTGTAACATTGTCTATTGTTTACTGCTGTTGTTGTGGTGGTACTGGTAGATATACTTCGGTTGCTTGAAATAGAAAGTCTGAGGAAATATTGAGTTTTTTTGCTGCCAGTCAACACATAGTTCAATAAAGGGTGAGATTTAACATTTAATACTGTATGCAATTTGGATACATAGACGTATCTAAATGAGTATTCTGTTGTCTGAGAGGAAACACACCCCCACGATGTAATCATGGGGATAACCGTTTCATTCAGGATCGTGGCCTCTGATCGGCTCTCTCAGGTGGACATACAGTCTTTGTGAACTGTTATCTTTGCATTATGCAGCTTCTCACAGTTTACAGAGAATTCCACTTCTGTGCATTGGGTGAAGGAGTGCATACTGAAGGCATATCCAATATTTAAGGATAGTGTACAGGAACATCTGCGTCGACAGTGGGTTTAAACTTTCCTGGTCCAGATGGGAAATATCACAATCAGTGTATGACAATGACAAGATAGGATCCTTTGAGACTTTGAGTCACAGCTTGGGTAGAAAATGAGGTTATTATACACAGCATGGCCCAAGATATGTGGACACCAGAACATTACACCCATATGTTGAACATCTCACTCCAAATCCATTCTCTTTAATATGCTGCTAAAACAGCCTTCCAACCTCTGGGAAAGATTTCCACAAGATTTTTTGACAATAAGGCCTGGCTCACAGTTGATGTCCCTTATTTTTTTTTTATCCTCAAATGTGTTTGATGGAGATTGATAGAAGTTAGGACTTTGTGCAGGTTAAGTCGGGTTCTTCCCCTCTAAACCCAGACAGCCTTTTTTATGGACCTGGCTTGTTGAAACATTAAAGTGCCTTCCCCAAACTTTTGCCACAAATCTTTCTCTTTTTGGAACTAAGGGGCCTATTCCAAAACATGAGAAAATGATATGGTGGGTATCATCTGCAACGGTAAAAAATGGTAACATCAGTTAATACCCTCTATAATGAGGGGAAGGCACATCATAACCAACTGAGATGCAATGACGGAAAAAGCAGTTAGGAAGCAATATAATAGCTTCACTACTGTGCAGCAAAAATAACAAAGAAAAGAAAAGTAGCATTCAAGGAGAATGTACACTTGTGAAGGTTTAATGTGCACTGATGTGACCATGTGCCAGTGTGCCTTCCTGGTGCAGCTGCTTTGTGATCAGAGATTGCTTCTCCCATCACATTACCTCGCTGTTCTCCCGAGGCGATGAAGTTTGGCAGTCAAAATCATCAGCTGTGACACATGCTTTCCCTGCTTTGTGTCATACCCAAATCTTAAACGGATGCTGCTCAAGATACCAATACTGAAAAAGTGTCATAGGAGTTGTGATCTTTAATTTTATTCAGCCAAGATGGTGCTTAATTGTCTGTATATCCTGTCAAGGTGAAATCTGAAACATGCATGTAAAAGCTACAGACTCCCTGGACTCAGTGGTTTGAGTATCTAATTTCTCGTGAAGGTGTAAAATTGTGCAATCTTAAGCCAGCTCTCCTCGACTCAGAGCTTCACCAATGCCAATCCCAGAGACATCCATCTGGACAAGAACCGTTAAAATCTGGACTCTGAAATACAGGAGAGGAACACATGGCCCTTGAGAGCTACAAGTACTCTCACATTTATCTGTCAGACAAACGTGTGGTAGATAGCTCTGGCCCAGGGCACTCGCGAGGATTATTGGGCTGATTAAAACAATATATGAGGACCCTGACAAATGCATAGGGAAACTCTAAGTTCAGTGAGTTAAAACTTAAAACTGTCTATATAGATTATCTGTATATGTGAGGATTTTTACATATTTAGTAATACCAACCTCAATCAATAGTATCACAAAGCCAGCCTAAATCTTGCATGCTCAGTTTTTCACTACAAGATATTAGTCTGGGAAATATTCACTGACGCTCGATTATGCCCAGCAGCTGGAGGCTAGACTTGATGAACAACAATGAGAAGTGCTATATTATGAAGTTGAATTGAGCTCTGACTTTGATATCTTTTAACTTCTTACCCTTGTAAACAACAGTTTAACAGTTTAAACATGACATTGTATGGGTAATGGTTCAGCAACTGTAATTTTGGAGGATCATTTTAAATTCCACCAGTTTGAAAAAATCAAGACACAAAAATGACTTGGTTAGGAAAAGATCATAGTTTGGATTAATCTAATCCCCTATGAAGAATACTCCCCAGATCAATCTAACTATGGTGGCCAATAGATTTTCTTTTGTTTTTGATTTAAAGCTTTTATTAGCTTTAATTAATGGTGGACAGTTAAGAGGTGACCGGAAACTAGGGGAGGAAGTGGGGGAATGTCAACAAAGGTCCCTGGCCCAAAATTGAAATGGGGACATTGAAATCACAGTGTAAATGGTACCAGTTTTAACCACCGTACCACTAGAATGCTCTACATCTCCTCATTCTTAGTCTGAGAGTAACTCTCACCTTCCCCTGACTGCTCATTCACTTTTGTGTAACTATACATGGTCAGCGATGGAGGTGGAAGCACTGCAACCTTAATTCCGTATTAAGAAAGTCACTCTAATCTGTATAAATTACTGTGTCAAAAAGAGAGAACTGGCAATAGGAGTTTAGGTTTTCCTGAAAACTGTAAACGTTTCCACCAGTACTGCAAAGTTTGGTGGTAGCAATCAAATTTCTCAGCTGTAGTTTGTTGGATAGTTTATAGTAAACTATTTGTGATTGTGTTATTGAAGTAAAGCAGAAACAATTGTATGGTTTACTTTTGATACATCTGCAGTGTACAATAACTCTTGTATAATGACTTAAAACATCTTCATACTGCTGGGCAAAGTTACCACTTGATTTTGTAACAAAAACAGATTATTATTGAGAAAACATTATTCCTGAGGATCAAAGGTCTATTGTGGCCTTAGAATACCACCTGTCTGGATGTGGTAGATATAATTGATGTTGATCATTAACATCAGGTTCTCCTCTGCCACCTCGGGTAACTCTTTATTAGATAATGACAACACACACTGTACTTTCCTGTTGTCTATTCTCCCTCCATCTGTTGCCTGTTCCACAAACTTGAAAACACTGTAATCACTTTTGACTCTTAATTGGTGTGTGTGTGTGTGTGTGTGTGTGTGTGCGTGTGTGTGTGTGTATATGTGTGTGTGTATGTGTGTGTGTATATATATATATATATATATATATATATATATATATATATAGAAAAAATGTGTGGGGAGGAAGGATTTAGACATTAAAAAGTTTAACAGTCACACACTGATGTAATCAATGAAATTCCTCAAGCTAAATCTATGCTAGAGTGGTGACCTGCAACTCAATTTGGGGGACAATCAGGAGTCAGCAGGGGAATGTTGGTTAAATTGATAAGCACATAATAACTTGTCCTATCCCTGTGTGTCCCTGCCTTATCAGTTAATTTTATAATTTCCTGTTTCTACATTTAAACTCTCTCAAACATTTCGTTCAGAGCTTTCCATGTCAATTTTAGCAAAAGAACACTTGCAAATGTTACATTTTGTCTAAACACAAGCAGCTGTATAAGAACGTTGCTCTAAAATGGGCATATCTGGATTTAAATCAAACTATCTGAACAAAGAAAAAACTGATAAGATTTCATAGCCAGACTTGCCATAAACTGTCAGAATAGACATGGCCCATCATCACCTTGACATTCATTTTGGTCATGAGAAACGATGACTCTGCAATATGTTTAATTTTAGGATGAAACCAAATCGCTGTTGGAATTCCTTATTCATGGTAGTGTATTTTAATTCATTGATTTAATTCAACAAAGTGCTTTGCAACTAAGGAGATTATGTCATGGTGCATCATCACAAGTTTGAGTTGAGAGATACCTTTTTATTTAAAACAAAAGATGTTTATCAGTGTAAATTAAAGAACACTATCATCTACTGGGCTGAATGAAATCACATACACAATGAAGACAATTTATTAGTTTTTGGGTACATACCATTTATCGGCTATAGTACTTTTAATTAAACAAATTAACCTCCAAGTTCAAAATGTTGGCCTGAGTGCAAATGTGCACTCAGTTTGCTTCTGGAACTGCCAGAAACCATTTCCTTCAAAGTTTTTAACACTCACTTCTGTTCAGAGGAATCATCCACTGACTCAAAACACTGTGGGACCGACGAATCTAACAGCAACAATTTTGTTTAGGCAAAAAATGTAAATCATAATATTCTGCTGTATTTTTTTAATCACAGCATCATCTGTGTATATATATCATTCTAGTGATCCCATCTACCTTAAAGTCTGTTAAAATACATGTCTAAAGCACTTCAACACTTCCCACTCATTTTGTGTTTGAGGTCAAAGATGCACACAAAGAGGACAGTTACTTTACTGCATCACAGTATGAGATCATGCTGAGCTGTCTTCTCCGGTTTCAGTCACATTCAACAGGAGTTTTCTGGGGTCAGCATGACTGTGTGTTTTTGGATAGTTTGTTTCTTGTCATGTGTTGAACCACAGAAAGAAAAATGAGCTGATTTGACACTAATTCCACTGATATTTCCGCACATCCAGTGCTGTAGAGGGGACAAAATAATAAAAGTCTAGCAAGAACTTCACATAGTTACATCACAAAAACCTTCAGAAACTGTGACATGAAGTACAAATATGATCAGCCTTATATGGAAATAGTAGAATATACAGTAAATTAATTTTTTTTAATTGAAAAAGCAACTTGATTTAAGTTATGTAGATATTCAAATCAGCCATAATGTTCTTATTTTTATAATTTACAACAGCAGTGTCTTAACAGTGCACTTAAGGAGGAGGCAAACATTTTCTTCTGCGACAGTCAATTTGACAACTGTCTGGTAAATGCACTCATCAGCAGCTAATGTTGATTGTGTGATTAAGAAAAACAGAAAGCTTGCCTGTTATCTGTATGAATTAATCTTGGCTAAAGATGAATGGGAAGAAGGCACACCACTCTATGCAACTGTAAAAGGAGACAGTAGGCTTTGTCTTTTTGATAGTGGTGGGTTTTGTTCTGAATAAATGCGCCTCACGTCAGTTTCAGCACCGAGTTAGCTAGCAGGCAGCTCAGTAGATCTGTGAAGTGTAATGCTGCATTCACACACACACAAAGCAGTAGCTGAAGGTGCGTGTGTGTGTTGCTCTGAGCATGTAATTGACACATTCTGCTCTGATTGAACAGCTGTTTTCTTATGTAGCCGCAGTACTACACACATTCCTTTTCCCACTTCGGTTTGTTTCCCAAGTGCAGAACAGCTTATCATTTAAGATGCCATGAAAGACGGATACAGAATAAAGGATGTGTATTTTAAGGAAGACTGATGATGATGAATTCTAACATTGCCACCGGCCTTAAAATAACAGCTGACATTTACAAACTATGCATGGGTCGTGCATACCATAATTAACCCAAATACTGCTTTTTCAAAAAAGAAACAACAAATACTTATACATTTAATAAATTAATGATAATGTTTCACACCTGTGCTAAAAAAAAGCATAAGGCTCAACCATACTGTTGCTACAAATGCTGTGAAATGCTGAATACTTATCAGACACCAAAACACTCCATAGTGGTTTACAAAATTTTGCAGCAAGTATTTAAGAGGATTTTACAACTCCCAAAAAGTAATTAAACTGATGTGATGATCAGTTTATCCTTTCCCTAATGACTGCAAGGTAATGAGTAGAATTGCACAATTTATGTTATAACAAACATGGAATGTGTGCTTGCGGCATGTTGCATGTTGCTGCACGAGCCAGAAAGATTTTTGTTGCAGAAAGCATTTTTTAATTTTTAAATTTAAAATTTTACTTTTTTCCCAGAGCCCTCTGTGTTGGGACCCCTGTCGTGCCAGTGTGGTAGTCTAATTGAAATGAAGCTTCTTTTTTCCCGGACGCTAATGTCGCTCTAACTGCGTATTTGTACATGTACATCAAAGCATTCGTAGTTGTTGTTGTTGTTATAATTTATAAGATGACATGCATGGCATAGACCAGAACACCGCAGCATATGATTAAAAGGACATTAAAAAGGACAAGGTTGTATCATGATAATCAGCTGTCAATTTTTGGTATTTGACATGGCTTTCAATGGAAAGAAATACTCTAAACTGTTCTCTTTTTTTGTCCAAAAATTGTTTCTGTACATTGTGTACAGTAGATTTGTCATAGTCTCATAGGCTCCAGTTAAACTCCAACAGACAATAAAATTATAGAATCAGTGGCCAACATAAATAGACCCATAACCCTGTTTGATGTAGACACTTTGGACTGGCAGCGAACGGGACACATGTTTTGGCTTAAACACATTTCCGTCACAATGTGCTTACATTTTCATAGGTTTTAATGATCAATGATTTTGCATTAAATGCAATCTCAAGAGCACCTTATCTATGCAGATGATTCAGCTGCTTTTAGTTAAAGAAATTAGTAATTTCTGCTAGAAACCTTGAAGTAACAAGACACAATAAGACCAAATGCATTCTTATAAAAATGTTGAATACAGAATGCATCAAAAAGTTATTATATTATATTCTGAAATTCTTAAGCATGCTGTTTGACAAAACTAAAGGAAAGTTAGACAAAACCGCATTTTAGCAACAAAAGAGCTCCGATATTTGGTCAGATATAAGTGTGTGTGTGTGTGTGTGTGTGTGTGTGTGTGTGTGTGTGTGTGTTTGAGAGAGAGAAAAGAGCCCTTGGCCAAACATCTTGTGACACTTCTGAGGGGATGGATCTTTTCATTTCCAAATAATTTAATAACCTTTAAAGGTAACACTTTCTATGAAGGTCATCGCTATAATGACTTATGCATATAGTCTTTAATCGTCCACTGCATCTGTTAGGGCCTGTCCATAGGCTCGCGTTTTCCTGCGCAAAATGTGTGTCACTTTACTTAAAGCAAACAATTACGTGTTATAAGGTCTTATAATTAGTTCATATGGTATTATGTCCACCTGTAATATATTATACAGGGATAGATATTTTAACACTTTACTTAAAGCAAACAGACATGCTATATAACATTAAACATTACTATAAACTATTATTCCATTTTATATCACTAATTGTAAATGGTGACTAAAGTGTATTCATAATGAGGCAGAGTCGGTGGTTATAATGTGTTATGGAACATGGTCAGAGATTCTTGCCACACATTGACATAAACTGGTATTACTATTAGTTATAAAACATTAAATCAAAAGGTCATAATACATTATGAACTTTGCTATAGTGCCTAATGCATGTTTGTAAGTAATTATAACAACTGTTATAATGTCTTATGGACGCATTATATTGTGTTATAAATATATGCAAAAGTCATTATAGCGATGACCTTCATAGAAAGTGTTACCCATTTAAGTTTTAATTCAGCTTAATTCAGCCTCTGGTTTGTCATGCCATCATCAACACAAAGTCACAATAAAATAACAATCTCCTTTAGAGAACATTTTCTTTTTAGAAAACCTCTTTGAGCCGTATTGCAGAATGATAAAGGCTGCGCAGACCCATGTCGCAGTCACAGGTGAGGACATGCTAGGTTTACCTGGCAGATTGGTTAAAGGACGATTGGAGCTTCATTGATGGGGAGAAGGAATCGATGTTCAACTTTGATTGGACACTGAAGACAAACATCTCACGTGGATCAGAGTCACTCTGCAGGAAGCTGCAGGGAGGGAATGTCGTCACAAAGCCTCACACCAATAAAAGAGTCCCTGTTATGGAAGTGTTGTTAGTTACAAAACAGGTACATTAATGTGTATAAGGATAATCTGTGGAAATGTAATCAAAATGGAAATCTGAGAAAGAAATTAATCAAATTTAAATCATAATTTGTGTACAAATAACCTGCCTCATGTGCTTGATAAATGGCTGATAAATTGTGGACCAACAGGTTTTGATTTGCATCCTTGATGAATATTTTAAAATGCCGTTATGAGCTCCTGTAAATCACAGACACAGAATTACATGCAGCAGAGCTAAATGGCTGATGACATGTATAGAGAGCTGTTAATTACCTTGTAAATTGTCTCAAAGTTTACACGTAAATGTTCAAATGTGGCGAGTGTTCGAGTGCATCTATTCTTGTGAGCTCATGCAGGGAGCTTCATGAATTGTAACCGTCACAGATGTTTTCCTAGAATTGCTTAATTTAGTCAGAAAACTGAAATATTTTTCACTTAAAGCTTTGACGTGACTGTTCTGTTTGCTGTTGATTCTCTACAGCCCGAATTTGAGCACAAACACCATTATAAGCTTAGTTTATATTTGGTATTTTTAAGCCCGTGTTCATGTTTTTGACATGAGTTTGTTTGTGCTAAGCTTAAGGGCTTTATTTGAGAATTTTTAGGTTTTCTTCTCGTTATTTCAGATTGGTAAACTGCATTAAGATAATAGGGTGAAAAAGACCTGTTAAAAAGCAATTTCAAGTGAAATGTCAGTCTCACCAGAACTGCAACACGCTGCATTCTTAATTCATTCATGACAAATTAAGTATTTTGGTCTACTATAAATCATTTCTTGTTTAGATACGGAACAGGGCTCACCAAGTGTATAATTTTGTAATGTGTTTTTAATTTGTTTTTTGTTTTTTTAATTATTTATTTTCACCCAAACTGTAATAAACAAGTTATGTTACGTAGCTACTGAGGAATACAAAACCCAACTTATTTTAGGCAACATGCACATTCACATGCATGCATAATTATTCTGAGCGTATGTGCTACAGATTCTTGCATTTAGCACAGTACCAAGAATAATTAGGCAAGACATAAAGAGTCTGCTATGTTTGCTGTTTGTAAGGTGTGAAGTGAAGCACTGTATGGAGTCCATTTTAACAAAAATGCAAAGAGAAAGAGCAACGTTCACGCAGGAAAAAAATAAAGACACCTGTCATAATAAGAGGGGAACTTTTTCAGTATGCAAACAGAGAGGTCCTGTCACTTGTATTCAGTTTTACAGTCTCAGTTTTTTTTCTAAGGAGCATTAGGACAAAGGTTCCTGAACGAGGATGAAAGCTGTTGATGGTGCGTGGGAGGAAGAGCCCGAGGCTGCTCCGTGGTGTGGATGCTGATGAACTGATGTAGTAATTTACTAATGAGATCTAAGCTGTCTCCTCTCTCTGGCTTTGTCCATATGAAGGGACATCTGCCCTGCCGTGGGCACAGTGACAGCTGTCTCACAGAGAACAAACTGGTCAGTAGGTGTGTGTGTGTGTGTGTGCGTGTGAGAGAGAATAAGAGGAGGATGACACAGACCTATACCTTTCTCACCTGACATCTTGGGTTCTCTGCTTGAGCTGGAGGAAACAGAACTTGAGAAGTAGGTCCAAACTCTGAAAGATGCTGAGACGTTCAAAACAGTTTTAACACATTTATAAATAGCACATGGGGGCTGAAGCACTGACGTTTGGCAGGTTGCCCTCTTCAGTGTGCTGTGACAGAACTCTCTGCAGCCTTTTTATGAACTGTGTGCAATTACTTAATTAGTGAATTCATTCAGTGTAGCGCAATGTCATGCCAAATCCCTTTTTTTGAGCCAAACAGGAGATTATTTAAAATGTCAGGTTTAAGATGTTGGGAGTCAAAAATCATATTTACTTCTCTAGAATTTAAACTAGACAAGTGTGACTTTAAGTAGTTGTAATAATTTTGAATATTTAAAGGAAATTGTGAATGTATAAAATATGATACTTGTATTCAGTGAGTGAAATAGTTCAGACATTTGATTCCAAATCTTTTAGAAAAAAACCTATGTCAGTCCCGTGCATGTTATGACAGGCGGCTGTGGTATATTGTCCATTAATCCTAAGGATGTGGTTTTGATCCTCAGCTTTTCCTTCCTGTCCATGTGTCGTGCTGCGTGTGTATGTGTGAATGGGTGAATGAGAGGCAAAATTGTAAAGTTTTGTGATTACAAATCCTCTCTGAATGTTTCCTATGCATGCATTTGTGATGACAGGAGTTTGCAGGAATAGCAGCAAAGTGAGCCGGTCAACGGAATGTAAAGTAACCATTCCCATTGCACAATTTGGTTTTCCTGGAGATAGCAGTACAATAAATCATTGGTGAGAGAGCATGTCCTACATCCGGTTCCAGACTCCTCCAATAAAGCAGGATATTTGGCACCCCGGTTCTGGAAGGCTGCAGGCCCTCTGTGGATTGCCTCTTCCTGAAGCTCCTCCACTCTAGGGAGAGTGGAGGCTGCTTGCTGTCCCAACAGGCGATCCAATGCTGATTCCCTTAATGTTTGTGCTCACTACTAATATACTGGTGTCCAGGCTTTTAGCTGTTCCTATGAGTGAAGAAATGTCATTGCTAGTTGAACTGTCCTAGTTGTTAGTAGCTGCCTTATCAGATTACCTGTAAATATATGTAAAGAAACTTCCAATTCTCAATATATTTTTTAAATTCATCCTTTCTTATGTCTTTATCCTTTTTTAATTTTTGTTTGGCGCCCCCACTTAGCTGTCTTCCTGGCTTCTCCATTTTTGCATTGTTTGTTTGCAGGCTACGTGATTGCTGACGACAGCAAGTTGACGTGGAATTTGGAACAGTCGAACAGTTGAAACAGTCAGTCAGCTTGCAGTCGCACTGTGTGAATAGGCCAGAAGTGGCACCGGTGAACAGGTTAATGTAAAACAATATCTAACCAGATATTTTGCTTGTGCCGCGGGCCCTTTAAAGGTCTGGGACCCCTGGGCAATTGTCACTTTACTTTATGCTTAATCCAGCCCAGTTCTTGCTGATGATTAACACCTCGAGGCAGTAAAATTTTGTGCTGCAGGAGCAAAAAGTGTAAACGTGGATCTAATTTCACATTCAAAATGTGTTTTTCTGAGAAACACTCAATGGAACCATAACTCAAGAGTCAAATAGTTTTATAAACATGTTTTTCAGATAAGGACAAGTGGGTGTTTACACTTGAAGGTTTACCTGTACAAACTAAGATACCAAAGGAAGTTTCTTGATGGGAAATCTTGTTTTTTTGTTTGTTTGTTTTTTTGTTCTTGTCATCGTGCATTTGAGGGAGGATTTTAGAAAAAAGAATTCTTAATACCATTAAATAATATGTATCAATGAAAAATGTATGTGTGTGTATGTATGTATGTATATATATATATATATATATATATGTATGTGTGTATGTGTGTATATATATATATATATATGTGTGTGTGTGTGTAAATCTATACATGTCTTTCTTACTTTAGTAGAAAAATATAAACAGAAGAAACCTTATGTGTCCCATGTGACCTGTGAACACAGATTGTTAAAAGCTGACCTGAGTTTTAATTATTGAGCAGGCATTTAAATAAGCAAATAGACTTTGTGGTGATAATCCCAGTTTGACTCTCATAATTCACCTTAAATCCACTTTGAATTGAATTGGCAGACAGCAGCTACTGAAGCTTGCAGCAGTTTAGTTCTGCCCTGCTAAAGCAACTTGCGTGCCGCTATAGAACTAAAGGCACTTGGAATTGAGGCACGACACCCTCCAACTCCCCTCTCCACTAGCTACGCGCACACATGCACGTGCACACACACCCACACACACACACACCACTCTTCAACTCTTGCTTTGTAGAGGACAAGCTGACTCACCCAAACTGTCAGCATGAACTTCAAATGCAGACAACTTGAACTTGGGACAGTAACAATGAAAGACTTCATTTGAAAGGTGTGTGTGTGTGTGTGTGTGAATACACATCTTTGTAGGGCAGAGGGAAATTCTGAATCTGTGTTTTCTAATTTTACTCACTCAAGAAATACATTTCTGTCTCGTCCACTCAACAAAGTGACCACATCTGCCACACTTTTGAGATTAATATTCAAGCGTCGCGGCCGTCTGCCTAACACCATTCCTCGTCTGGCGTCTACGTACTGCAGTTTGTGTTAGAAGGCCTAACAGCTCTACTCATAGCGTGCCAATTATTTCTCAAACTTCTATATCCCAAATACAATTCATCAGCTGGGATACAGTGTAACAGACAAAAATTGCTTCTGACTTCATGTAATAAATATTTTGAATTGTCCCTGCCCCTGTCAAGTCCCACTTGGCCCTATGCAGTGGGAAACTAATGAGGGCTCTTAAAGAAACCACAAGCCCAAATGGGAGATAGGCTTGTTTGATCCAGATTTTGCAATTTAAGTAGAGAAGACAGACTGACACTCAAAGCAGCTTTTTTTGTAGTAATACAGACTCATCGATGGGCAAACAACTGACTGTTTACAAGCACACAAGAAACCAGTTTAGTGTGGGAAATGTGGTTGTATTTAAAGAAACCTTTTTATGAGCATTTAGAGAGAGAGAGAGAGCGCAGCACAATTCTGCCCTACAAGTATTAAAGGAAAAAAGTCTTTGTTGAAACTGCAGAGGGGTATTAATCCAACTCAGATTGAGGTTGTAGTTATAGGTGATGTTGTGTGTTTTCTGTACTGCAGCACCCCATGTGGTGTGTGAGCTTCCTCTTGGGGGTATGCAACAAAAGAAATTTTTGAAGAAAAACCTGAATTGAAAACTTTCCTTTGTAAATTTAAAATTAAACACATTAATATTAATAGTTAACTGATCGGAAATGGCTACTCACACACCTCTTTCCCTCTCCCTGTAAGCCGTAAGCTACTTACAAATCCTCATATGGATCCTCTTTTTGTCCATGTTATCTGTTTGAGGCTATACACAGAGCGGAGATGTTTTGAAATGTGTTTTTTTGGTAATGAAAATACCTCCCTCCGCACAGTTCGGCACGCAGGTTGAACTGTGAATTGATTGCCTAATATATAATGTTACATCGTGATGCAGAGTTGTGCAGTGAAAAGACAGAAGACAGATGCATGCTGTGTTTAACCCCAGTGAGTAGGGAAGAGTGACTGATTTAAAATCACTTTCAAGAGTGTCACTGAGTGAAACCCCATAGCTGTGACTTCGGGCATGTTCACACTGGTGTAATAGGGACACTGCTGCTTGTCATCTTCAGATTTTGATGTTTGCTTCTTCAGTAATATCGGATGCCTTCTGTTCAACACACAGCTCCAGAGCAAAGTGTTAATAGGCTATTATATTTGCCAATCAGATTGTGTTGTGGGTGGGACATTGAGCCAAAAGAATGTGTGTGTGTGTGTACACACAGTATCTTGTGTGTGTGTACACACAGTATCTTCAACTTTATTCATTAATTACTACTTTTTTAACCGTATTTATGTGTGTGTGTGTGTGTGTGTGTGTGTGTGTGTTAATTTTTTTTGTCTGTTTTATTCTTGTTTTGCAGTTGCATACCCTATTTATTTCACCAATAGTATATATTTCTGACTGCTTTTTTTTTTTTTTACATTTCTCTGTGCATTTCTGCCTCATTATGCAAATGAGGAGGGGCTGTGTCTCAGTGGGTCAATTTATACGATACGAGCACCACATACAACATATTTTACTAAATTACGTCAGACTTTGTGAAATTAGCACGTCACAACGTCCGGTTTTCAAAATAAGGTGTTAACACAATGTATATACAGTATGAACATAAGATTAATTGGATTATATTCACAGGAAGTATAAAACATGTTACATGTCATTAATAGTGAAAAACACTAAATGTTAAGTAAATTACTTTGTTTTATGTTTGTTTTGCTGGGAAAACGTTGAATAAAACATTTCTAACAATGACTAGGTTATCACATTTGAGTTCAGGACAACTCTGACTACATAAAGATTTGAAATCATGCATTTTTCCTGTATCAATTGAGATTGAAGTACTGCAGTTGTACATTGATATACTTTCCTTTCTGATATGAAGTCTTATTGAGGTGCTATAAAACACATTTCCTTAATTTCTGATCTGAGTTGTGGTCAACAAGGACCACAAATTAAAACAAAATTTACATTACAATTTTTACATACAAACATTTTACTGCCCAAGTCAGCTATAATACAAGGATTGTTCATTAGGCTACATAGTGTACAGTATTTGGCGACAGATACTTCCTGGAGTTCACTGATAGTCTACAATGAATGAACATTGAATAGTGATCATCAACAGATGGGTTAGTCAGTTCACCCTCAAAGACACCTTTACATGTAAAGGCAACTACTTTACCATTAATGAAAACTAAACTTACTCTGACTGATCATCTGATTCAGCTATCACATTTTTTAGATACAGCTAATCCAGAATAAAGAACAGTGGCACTGAATCTAAAAATGTGCAAATAATAAAACGAATACAACAAATACAACAGTTTGATTATGTTCTCTCCTTTTGGTTTGCAATATGCAAGTGTTAAACTTAAAATTTAACCTATAGGTTATATATAACCTACAGGTTACAGTGCTGGTAAACAGTTGACAATAAAAAATGACATCATCTGACAGCTATAAATTCATCAGTGTTTTTCTCGATTGTGTTTCCAAAATTATATACTAATTTCAATAAATACAAATGATTTTGTCCCAGGATTTATTATGCATTTCTTCTACTTAATTGCATGATTTAGAATAATAAGTTGAGAAATGGGTCTATTCTTTGTTCATCCTGCACTGCAGCAACTAACAAAGCCCATTTAATCACAGCGGTCCGACCGTGAAAAAGTTTTTCATTTAGGCAGGCTGGAGCAGAAAACAACTTATCTTTCTCAAGTTATACAGTAATGTCACATGTGTATGAGGTGGATCAAACACAGCTAATCTTAAATGTTAAAGTAGAGAGGAGTCTGGTGGTCCTATTCATTTTCATTCTTTACACACATTACACAAGTTGAATAAGCTATGCAGACAGTTGTAAAACATCTTGAATATTCTCCACTTGTTATCCTGTAGTTACACAGTAATATAAGGGGTGTGGGCTGTATCACTCACTCACTCACTCACTCACACTCTCTCTCTCTCTCACGGACAACAGACCCGTCTGCGAACTGAATGGTTGGTATCATAAACACCACTGCACAAATCAGTCCAACACAACGCTGTCAATGTCGGAGACCCATCTTCAAAACAGTCATTAGCAAGCATGTAAGGCGCCTAGCTAATAAGGAGAGCTATGTTAACTTTGGAAAACAGCTGTCGAAGTTAGTTGTATAAGTAGTAGTGGTAGTCAACAGGTGTGTTCGAGATAACTGGCTGACTTTCGCCGACTTGATAGATAGGGGAATAAAAACAACGCCCTCAAGTCGGGCACAATCTACCTCTGGTAGACTGCGAGAACAATGGTCAGGCCTTGCTCCCACAAGGTCTATTGACGGTTTGCAGCGCAAGTGTTGTGTCGAATTCTGCATGCCTGCCATGAATTGCATACACCTCACGAGAGGTAACGCTCTTTTATGCTGAGAAAAGAGGTGGATGCAAATTTCGGCAGGTAGCCTACAACATTCGTTTTGCCGAATTGTGCATTCACTTATTAAGGTACTTATAGGACACTTTGCTGTTCACATTGTTCAAACGCGGTTAACGCCACATGTTTTTGCTGAATCTCAGCAAAGAATAGTGTACCATTTAAATGCAGAACTTTAATGCATTTTCATGCAATTCTTGGCAGGCATGCAAAACACGGGCAGTGGGGAAACATCATAATTAACCTTTTTTTTAATACAAACCTAATGGTGTGGAGGATTTAGAATCAGGGTCATTCTTTTGATGATATTGCAATTATTTATATTTATTTCTCACCCAAAAGCTAGACAATATATTTTGGTTTGCCATAAAGAGAAAGACCAGGGGAGAAAAATTCAGACTGGAAATTAATTTTGACAGGTCAACATGTTCACTGGTGCTCTGAAGTCTAGTCAGTGATTACATCTCATTCTTCTTTGAGTTGTGGATGTCTGAGGCTATTTTAGTGTGTTTGCTGCCTCTCAGTAAATAGCAGCTGATTTTTAAACCCATGCAGGGCTAAGGGATTGACTAAGCTCAGAGGTTCTGACAAAGCTGAGCTGATGTGAAAGAGAAACAAATATACAATATTTTGACATACAACTATTATTCCGTTCACACATCTTAAAAACAGGTGTAGTTAAGTTTGAAACTAAAATAACACTACATATCTATTCTTCCTTGAGGTTCCTTGAGGTATAAAATTGTAATCTTGTGTAAAATATCCTTGACAGTCATAGTAAATGTGCATAACATGGAAAATGTTCAGAGAGCTATGAAACAACTGTGATAACGAGCAACCTCAGTTTCACTTTGTTTCAACAGATTTATAAGTGGAAACGCCAACTCTGTTTTGTTGAAAAATAATTGCTCATCCACAAGTCACCAGACGTTGCCAGATGATATCTCACTAATTTGCATAGGAATATGTTTTCAGCAGTAGAGCAAGAGGCTACATTTTGCATGGGAGGGACTGTGATCATCACATCTTTTTGAATTAAACAAGCAAGTGGAATAAATTTGTTGAGTGTAAACAGTGCCAGCCGGTCCTTTGGTCAGAAAAGGCTAATACTGTACACTTAAATCTAGTAGGGTTGAGGAGTAAATTATTTTTTACATGACAAGTTGCTGTTGTGTTTGAGGATATTATTCCTGATTATTTGGTTTCAGAGCAGCAGAATGTTTGCAGATTAATCAGTGTAGCAAATTACAGACAGCATTTGACATTATACCAAAATTAAAAATCCTTAATAATAATTTTATTCTGAACAAATTTGCATAAGGATTTAAGAGATTTATATACGTGGTTGTGGAATTTGGTAAATGTTTCAGTCAAATTAACAAGTAAATATTTCTCCACATAATTCTTCTTACTCTTAGGCTCACTTGTCTAACAGTCCATTTCCTGAAAAGGCTTATTGTTAAGACTGTGTTATAGATATTTACAAAAACAATAAATAATAATAATAATTAAATATGCACAGTGTAAAGTTTGTAATTTCAATAGCTTGCTCATTTATGAATATATTGTCATCAAATCACCTCTCCTGTCCTGGACATCCTCTCACAACTTTCACAGTGGTTAGTTGTTTTTTGAAATTTTCAAATCTTTTATTCAATAATTATATGTTAGTGTATGGGATTTATGGGTTTTTTGTTGTTGTTTTTTTACCGTGGTATCGAAAGGGTATCAAGAATCGCGTAATTTTTCTGGTATCGGTATAGACTACTATTTCTGGTATCTTGACATCCGTAATGAAGATATTTTAGAGAGGTGGCCGTCCCTAGAGTCCCGCTGCTAGTGTGGCTAAAATGTTTACACTCTCTAAACCGCCATAGTTTCTGCTGACTACAGCAGAAGTGCATCCATTCTGTGCCTCATTCCTCTAAAATTCACAAGGTCTGTGGCATGTCATGTTCTCTTTAAGTTTTTGGCAACTATCTTCAGTATATTTCTGCTCATCTGAGAGCAGAATACAAACCTTTCAATGTCTTACTGGAGTTTTGATTTTCAGTCCTATCAAAACAAACACGCACCTATTCCCCTGAATTCATTGTGATGCCATGAACAAAATGTCAGTTTATTTAAACTATAAATTCAAATTTGTATTCTAACTGCAGGCAGTGTTATTTTTCATTGTGATCTGATGAGGTAGCGGGATTAAAAAACTGCTCATCCTAAATGGTATGTTCACGGTTACACTTTTTCTTTGTGTATGTTTATGACTGATTGCTTTTCTGAAATGTGATATTTAAATAACAGATATTGGTCGGCCAGAGTTGTGAAACAAATATTTGCCTCTAACCATCAAACTAGCTAGATATCTGCATTTAATTGGAAAATAGCTTAACTGTTTCTTTTGTAATTGCCACATTGTATAATATATGTTATGTTAATATATGTTAAATTCATATTCATGAATTCAATTAATTAATTCAGTAAAGATACTCATTACAGCAAGAATGAGGAAACAGAGATAATGGGGTGTAGAGAGACAGTGAGACAATGAGAGAAAGGAGAGGGCAGAGAGAAAGAAACTGGTCCTTTGGTCTCCGGCAATCCCATTCTGTATGACAGAGCTCTATAAAAATAGACTTGAACAAATACACTTTTTTTTTTGCAATTTTCTCTCCACCAGCATGAATTTGCCACAATAGAGGCTTTTTATTACATAAAAAAGTTCATATGTCTTTACCACTGTTTGTCTACCAAAGAGTTAAACCTCATTTCTATGTCTGAAAGAAAGATTTCTAAAAACAATTGGAATCTCATGAAGTGTCGATTAAGTCAAAATTATAAATTTTAAGCAGTTAGGACAAATAGGATAGGTAAAGTTAGCTGAAGTGAACTGAAATAATGTTAAAGTAATAGACTTTTGTCTTAAAATAAATATTTAATAAAAGAAACAAGGAAACTCAGTTTCATGTGTAGTTATGGTGATGAGTACACTGGCTGAATGAGTGCAGTGCACTGCAACTTAAAAAATAGAAGTACACACATCACCTTTTAACAAATATTGCACCTCCTGTGATTTGACAATTGCAGTATGCCATATTGCGAATAAAATATTGATTAATTGTTCAGTCCTATGATATATGCATGACACATAATCAAAGGTTACACATAGTCATACATCACTGACACCCATCACATAAGCAACAATGTCATACAAATTAAATAGCAAGGATATTTATATGCAAAGCAGGATTTTTCTATACAGAGCATTTGGTCATAAACCAAAGTACTGGACAAACTGGAAATTTCACCTGATAATGGTGCTAGATACAAAGTTAAGGGATCCACAAATGTTATACAAATTATCTTGAGGACAATGTGTGTACTAAATTTCATGGCAATCCATCAAATAGTTGAATGTGAACCTCAATAATAATAAGATGATAATCAGACCATCCCTAAAGCCATGCCACTTAATCAACTAGCTCAACATGACAGCTGAATAAGATTTCTAGATTATTGTACAGTACGTTTATGGAAAAATGTGTATGATGAATAATATTAAGACAGCAAAGTGATGAATCTCTGAGGTCTATTTGTTTTATTTTGACCAGATGGTCACACAAGCTGCCGCTCTAAAAAAATAAAAAAAAATAAAGCAGCAATCGGTATCATCATGTGCTTATTAGATATGCTCCAAAACAATGTGTTTTTTCCCCCCAGTTTGGACAGTTAACTCTATTGCTTCCTCTTCCACTAGAGACACATGCTTTAGAGAAAGTGTCTTCATTAACTGGCCGGCCACAGGGGAAGAAGTATATCGAGACTTGAGTGGGTGCACAACAACCTGTTGGCAAGAAAATCTTTCCAAAACATGCGAGGGAAAAAAAAACAATCTCTGAACACAAACATTCAACACAAAACTGGTCAGAGAGAAAGATGCATTTTAGACATATTTGAAGAGACCAAAATAGTGAGGGAGAAAATAGATGGAAAGAACTAGAGAAATATTGGGAATCAGCTCCCCGAGTTATGTCTGGTATTCTGCAAGAGAAAGAGCCTCTGCAGCACAAGGCATAAAACTTTCATAGCTCTGTCGGGATGCTGTGTTTCTCTTGGATTATTTATCAAATAGTGAGAAGTTGTTTATCACACAGCTAATACTGCTCTGTTCAGGTAGGAGCCCAGCAACTTCACATATATTGGGCCTCATAATAAATCTGTTTTCCAGCAACATGAGGGAAGACAAAATGGTTGTGCCACAATCATTTGATTTAAGTGTGGATTAAGGTGCATGCTACACAGCTTAGCTAGAGAGCAGCTCTGAAACAACATATGTGGCATAAAGGATTTAATGAGGATATTATCAGGGATGGATATAATACAGTGTTGTGATTCACCTGAACTGAAAGTCGGTACAAAAAGAACAAAAATACCAAGCAAAATAGTACACGATGCTCAAAACAACAGACTGTCTGACGGAACACAACAAGAGACCTCCTGGTATCAAAGCAGTATCTGGTGAGATAATCATAGGTCATTGTTAATTGACCCTTTTGAACTCTGAGGGCATTGTTTTGGCTTCACAACAAACTCATTATCTCATCCTAATTAATCCCATTATAAATCATACACAGGTCACTGATGGCTGTATGATGTAGCCAGGTATCAGAGGCCCCTGCAGTACTGACCTGACCTGGCACCATTGTTTGGCACGCCATACACCACAAGAATAATAATAAGATGACATCAGTAATGCTGTTGTTGCTACAGTTAACTAAAATATAATTCTTTACAGGCTTTTTCCTATAGTTCATAGTCCCAGTAATAAATCGAGTAAAGGGTAGTGGCTTACTTCACTGAGGTCCTGTAGTTGAAGTTACAGCCTTTTACATCCACCAAACTGGCAGGTAGACAGCATGCTAGTATTGGTCCTGACAGCATGTAAATTAGGGCTGCAACTAATGATTAGTTTTCATTATCAATTAATCTGTTGATTATTTTCTCTATAATCTAATAATAATCTACTAATTTCTCGATTAGTTGTTAGGTCTAGAAAATTGTGAAAAATGTCGATCAGTGTTTCCCAAAAAAACCCCCATTATTTTGAAACTTTCATTGTTTACATCCATGTTTACTTGCTTGCAGGTCTTCTTTTTCCCTGCGTTTGTTGGTACATTGCTGTGTTTCTTGGTACATTACCAGCACCTGTAGATCAGTGGAATAGTGTGAAACAATTATCATTATGTAATTTAAATAGAAGCATTTAATATTCTGAATCCTGCAGCAGGTTGCAGTGTTTTCTGTAACGTAGGTAGCATTAAAGCTGGACAATTAAGAAACAGATGAGGCTTGTCATCTTAGATGAACCTGAACCTGATTTTGTTTTCCTCAGTTGATGTGCATGTGTCGCTACCATTCTAAGGCATGTAAACATGTGGGAAGGGACACTACAGGCACAACATATTTTGCTTGCTTTACCGCTGCATCTCTCTCAAGAGCTAATGTAAGACAGGTGGTCAGTGGGTGGACACCTGATTCACGATAAAAACTAGGCCTAATAATAGTTCCTCACAACTCAGAGCTCATAGCGTTGAATTCAGGCAAGAAACACCACACCTCTATCTTTTTTCTTATTGTTCCAGAAAGACCAATTGTCTCTCAGCCAGGGTGAAACACAGACACACACAGACCTGAACATAAGATACGTAAATATATCATTTACATACATATATAAAGCATATGGTTAAACCTGCTACTAAAGCAGTCATAATCTATAATAATAATAATAATAATCTTTATTTGTAGAGCACTTTTCAAAAACAAGTTACAAAGTGCTTTAACAAGTGTAAAGACAATAATGCCCCAAAAACAATAATACAAAAACAATACAAGATAAAAGCAAGAAAACATTGAAAAGACTAAAATACACGTTTAAGATAAATATAAAATAGGTAAAACAGAATCAAATAAAAGGGAGAAAGTCATTTAAGATCGGGAAAGGCTCTCCTATAAAAGTGTGTTTTAAGAAGGGACTTAAAAGAGTTCACTGACTCAGCCGACCTGATTTCCTCAGGCAGGCTGTTCCAGAGCCTCGGGGCCCTGACAGCAAACGCTCTGTCCCCTGACAGCAAACACTCTGTCCCCTTTAGTTTTCAGTTGAGACTCTGGGACTCTGAGAGACAGCAGACCTCTGCCCGAGGATCTCAGGGTACGTGCTGGTGTATATGGGACTAAAAGGTCAGAAATATAACAAGGTGAGAGGCCATGAAGAGCTTTAAAAGTGATCAGTAAAATTTTAAAGTCAATTCTAAAACATACTGGGAGCCAGTGTAATGAAGCTAAAATAGGGGTAATGTGTTCATATTTCTTTGTTCTGGTTAAAAGCCTGGCAGCTGAGTTCTGGACAGTCTGGAGTCGATCAGTAGATTTTTGGGTGAAACAGGTGAAAAGGTTGTTGCAATAATCCTGGCGTGATGAGATGAAGGCGTGTAAAATGGTCTCGGTGTCCTCAAAAATTAACACAGATCAAATTTTTGCTATATTTCTAAGTTGATAAAAACATGATGAACACCAAGGTTCTTTGCAACAGGCTTAATGTGATTTACTAGGGAACCAGCAGATGGCAATATTTGTTTTGCCATCTGCTGGGACCCAATGACCAGGATTTCTGTTTTGTCTGAGTTCAGCTGGAGGAAATTATTTGACATCCATTTATTAACTTCACAAAGGCAGTTGTTAAGTGAACTCAGCATTCCAGGGTCTGTGGATCTGATGGGCAAGTACATTTGTGTGTCATCAGCATAAATATGAAAAGAAATACCATGTTTATGGATAATATGTCCAAGGGGAAGCAGATACAAGGAAAACAAAATGGGTCCTAAGACCGACCCCTGAGGCACACCATATTTAACTGGACAGAACGAAGAGACATAGTTGTTTACAGACACGCAAAACTTCCTATTTGACAGGTAGGATGAAAACCATTCTAGGGCAGTACCAGAGATCCCCACCCAGTGCCTCAGTCTGTCTAACATGATGTTGTGATCAATGGTGTCAAAAGCAGCACTAAGGTCCAGGAGTACTAGGACTGAGCACATGCCTTCATCAGCAGACATTAAAAGGTCATTGGTGACTTTAAGCAGGGCAGTCTCAGTGCTGTGGTACTTCCTGAAACCAGACTGAAACTTTTCAAATAATTTGTTATTTTCCAGTACAGTGAGCAGCTGTTTGGACACAATTCTTTCTAAAATCTTTGCAATAAAAGGCAGTTTTGAAATTGGTCTAAAATTATGTGGGAGGGAGGGATCTAAACCAGGTTTCTTTAAAAGTGGGTTCACGCAAGGCGTTTTAAAATAATCAGGGACACAACCAGTAGATAGGGAGCTGTTAAAAACGGAGATCAAATGGGGCCCAACAGAATCCATTACTTTCAGTAAAAACTTTGTAGGTATTACATCAAGTGGGCTGGAGGACACTCTCATTTGTGATACTGTTTTTAAAAGCTCAGACAAGTCGATGGGATAAAACTGGTTAAAACTGTCTTGTTGCCGGTGAGGGACCTCTGAGTAAGAGGCCACGGGGATAATAGAGGCTCTGATTGACACCACCTTATCAGTAAAATAAGATAAAAACAATTCAGTCATCATTACTTCCAGCTGAGGCACAAGGAGGGGTTGAGTTTATCAACGATCTGGCTTGCGGACAGTCAGCTGCATTTCTGGCATGTAAGAAAGTCTGGTTGGCTGTCTTGCAGTTTCACGGTCTGATTTCCCTCATGGCTGCTGTCAAAAGATCTGTCAAACTGTAGTGAGCTCCTTTAAATGGTATTGGAGAAATATTGTGGCTAAAATAGTAGTACTCTTTAGACTGCCATGGATATAAAACTGAACTTCACTGCAGAACAGACACAGTAAATAGGCACAGTCTGCATCTTCCAGCCATCCGCTACTCCAGATTCTTTTTTCTTCTTATTTTCCGTTTATAGGAGAATTACACAAAGTAATGCTGCCTTTCTCTCTTTTTGTCAACATTGTTGAGGACGCACGTAGCCATCTTGTTTGAAATAACTTTATTGGAATAGTCATTGGACAAAACCAGCTGAGGGTTCTATGCTTATGTTCTGTGTGAGCAGCCGGTCAATTGATCTGTACAGTGTGAGCATTGAAGTTGCAGCTTCTGGCTGTGCAGAAAGGCTGATTATAACTTGTAGTGTGACTTAATACAAAATGCACCGTGTCTTTTGAACCAGCTTTAATTGATCCTGAAAAATCCTGAAAAATTTCAGCTGCCCTGGAAGCTGAAAACGCGCACCAGCCTTCAACAATACTTTTTGATTCAAGTTGATTCCGAAACTTTAGGTAACCTTATTAGCTATATTTATTATACACCAGGAATTTAAAACTACTGTGTTGCTCAGCCATCTAGTATGTACAGATTATCACTGTTCTGTTGCCTCTACTCCCACTTGGGGAATATTATTCTCACTATACTGTAAGAGGACTTTATGACCAGTCTGGGAAGCTGTTGTTAAATGCAGACAGTCAAATGCACTTGACTCAATTGAAAATTGCAATCTCCCACAGGTACCGCCTACCTTTCCACAACACTAATGCAAAAAAATAGTTTCCAAAGTTTGGATATTCTTATGCTGGTTATCAGGTTGAAGAAACATCTGCAGTACGTGGACCACCGAGTAGTTTAATAATGAGTGAAGAATACATAATTTAACAGTAAAGCACTTATGCAGCTTTACCAATATGAAATTACATTGTGTAGCATCTGTATGCTTACAGAAGAGACCCTTTGGCTTCATGAAAAATTCAACATTTTTAAGACAGTGTTTCTTATTATAATTCCAGAAATTAAGTGCAGTCTTTCTTCCTTTGTATATGGCAGTAGATTTGGGCATCTTTTAGTCCCAAAGATGTACAGTTCCTTTTCTTCCTGTGATGGCCTCAGGACCTCTCCCAGGTTGTTTGTGTGTGTGTGTGTGTGTGTGTGTGTCTCTGTGTCTGTGTTTTATTGCAGGGTGGACTTCCTGGTGGAGTAGAGCTTTAAGATTATTTGTTAGATTCGTTAAATTACTTTTGTTAATAAACATCCTTTCCTGGTAATCCCTAAAGTGTGGTTTCCTTTATTTGCTGTGGCCTCTGAGCCAGGCTATAACACACTGGGGGCTCGTCAAGGTCATGAATTATGCTGTTAAGTGGTTAACTGATGTATTTTTGACGGTCAAAACGTTGAGTAGGAGCGTGTTACTCTTGTAATATGGAGCACTTTGTTGTAAACTTGTGCCTGTGACCGACCTGTGGGTTTCTATTCAAAACTGTGCTGCCCAAGTCAAAGACTTGTTAGGTGGTCTTTGTTTCTTCCAATTTTGTACAGACATTCAAGGTCTCCAGAGCCTGAATCCTAGTAACTTTGATCCCATGACTTTTCATAGCACCATAATTGAGTCTAAATTTTTCTTTGCCCAGTAGGTCTACTTTGGTTTATGACCAATATCTGCTAAATTATAGACATTCACAGTAGACACAATCATACTGTGTGTTTAGTGTTAAATAGCAGACTTTAGCATGCTGAGAGGCTAAAGTAAGTAGGTCAGTGAAGCGTATTTGCTAAAAAAAAGGGCCTTGTTAGCTTTGTCATTGTGTGCATGTTTGTATGCTAATATTAGCATTTAGCCCAAATCACGCTGTCCCTAGACTCTTGGTCTTGTTTTTACACTATTGCTACACTACTTTCTTTTTTTATCCTTACACATCCATCCAGTAGAACATATACAGATATTGCCAATAATATATCAAGGCAGCATAAAAACAGTTTCTATGAAAATGGCTCAGATAGAGAGCACTAGAGACTCAAAGTCTGTGTAAATAAACCCACTCTGTGAATTTACCAAGTTTGTTTACCTTCTCGACCTTTCATTGGAACAGCTTGTGTGTTTATTAAAAGTAATGCATGTTAAATTATTGCACACTGAAAAGCCTAAAGTCTGAACCTTTAACTCTTAGACCAAGTTTTTTTGGCTTTTTGTTTGTTGTTAAACTCATTTAACCTTGTACATCTTCTGTTATTGAATATTATGTAACATTTTATTAAATAATGTACCTTGGGGGCAAACTACCTCTGTGTCGTGCTACTTTGCCTGATTATGTCTTTTGCCAAGTTTCACTGGCTTACAAACATTATTAAAAGTTCAGGAATACAAGAGTAAACACTTGTATTTTACTGCTGTTTATCAAACAAATATCAAACCTAAAACAGAAACAGTTTACAACCTTGGAGGTTTTGGAGTGTATTTTCCCCCACAGATAACTGGGCAGATATAAGCAGTGTTAGGCAAGTTACTTCCAAAATGTAATACATTATAGATTGCTAGTTACTGTCATTTGAGAGTAATTAGTTATATTACAATATTACTGCCTCTGAATTGTAATGCTTTATACTATTTTTGCATTACTTTTGAGTTACTTTAACTGATATTTAATGTGTGCATTATTCTGATGGTAATCTGCCTGCATAGGTTGAATCTAGTGAGTTATCCTTGGATCGGGCGGGTCTTTGTCATAAAAATACCACCTCTGATTAATAGCGGTGGGGGGGAGGGAAAGGATGAATTGTCTCCCCATTACGAAAGACGCTGTGTGCATTTACGCACAAGGTACAGCAGCATTGATTGATGATTCATTATTTGAATCTCCCGACACTCCAACAGGATCGGTCAGGATGAACTGACAGCAGCCTCTCTACTCATGAAAGTAAATCGTAAAGAAAACACATGCCTATATAAGTCGGTTTTCCATTGCAGATAGTACCCAGAGATGATAGCCCTCAATGTAGCTGGTTGTCATAGCGACGCCACACACAACTGCTGGCCTCCTTCTGGTGCACGCAATGATGATGCAGTGAATAGTGACGATTCTCTCTGACCAATCAGCAGTCTGCTGTGTTTTCACATCACATTTTAGTATCGCCGCAGCTCACTTGGAACCTCGATGGAGGTGATACGAAAAGAAGTACCTGGAAGCAGGTACAGGTGCAACTTTTTCACAATGGAAAACCAGAGGCGAGCCGAGTCGAGCTGTTACTATGCAGTGGAAAAGGGGCTTTACTGGCCCCAAGAGTGTTACAACAAAACAAAGACTTATAAATACTGTTAACATGTTTAATCATTTATTAAATACATCCTGAATATCAAAAAACTAAACTAAAATGTAATCAGTTAAAATTATAAAAAAAAACCCAAAACAAAACAACTTACTTTTAAAACAAAACATACTAACATACTCAGACATCACATGCTCTCTCTTCTGCTGACAGCCATTTAATCAAACTTTACACAGAGCAGTGAGTAACAAGTCGCCTCTATCCTGGTCGCCATGGTAGCGACATGTCAATCACAAGGTAGTCCTGCCCTAAAGCATAAAGTCATTATGAAAGTGTTTACTGAGGTAATAATTCAGCGGAGAAGAGGGGTAATTCTACCATTATTTCTAATGGAACCTGAGTTCTTTTTGCAACCAGTGGATTCGCCCCCTGCTGACCGTTAGAGAGAATGCAGTTTTAAGTTCCGTCTGCATGGTTTTACTTTTCAGACCCAGAGGTTGCCGCTTGATTGAGATTAGAGAAATAACATTTGACACCCACTCGTCAAGTCACTACAACTCTTGATTGGCCAACGGTGCGCACCAAGAGCTGCAAAACACCAAAAGGAGATTGAGTTTCTAATGCGACCTATTTGTTTTCAGTTTCTTAATACACATTTTTGAGTGGCTACTCCAATTATTTTTTGTTGCAGTGAGTAACGTAATACGTTAGTTTACTTTCATGTACTACAAATAATTAAACTCTTTTCATTGGAGTTGAGTTGCAAAAATAATTACATGTTGTATGAACTTAGGGTATACTTAGGTTAGGGTATATGCATTTAGCCTCGCTACCCTCTTGATATGTTTTTTAATAAAACATAATTGAGCTATAAAAGGGATATTGCTTCTGTCATTCCTCTTATTTGACTGCAGAAATCTGAAGAAAAATTTGTCATTTTAACTGTCTCAATGTACATCTGACCCGTGAAAGTGTTTTAGGTGTTAAGAGATGATTTAACCTAGCATAAAAATAACTTCTACTTCTTTAAAATGCGCTGAGCTCTTTACAACATTTTGCAAATCAGATTGTGTCTTTAGTCTTTCTGAAACTTTAGGTAAAAAGTCAGACCCAGTGGCCCATATTGCTACTTGCTTGGCCATTCAATTTGATTTGAAATGCAGAAGCTAAATGAATAAATGTAATGTACAATCATTTAACCATTTTAACTTCCAGTATGTAGTACACAGGAATTATGAATTAAACAGTAATAATTACTTTACTGTAACATTGTCCTGATAATAGTTATGTAAAAAAAAAAACCCAAAGAAAAATCTAAATGAAAAACAAAAGGTGGATATCATAATACAAGGTGGTGTTTACATTTTTTTGTCAAGAAAATGTTTCTTGTTGATAAAATAAGAAAACACTTATAAGACCTTATAAGATGCTTATAAACACAAATAAGTGTTAACTAAAGCACAATTAACTAATTTATAATTGCTTATAAGACACTTACAGGCTCTTAGTAGAAACTTGTTGATGGTTTATATACCTGTCATTAACATTAATAAGATGTTTATTAACATTAATTAGACTTTATAAGGATTGGTTATTCAGAAAGTAACAGGTATTTCCTTGTAAGACACTTGTAGTGAAGTTAATAAGCAGCTTATAAAATATGGTAACACTATCTATGAAGGTCATAGTTATGACTTATGCATATATTTATAACACGATATAATGTGTCCATAAGACATTATAACAATTGTTATGATCACTTACAAACATGCATAAGGCACTATAGCAAAGTTCATAACATATTATGACCTTTTGACTTAATGTTTTATAACTAATAGTAATACCAGTTTATATCAATGTATGGTAAGAATCTCCGACCATGTTCCATAGTACGTTATAACCATCGACTCCGCCTCGTTATAAATACTTTAGTCACAATTTAGAATTTGTGATATAAAATGGAATAATAGCTTATAGTAATACTTAAAGTTATATAGCATGTCTTTGTTTGCTTTAAGTGTTAAAATATCTATCCCTGTGTAATATATTACAGGTGGACATAATACCATATGAACTAATTATAAGACCTTATAACACGTAATTGTTTGCTTTAAGTAAAGTGAACATTTTGCGCAGGAAAACAACTTTTATTTATGTTTCTTCACTTTATGAACAATCTGTATGGATTTTGAACATTTTGCAGTTTAGCACAAAAACACAACATAATTACATCAAGGAAACTCCTTCTCTGGGTGGTGAAAGATCGCTCAAGAGAAGACCTGTTGCCAACCATAGGCTATTACATCATGTAAAAAGAGGCTGAGATGTTGTCACAGACGAAAGGCGAGCCTATGGACAGGCCCTAAAAGATGCAGTGGAAAATTGGAGACAACCACGTCACAAAACGTATCAAAGGATGTTTAAAAGTAATTGAATGGGAATACTGGTTGGGCAGTAGGGATGAGAATCTCTTGGCACCTCATCCCTACTGCCCAATCAGTATTCCCATTCAATTACCTTTAAATGTCCTTTAATACATTTTGTGAAGCGGTTGTCTTTAATTGTCCACAGCATCTTTTAGGGCCTGTCCATATGCTTGCCCTTCATCTGCGACAACATCTGAGCCTCTTCTTACAGGATGTAATAGCCTATGGTTGGCAACAGGTCTTTCACCACCCAGAGAAGGAGTTTCCTTGATGTAATTATGTTGTGTTTTTGTGCTAAACTGCCTTGTGGAACTCCATGACTAACTTTGGCGTGCATGGAGGACTCATCGTTAACATGTACAAACTGAAATTGATCTGATAAATAGGACTTAAACCAGCTTAGAGCGGTTCCTTTAATGCCAATGAAATGTTCCAGTCTCTGTAATAGGATATGATGGTCAATGGTATCAAATGCAGCACTAAGATCTAATAAAACCAGTACAGAGACAAGTTTTTTGTCTGATGCAATTAGGAGGTCATTAATAATTTTCACCAGTGCTGTCTCTGTGCTATGATGAGCTCTAAATCATGACTGAAAATCCTCAAATAAACTATTGCTCTGTAGAAAGTCACACAGCTGTTTGGCGACTGCTTTCTCCAGGATCTTGGAGAGAAATGGAAGGTTAGATATAGGTCTATAGTTGGCTAAAACATCCAGATCATGTTTGGGCTTTTTCAGAAGAGGTTTAATTACAGCTACTTTAAAGTACTGTGGTACATAGCCTGTTGATAGAGATACATTGATCATATCTAGTATAGAGGTGCTGACTAAGGGTAAAACTACTTTAAGCAGCCTAGTCAGGATGGGGTCTAAGAGGCAGGTTGATGGTTTAGATGAAGAAATTATTGAAGTTAGTTGGTAAAGGTTGAGCGAAGCAAAACAGTCTAAACATATATCTGGTTCTACAGGTGCCAGTTAAGGGCAGGTCTTGGTGAATTTTGTTTCTAATAGTTAGAATTTTATCATTAAATAAGCTCATGAAGTCGTAACTACTGAGAGCTATGGGAATACTTGGCTCAATAGAGCTGTGACTCTCTGTCAGCCTGGCTACAGTGCTGAAAAGAAACCTGTGGTTATTCCTATTTTCCTCTATTAATGACGAGTAGTACGCTGCTCTGGCATTACAGAGGGCCTTCCTATAAGTTTTAAGACTATGTTGCCAAAATAAATGAGAATTTTCCAGTGTGGTGGAACGCCAATTCCTCTCACGTTTCTGCGATATTTGCTTTAATTTGCGAGTTTCAGTATTATACCATGGAGCTAACTGTCTTTGTTTTATTATTTTCTTTTTTAGAGGGGCAACAGAGTCGAGTGTCATTCGCAGCGAGCCTGCAGCACTGTCAACAAGATGATCGATTTGGGAGGGACTGAAATTAACATAGGAGTCCTCTGTTACTTTGTGACTTGATAATGAATTTAGAGCTGATGGAATCACATCCTTAAATTTAGCTACAGCACTATCAGACAGACATCTTGTATAGAACATTTTGCCCAATGGCGTGTAGTTCAGCAATACAAGCTCAAAAGTTATCAAACAGTGGTCAGATAAAGAGGGATTCTGTGGGAACACTATTAAATGTTCAATTTCAATACCGTATACCAAAACAAGGTCGAGGGTGTGATTAAAACGGTGAGTCGGTTCATGAACACTCTGAGAGAAGCCAATGGAATCTAACAGAGAGATAAACGCAGTACTGAAGCTGTCATTCTCAACGTCCACATGAATATTAAAATCCCCTACAATAATAACTTTGTCCGTTTTAAGGACTGAAGTTGACAAAAACTCAGATAAGAATTCATACGGGCCAGGTGCTCGGTACACTATAACGCAAAGAATTGGTTGCAGTGATTTCTAACTTGGGTGCGAAAGACCAAGAACAAGGCTTTCAAATGAGTTATAGTTTAGTTTAGGTTTAGAGCTGATTAGTAGGCTAGAGTCGAAGATAGCTGCAACTCTACCTCCTCGGCCTGTGCCTCGAGGAATGTGAGTATTAATATGAGGTGGATTCATTTAGGCTAACATATTCTCCATCACCCAGCCAAGTTTCAGTAAGACAAAATAAATCAATATCATAATCTGATATTAATTCATTTACTAGTACACCTTTTAGAAGAGAGAGATTTGATGTTTACAGTCCACATTTAATTCTCCTATTCTTTTGCACTATTGCTGTGAGGTTTTTATGTACAGCTCCTCTTTTGTTTGCCTTTGATTTAAATAATTTCAATGGTCGGGGGGCAGACACCGTCACTATAGGATTTTCACTAAGTAACTCCTGGAATGTAGGAGCAGAGAAGTATGTTAGACTGCGACTCTGCGTAGGGTTAGGGTTAACACACACACAACAAACCCATTTACTCAGTATAAAAAATTCTTGTGCAGGAGGAGCCTGGAGAAGCCTTGTTGACTCCAACTTCCCTTCCTGTTCTGTTGGTCTGGAAACCCGGAAGGAGGAACATGTGGATCAAACTTAAGGTAAGAAAACAGAGTGCAAAGTGGTTAGCTACGTTTCCAGAGTCTTTACAGTTTTTTGTAGAAAAACGAGGCTTTAAGTGTAATTTGAAGATAACATTGTTATAGTGGATTTATACTGGAAGCCAGAGTAATGTAACTAATTTACCGTGACCATGTGGCTAAAAGTTACTTCTGTGCCATGCAAAGCTTAAGCTGGTAGGTGGCTTTAGTTGCTTCATGTGTAATTGAAACTCTGCAAGTGCGGATTAAAATAGTTGGTTCTAGTGAAAAATTAATTTGAAGCTAACGTTAGCATGCAGCTATAAAATAAGATATGTAGTGTAAGCTAACATAGGCACTTGGATTTTTAGAGCAGCTTGAATAATGTCTTAGGGTCACCTGGACAGTTGAAATTGGTCCAAGAGACTGGTGCGTGAAAGAAGCTACAATGTAACATTAATAGGCAGCTGCACACCTTCAATTTACATCCACAACATATGCTTGTTTTGCCACTGACATGCTCAGATAATTATTCTTAGTGTCTGACAACATTATGGAGAGGATCGCTGCAGAGGTCGAACTTTTTGTTAAAGAGTAAGATCATTTTTGTTTTAACTTGAAATGTCCCTGAAATCGCTATCACCACGATCATTTTTGAGTTGTTTTTGGTTTAACAAACATTATTTTAATCTTTGACAAAAATGTCTCTCTCTGTAAGGACCCTTTCTAGAATGTTGACCACACACAAAAATTTACAGTTATATTAACTAGCTTATGGGCCAGACAAAAAGTTGTTTTCATTTCAGATGGCAGACTTCTACTTGTCCTGTTTGGGTTGTTTTTTTGCATTTCACAGAGCAAATTAATAGATCTATCAAAAAAATATATTTTTAAATTATTATTCACGCCAGATGTTGCTGGCTGTACATTAGTTCCCATTACCTTGGTAATCTATTTTTATTGATCCCATGGTATTAGTTTCTAGGGTTACTTTTTCTTGGTATTCTGTTTCTCTATCACTGTGATCAGAGGCCTCATTCTCTACCTTGATGATAAGACAGAGAAGTTAATCAAGGACTACCAGGTAAAGAAAAGTTTTTTTTCTGACGTCTCACCTTTTATTAATGCACACTGCAGGAATCGCAAATTTATTTCTTGATTTATATATACATGAGGAACCAAAAAATGTTCCCCAAAGTCCACTTTTGAAAAACACACTTGTATTGAAAAAAATCCGTCATACATAATGTTGTTTAGAGTTAATATTCAAGAAAACGTATTTGTTTTTTGTTCGTGTGTTTGTGTGGAAGTTTAATATACTCTTCTTTTGGTTGCGTTTAGTTGAAAGTTATGAAATGTAAAAAGAATTTCATTTTCCACAAAAAATGTATGAGTATGATTTTGTGCTTCACAACTATAACGCTAAATGTTTAAATATTTTTCCACATTCTTCTTGTATTTCCACATTCTTCTTGTATTAGTTCTTTTTATAAACATTTACTCATCTTAACACTGTTCCCACTTTAGGTAGCTGCTAAGGTGCATTGTTAATGGTTAATGAGTGCATAAATAAGGATATATTAGCCTTTATAAGGCAGTAATATAAACTTCTTACAGTCTGATTACTGTCATTAAACATCCTATTAACGTTAATAAGTGGTCTATAAACTTTTAACAAGTTTCTAATAAGTGTGCCTATTACAAGCACCTTAAAAGAAAATGTTACCGCAGTGTTACCATACATAGGCTTGACTTGGGCGGGCCGCCCAGGTAGATTAACAGCTGCCCAAGTAAAATTGCAGCGCAGCGCAGCGCATAGTCACTCCGCTCGTCTCACTCGGTCGCTCTCTCTCTCGCAAACACGGACAACATAAACATAAACACTGCTGCACAAATCAGTCCAACACAACGCTGTCAATGTCGGAAACCCATCTTCAAAACAGTTATTAGCAAGCATGTAAGGAGCCTAGCTAATAAGGAGATGTTAACTTTGGAAAACAGCTGTCGAAGTTAGCACGCTGTATAACTGGTAGTCTACAGGTGCGTTCGAGATAACTGGCTGACTTTTGCCGACTTGATAGATAGGGGAATAAAAACAGCGCCGTCAAGTCAGACACAATCTACCTCCGGTAGACTGTGTGTTCTTGCTCCCACGAGGTCTAGTGACATTTTGCAGCGCAGGTGTTGTGCCGAATTCTGCATGCCTGCCGTGAATTGAATACACCTCGAGGTGGATGCAAATTTCGGTAGGTAGCCTACAATATCTGTTTTGCCGAATTATACAATTCACTTCTTAAGGTCCTTTTAGGACATTTTGTTGTTTGAACATGGTTAACGCCACATGTTTTTGCTGAATCTCAAGAAATGGTACTTTTACTAAGTGTAATAAAATATTAACGATTAACACTCGTAAAATATATACTGATCATTTATCACTATTGATGAACCCCACAAAGAATAGTATAGTGTGTAAAAGCAGAACTTTAATGCATTTTCCTACAATTCTCAGCAGGCATGCAAAATTCGGCATAACATCTGTGACAGTCGACTGCTAACCCCACCCCCTCCCCACCAGTTACGCTGTCAATCTTTGGGAAACACTGTACCGGGATATCAATCTTATAATAAAATTCTCAGAAAAGAAAGCAATAAAGTATTTTTCCCAAAACACGAACTGTCCCTTTTTAAAGAGACGTAGTTGAGTCAATTTATTTCCTAATTAAAACTCCCCATCTGCTACTCATTTACTTTAAAGAGTGAATTATTAAGTTGTCTCCGTACTTAACAGATGGGGCCTTAAAACAATCTTATCACCAAAAAAGATTATCTGCCTTGAATGAAGGGTGAGATATCAGATTTAAAGTAATTAAAATACTATAAAATCATGACCCCTGTATGTTATGGGTAATCTTGACCAATGATGGATAGATCATGTTTGTATGTTAGGCTATTATTATGCCAAATACTAAATATGGAAACAAAGTTAATGTCATTAAAATTAAAATTTTGGGGGGCAAAAAAGACAAAGAGATTCCCTCAGGACAAGAAAGCAAAAGCCCTACATGCAGTTTAAGGTATGATGGCCCAATGAATGGATAATAAGGCTGCATAAGGCAGTCTAGACAGACGGTCAGTGATATTCCTGCTGGGAGAATAGAAGTTATTTTACAGCAGATTGCCTTACACTGCCCACACGAGCTAATTATACAGACTATTCATGCGAGTGTTGTATGGCAGAATTGTATAATTACAAAGACCCTGTTCCTGTGATAATGTGCTATATGAAAAACTGATGGAGATTTTGGTTTTACAAGTAATATGAGTCCATTAGGCGATTTTCCTCCATGCACTGCACATTATCTATATTTATATTAAGATAATTTACTTACACATGTATGTATTTTATTCTGTGTTATGCAATAGACTTGTCTTTAAAGATGACCTCCACAATAATCCCTTCAGATCAAAGTAATCTCAGTAACTCCTCTGCAGAATTGGATTCATTTTAAAGTGTGCAAAGTGAGGCAGAGCTTCTTTATATGCTGTATCTGATGTGGAGGTGAAAAAGGCCATGTCATAAGATGAGTCTTGACATACGTACGTCCCTGACACGACTCAGCCCAGCTCTCAGAACAAGGTCAGTGGTTCCTTTGAGCACAGCCATGGAGACTTTACAGCATCGCTCAGCACCACGTCTAAGACTGGCAGGCAAGACCACTGGACAGGAAAGGTGATGAGGGCAAATCAACAATCTCAACACACATCTCATAACTCGAGTACACTGAAGTGCATGCACACGCTCAAACTTGAGGGAAGCAATTTTAAAGTCCTTAGTTCATTTTTGAAGTTTTCAACCTCAGGGGGGCATATAGCAGTCAAGTGGATCCACCTTAAGTTATTATTTTGGACAAATACTTTCCCACCATCGCACAAACCAGTCCAAAGTTGGCAGTGTGGGCAGTGAGGAATCATGTCCTTGCTGCTGCAGTAGTGACTCTTTCAGGAACTTTCATTATTTTCTCCAAGTGAAACCTTTTGCCTTCAGGTGAAAACAAGCAGATAGTGACTCCATGTGCAGATGTTAGTCTACACACTAGCCATGCCAGCAGTGTGTCAGTGGCTGCAATGATGGTGGTACACAGGGGATGGGCTTTTGACTATTTTACCAACACAAAAGTGCTGATGAAGAACAACCTCCCACCAGAAAAGCACTGTTTGTATGACTCATGCGATCACAGTACCATTGACGATGAGAGTAATGATACCACACGTTTGCCTTTCATCAGTTGTGACAGTGTGACAATCTCTGTTCACCTTGCAAATACAACATACAACCCTGAAACACTGGCGTTTTCACAGTAAATGGGTTTTCTCAAAACTTCTTGTCAGGGAACCACAAAGTAAATTTTTGCATCTGTATTACAGGAGTATAAGCGGCTGTAAGCTCGCTCGAAGTAAGCGTGATGTGGCTGTTAGCTCGCTTGAAGTAAGCGCAAAACGGCTGTTAGCGCGAAGTAAGCTCGACGCGGCTGTTAGCGCGAAGTAAGCGCGGCGTGGCTGTTAGCGCGAAGTAAGCGCGGCGCGGCTGTTAGCTCGAATTAAGCGTGAAACGGCTGTTAGCTCGAATTAAGCGCGAAACAGCTGTTAGCTAGCTCGAAGTAAGTTTGAAATGGCTTGTAGCTCGAAATTAGCTTGAAACGACTATTAGTTAGCTTGAAGTTAGCTCGAAACAGCTGTTAGCTTGAAATGACTTCACTCGTAATGATTAAGAACTCAAAACAACTGTACTTGAGCGGTTAGCTTGCATGCTGCTAGCATCAGTTATAACAGAACTGGAGATTGCTATTGAAAGATAAGCAAAGAATGGCATGAAGTTCCTGTCCTTTTAAACGGTTTCCGTCAATGACTTTTCGGATAGTTCTGTGTAATGGACCATTTGGTGCGGTCAGGTTGGTGGTTGATGGGAGCAGACGGTGGGCATCCCGGTGCCTAATGCCCCTACTGAGGCTGCTGAGGTTGTTCTAGGTGTACGACTGGGCGCTAGCATCTCGGTGCTGGGGCCCCCTATAGAACTGGCTGCTGTAGCTGCTGGAAGTGTCCAGCTGTGGCGCTGGTGTCCCAGTGCCGAAGGCCCCTAATGAAGCTTGCTGCTGTGGTTGGTAGATGTAGACGGCAGGGGTGCTAGCATATCCCAGTGATGGGTACCTGAAGCTTCGGGAGCTGGATGGCGGGGTGCTGACAACTCGATGTGGTTGTCCTGTGTGATGTAGGCTGCTGGTGCGGTCAACCCTGATGAGAGGTGGAGGCTTGGAATTCTGGTGTTGGTTTACGTCCTCTTTGCTTTGGTACCGACTTCTCTGCTATCTTGAGATGGAGTAATGTGAACTGTCCCTTTAACAGTGGCGCTGACGTCACGGCGTGCGTAATGCGCCACCTGGAAAGGAGCTGGTGTTGACGGAACTGAATGCATGGCACGCTGACATGATAGCTTGAAAAGTTTTCTGTATTGTCTGTTCTCTAAATCGGAATTGTTACATTTATAACCGTTTTCTGAAGAGTGGCTGTAGTTCGTGTCTTGATTGTTTGTGAAGAATGTGTGACCCAGGACCTCGCTGGCGCGTGGAAACGCTGTGATCAGCTGTTTGATGAGAGGCAGGGGATTCTTCGGGTGCAATGTTTCTGATTGTTGAGGAAAGTGGACCGTGGAAGGCGGATGGTGTTAAGGCTGGACTCACCCGCTCCCTGGTCGACTTTAGGATTGTAGAAAGCGGGGTCTCAAGCATGGAGATGGAGGAGAGAATTCGGCTTCTGGTGCTGGGTCTGCTGACGTGAACATGGAAGATGTCTCGAGTCCGTCCGAATAATTCAGCGTCCAATGGGGATAGCGATGTGCCGAAAACTTCTCGAAGAGGTAAGTGGATGGAAGTAGCTGGTAATAATTCGCGTTATTGGATGTTAGCGTAGCGTGCTCGACGCGATGTTGCTTGGTCTCGGTTCGTCTGCGAAATGCGAGGGCCATGCAGGATACGAGGGCGAAGGGGAGGACTTAGGACGTGTGGGTATTTATGGAAATTGCAATGACGTGCTAGATGTGTGGTCCCGCTCCTGAAACTCTGTTAATTAGCACCACTTCAAGTTGAATTGAGAGCTTTTACTTTAAAAAAAATTCTAAATGACATTAAAGAGTCTGTAGCTTGCTTGACACACCTCTGAAAGAACTGTCAAAAAACGTGATTCCCCTAAATGTCCTTTGCCTGGAGATACTGGGGAAATGAAAAAGCGTTCATAGGTTGATGGATGCAGGTCAAACACCGGAATGCGCACTTGAATGCACATGCTTTATTGTGAACATGTGAAACAGTCACTTCATAATTAAATTGTTGAAGAATAAAATTTTCTTGACATGGGATCAGACTCGCCACCTTAACGGAGAGTCTTACGCTTTACTGACTGAGCTAACCGAACACCATTACGTTCAATTTAAATATTATGTCTTATGTTCTGACCCCCCATCTAATGGAAAAATTGCTCCGATGCAAAACAAATTTGCAGACTTTTAAGGTAATAAAAACATAACGGTGCATTATGTAAGATCTTTATACACCACTGAAACCATAGTTATAGGGCTGTCGCGCTGAAGTAATTTCCACCGCGGCAATATGTTGGTGGTCAACATGCGGTATTATCGCATTTTGCATCAATTAAGTAATTTGGTGCCATATAGCAGAGTAAGAGTGTCTGTGTCTGTCACCTCACTGCTTCATGGTCTGAGCAAGCTAGCTGGCTTACTGTCCAGTTTCTCAGGACTATCCTTCAGGATCACAATGTTCGTCCAACATCGCCGAGAGTGTTAGCCACATTAGCCGCGCAATATGCTAACGCCAAGTTAGCTAACCTTTAAAATAAACAGTAAAACAACACAAAACACGGCAACACTTACAGCTTCAGAGTTTGAAGTCGGGTCACATATAGCCATGGCTATCCATCCTTGAACCATTACAGAGCTTGTTAAGGTTGTGGAACTTTTGAAGCACTCATTTATTAATTTAACACGCCCTTAAATGTACAGTATGAACATTGCAGTTGTTACGGTGCTTGCCATCCTCTGCGGTAAGCTTGACCAACAGCGTGGTATTTAAATTTTGCGGTTATCACGACAGCCATAGTTATGGATATTGTATTGCATTTCTGTCAATAGATCCTCAGAAATCACACAAAACTTTTAAGTTTTTGGATAATGTGGTAGGCTGGCTCTTAACCACCCATTAATCTAATATCCAAGAAATTAAAGTTTAATTTTAAAGTTACAGGGGGAAAAAACGAGACACTTTTACCATGAAATGTCACATAGGAATCATGATCAAAATGTACTTGCTTTGAACCTATACATTATGCAATCGATGTTGTGCATGAAAAAGTATGGATGAGGTCTTTCCCTGAGAGCCATAATGTATTTCCTCTTCAGTGTTTTTAATGAGCTGTTCGTATCTCTCTGAGAACAATTATTGCAATTTAGTTGTTCTCTATATGATTGTTGAATGATAATACTGGACAAATGATCCATCAGGGCTCAGTGACTCTGACTTTCCATATGGGAATGCTGCAAGTAGATCAAAACAAAGAGTCACATCATACACACCTGGTAGGAGTGAGTAGGAAAATGGAATTACGTGAAAAAGAGAGTTGAATTCTTGCACATTGTCAGCTCTAAAAAAAACAAAGGTAGCCCAAAATGCAATTTTCACTTCACTATTGTTTAGACATTTTTTCAATAGGCCTGGTTTGCTTGGTTGAGGGAAATTTGACGCTTGAGATTGAAGTGACAGAGCACTTGCCAGAAGTTGTTCAGACATCAGCAGTAAGCTATGTCCACAAGAAGCAGCAGGTTAGGGAATTCAACAGGGGAGTGCACTGCACTTGTTTACAATCTCATTGGCTAGAGGGAATACTGCATGATGAAAATGTATATCACCATATAGTGTCAAATTTATAATTACAACTATTAATTCTTTGCATGAGAACGTGCCATTTTCTCATTGGCTTTATTTTTTGTTAGTCCTGTGATAACTAGTGTTGTAGTACTCGTGACCGGTCTTAAGACCACATATTGATGGTCTTGTCTTGGACTCGACCGCATTTGTACTCGGTCTTGTCTCTGTCTCGGACATTGAGGACCGTAACTTTGGGAATATCAATACACTGCTTTTGCATTGTCTGATTTATTTGTTAACATCCAAACTTTGATTGGATGTAAAATGTATTGCTTCAAATGGAACCAATAACCCTAATAAAAAATGTGTTGTTACCGTTAACGACTGTCACCCCTCCCCGCGATGGTAAGCATGGAAAAGGAGTTTTGAATAAAGATGCTTGTTGACATTGATTTCGCCTCTTAGTGTTTGTGGACGTTTTTATGGGAATGTGGATCTTTCAGATCAATTTGAGAAGTACCTATGATCACGTTTCACATTTTACTGTGTTTCATGTAATGTAGGGAACTGGTCTTGACTCGGTCTTGACTTGGTCTCAGCCGCTAAAAGTGTTGGTCTTGTCTCGGTCTCGATAAACCCTGGTCTTGGTCTTGGTCTTGACTTGGTCTCAGTTTGGGCGGTCTTGACTACAACACTAGTGATAACTAGTGACCAGTGATAACCTCCCAGAGTTGAAAAATCCTGTGAATGTTACAAACTGTACTGCACTTCATGGATTGTAGTCTCACTAGTACCTTACCACACAAACACCATTACACTGAGCAGCTACACATTCTCAACCTAGCTCAATCTGCTTGGCTAATGTTTGCATTCCCAAACGCCATGTCCATATGGGCCCCTAATGCTGGGGCTAGCACTGGTGTATAGTTTGTTCATATAGGCCCCATGTGTGTCTGCTTGGACTGTTGGTGTGGTGTGAAGGTCTGTTATGAGTGGGGCCCAAAGTGAGCAATTATCCTTGATCTCCACATGGACAGGTTTTTTTTTGTCTCCCTATATTCCATGTACGCTGATAGACAAGTTGAGGCACTTAGGGGCAAACGTGGGCTTTAAGTGAGATTATGAGTAGGAATTAATTGGATTAAACATGGGTAAAATGTACAATATTATTGTTTTTTGGGGATTACTATGATTTCCCAGTCCCAGTTGTTTACTGGAATGGGTAAACTTGTAAGGTACAGTTAGATATATGGACAGACAACTGAAAGATCTGATTAATCCTGTATTGGCAAAATGTGTGTTAGGCTCACAATTTTTATTTTTTTCAGGGTTTCATAAAAAATTCAGTTTAACTTCAATTTTGTACCAATTTACACACAAGTTATTATTTTTTGCTTGCGAACACGCAGTGTCATTTACTGTACATCAAGTCTTCTTGCAATGAGCACAGTTTAGAAAATCCAGCCTTCCAGTAATAGAAATTATAGATAAATGGAGAGAAAATGCAATGAGCTGCTGATAATGCGTCCAATTCTATAAGTTTTTTTATTTTTTATTTTTTTTAAAGGACATGACTATCATGATTATCGTAGAGTGGTTCCATTGTAAATGGTATTTTTCAAATCTAATTTGAATAGCTTTTTTAATATTTAAAATATCAACTTACTTTTTTAATTCAGCACAGAAACCCACTAATAATGAGCCCTAATTTAATGAACTAATTGTAGTGCTGCAAAATGTGATAAAACATTTTAGTCTTTGATTTGCCTGTTATTGTACTCTAAAATATAAATTTATCAGTGATTCCAGAGTCAAAGATACACGTCGACAGCACTAATATGCTAAATATGTTTTCAAGCACACTCTGTTTTTTTGTATTATGCTTTTTATTTTTTTCATATGAAACAAATTGATTCTTCCAATGTCTTTGAAGTGTGAAATATCTTTTATCATGAATTCTTACAGTACATTCAATTAATGTTGATCTGAAAGAAAACATCTGAACTTGGCACTTAGAAAACAACCACAAAGAATTGTCACCTTTATTCATTTAGAACAAAATTTACAAAGCCATTCAAACAGTCCTTTTTTTTTTTTTATACTTTTATGTTTTTTAAACTCAACTGTTGAGAATATTCAAAATACACTTTTAATGTTGCTTCTCTCTCTCTCTTTGTACTTACAAATATGTACATTAAAGTCTCAGTGTCTTGTCATGTGTCATCCCACTGACTCTTCATCACTGGTAATAAAAATCCTTTTTTATGTTTTATTTATCTCTCTTCACATCGTTAGCACTCTGTTTAGCTCTCCGCTAATCTGTTTGAGCTTGAGTGTCTGTGAATATTGGGTGTGCTCAGATGGATGTCCCGTGGCTGGGCTCACTGGCTTCTGGGATGGGTCCTCCTGGCACTGGTTGGTAGGACATTGGCATGGGTGTCTTGACTGGGCTCTGCCGGAAGAGCCCCCCATTGGGTGCCCTGTGTTTGCAGCGGATAGAGGGCATGGTGGCACTGCTGAGGGGCAGGGGCAAGGTCCTGCCAGGGGCCACGCCCAGTGTCCTTCCTGCCCCATGACCCTCCTGGAGGAAGGTGCTCACAGAGAGCCGCGGCGGCCCCCGATGGGCTGGGTAGTCCCGTGCAGACAAGACCTCCAGGGACTGGCTGGGCTGCATGCTGCCAATATCCAGGGCAGAGATCTCGATAGACTGGCCTGGCAGCTGCTTGTGGGCCAAGTCCTCGTCCAGGAGGCTGTTCAAACGCTGGTGGACCTGTTCCAGGTTCACCTCTTTGTCCTAGAGATGGATGGAAAGAAAAGTGGAGCCATAGTGTGTGTGGAATAAAAGGAGAAAGGATAGTGAATAGAGGTTTAAATAGAAGGGAGAGCATGAGTATAATTAAGGATGAGTGTGATAAAGAAAAGTGAAAATGAATAGGCAGTAGAAGAAGTTAAGAGGTTAAAAGAAAGAATGGGATGGGAATAGAGAACGAAGAAAGAGAAAGACTGGTTATAGTGGTGGTTGTACTATCACCATCATGACCAGTTTACATGCAATGCAGTCTATTCACTATTATTTTTCAGTTAGTTCAACGCACATGTTCACATGAGTTTGAAGGATGCTGAAATATGCACATTAACTTATTTCAGCTTCATTCAGGAAACCAAAATATATAAATTAATAATATACTGGATTTTTTCAAGCAGCCAACATCGAGAGACATTCCCTTTTTAAAACACTAAATCTTAAATATGGAGTCATTAAAAGGTAATGTCTCTACTTCTGAAATGAACTTAAATGAAGATGTCTCTTCATGCAGAAGTGTTTAAATTTTCACCACAATTAGGTGGCCACACATCTGCACTGGCTGACTCTTGCATGAAGAGCATCAGCTGTTAACAAGACAGGCTCCAATGGATGCACAAATCCAATGAATCAGACTTTATGAGGCAATAAAATTTGAATGAAGATAAAGTAGTTGATGTCACTTAATTGACATAATCTAAATTACATTGAACAATAGTTAAAATATTCCTATTTTCCAGAAACACACATCAATGAGGCAACACAAATATTATGGGAAAGGAGAGGGAGAAGCCAAATAAAGAGCAACTGATTGTTTTAGCAGTCACGTTTTGGCTGCACCCTGCCCTCCACACAACAGTATTTTATTATATCATGCGCCCATTTAAGTCGAGCCACATTGAGGACAAACAAAACAAAAAAGCCAAATAACAGAAGAGACCATGGGGTGAGAAGACAGATGAAGCAACTACAATCTACCCCTGCCCAGCCCCATGCCCCGCCCCTTCGCTCTGACGCAGCCAATGACCATCCAGTACATTATGTCAGGCCTCTCCTGACCTGTGTCAAGAGCCTCGGCCTCCTCCCAGTCTCTCTCTCTGTCTGTCCATATGTCCCGCCTCCTTTCTGGTGAAGCACTCGTTATGTCATTATATGTCAATGGACCAGAAACCCTTTCCAGACTGTAATCCTTAGTCACCTGCTGAAAATCACAGACAACGATGCATAACCAAAAGGGTCCCCTGTGAATCCGGACATTGACATATAATTGCAATTTATTACTAGTTAGGTAACAAAAGGAAGAGTTCAACATTTTGGGAAATACTGGTATTTGCTTTCTTTCTGAGAATTAGATGAGATTATCTATATCACTCTCGTGCCTATGCATTAAGTATAGAGCTGTGAAGTGGGGGGAGCCATTTCAGGAACCCCGGTCCTAGTCTGATCATTTTCTTCAGCAATGGCTTGTAAGGCACGACATGCTCGTGGTTAAATTATCGGTATAAAAGATGAGTAACAATGTGTTAGAAAATATCTAGTTGTTTTTTTTTAAAGCCTATGTACATGAAAACATAAAATGATACGGTATATTTTTATTTACAATGTCCATTTAGGTGTAAAGATCCAATCACTTAAAGTTAATGGGCAGAAGATAAATGCATATTTCTTGTTTGTTTAATCCAAACACAAACTTGAATGTGAAGTCTCATCACCACTATGAGATTTTTAGGCAACCAATAGAGGTGCTCTTGACAGGTGCTGTGTGTCAAGAAATAGTTACATAATGTAACTCCCACAAAGGAACTTCAGACCGATTCTACCCCTGCTTTCAGTCTTTATGCTAACCTAATCTATCTCCTGGCTCTAGCTTCTTATTAAATGGACAGAATGAGATTGAAATCAGTCTTCTCATCTAACTCCCCTCAATAAACCAAATGAGGTGCTTTTTCCCCAAAAGGTTGTCCTGTTCCTTTAAATGACCGATGTGTTCAGGCTTTCATTAGGTGTTCTTTGAAATGGCTGTCATAATTTCCACATACTGTATGTTTGTGCTGTCATAGTGCCAGCAATACCTAGAATAATTTAAAGTGATACTGCACCCAAATCCTTTGAATATTAAACACTCGTTCCCTGCAGGCTTGGAAGGTAGCTGTAAAAAGTGTGTAGTGTGATGCGGCAATGTACAGCTTGAATTTCACCGGTGAGCAATGATGTCATCTTCGGATTGCTTGTTTTTTTACAATCCCAACTGTTAAAACTCACAAAAGCAGCAAATCCTGACATTTTGAAAGTTTCAACCAGAATTTTTCTGTAAAATTTGAATTGAATAGTCTATTTTAGGGTTAGAACATTTTAGATTTTTTATTTGAACTTGTGTTAGCTAGTTGTATTTGCTATGGTACAAAACAAAAGAAAGGCGTCAAATCTTCACATTTGAGAGGCAATGTTGAGTAAACTGCTGTTATATCTATGAAAATGTAATTATTTTCTTTCAACTAATAATCGCTTAATAATAATTTTGGCATACCTGAGATTATAGATGGACAGCAGTGTATTGGATTAAGCTGCAGTAGGTTTTGATACTTTTCCTTTTATAACCAAGAAAACTTTTACAGTCACATTTCAAGCCTTGAGAGGCGGTTTGATGCTCAAACAATAGATTTGGGGTGGAAAATAGCTTCAAGACATGTCTACAAACAATAATAATGGAGCACACAACCATAATTATACTCAAACAACACATCTAGCACATCTTATCTTCTATAAATAATGACACAGTGATGTTTGTCTGTTGTGAATCTCACATGACAGCAGTATGTGGTTATTATGAAAGCAGCTGCACACAAAGACTGAAGTAAAAATCAACAGCAGTAACTCAAACTTTCGTATGCACCAAAAACCAGCATTAGTGGAGTTTGAGTTACTGTGTGAATTTTCAGGACAGGACTGGGTCTTAAATGGGTGTCCTCAGGGTCTCATTGGATTGTTGGACTGTCAAGTCAAATGGGCAGGTCAAGGCTCAGATTCTTTACTATGTGCTTTTGCTCACACTTTAGTTTAGGGATCCATGTCAAGCCTTAGTTGTCTGGACGCCTCATTCAGAGGGGCTGCCCAGTCGACAGCAGCAAGATGAAGTCAGAGCTCTAAAGCATTAAGACTTGAATGGATTAGCTAAAGAGAGCTATTGTACAACTGAAGCACTTATTGACTCAGAAGTACAATTTCAGTATGTGGTTCTGAATTTGCAAATCAACGCTATATTTTACTTTTATCATTCCAGCTGCAGTTCTCTCACATGAACACTAGTGATTTTGAGTTTATTCAGGCCAAAATGTAGGCAATTTATGTTTGTATGTGTCCATATGAGAGAGAATCACAGTGAGTCTCTTTGAGAGAGAAGCCTCAAAAGTCCCTAACAAAGCACCCCAACCTCTCTCCCAACATGAGAAGGAATGAGTAGACTGATCACATGATGTCTTGACATCAGGGGCACACCTATTATAACTGGGTGTACTGTAGCTCTACTAAATCGGGGCTGGCGTCAGCGCCTGCTGGATCCATAAAGTAGAGTGTGGCAGTGGCATCTCTGGGCAGGACCGGGGGGCCCGGGGGTCTGGGTCTCGACCGGGGCCTTGGTGGGGCAGGGGGACCCGTTGTGGCCACCGTGGCCCGGTTCTGGCTTAGCAGGCTAGGGACTGGGCCCTGCCCCGACGAGTTGTCATTGGTCACCTCTTTGGGCTGCTCTCTTCGGCAGTGGTTGCTGTTCCACCAGGTCTCCAGTGCAGCCACCAGGAGGGCCAACAGCAGCCCTGCAGCCAGGATGCAGAAAACGCCGGCAAAGCTGTGGAGGCGCAGCGCCCGTCCCTCCGGCTGGGCGTCTGCGTGGCTCTGCAGGTCACAGCGGCCTTTCTTCGGCCACCATTTCTGCTTCAGGATGTCGAGGTCACCTTTTTCCTGAAGCTCCAATATCCTGTGGAGAAGATAGACCACGTAGGTGCACAGTTTGATGTAATAACACCACAGAACACTGGACAAATCCTTCCATAGCATTGATTCAGGCAATGTTAAAGGCTGGCTAATCAAATTACAAAGACAGCAAAGTAGAGAATAATTAATGTAAAATTAATATACTGTTTTGATAATTACATAATACTTTGTAGCTCATAAAATAAAACTAATTAAAAAACACAGTTAATGTACTGCATTAGCACTGATTGTTAGCTCATTAAAGACTCATAGTGGATAAAATGCTACTAAAGCTTCAGTTTGAACAGCAACAGATATGATAGAGACACATTGTTGAATTCCTAAATACTAACAAGACCAGTTCTGTGTAAACAAGGCAAAGAAAAACAACGCAACTTCAAGATTAATTGGTTTCATGTAAAATGATATAAGCGTGGAAACAACGATGATCAAATACTATTATCATCTCATTAGTTAGTGTACAGGGAGGAATGGTTGAATGTTGTGGAGGAGAGTGATGACGGCTCAGTACAAACAGACGTGAGACAGTGAATCATTATTCAACCTCTTCAACAGTGACTGGCACATATGTGTTTGTGCACAAGCCTGAATGTTCACTCAGAGCAAATAGGCACTCAGAAAAATGTACACCCAGCTGCCAAAGCTTTGACATTCATACACATTTATACTTGTGAAGAATCACAACCCTAGATGCCTTCAGATATTCACCATTTCTTTCCCTGCAAGTCATGCATTTAAGATCTTTCACCGAAGCAGTGTTTGTAGCTTACAGGGTGATCAATCCTCCCATTTCGGATGGAGTTTGTCCTGAATATATATTTTACACAGAGGAGAATGTTTGCTGCCCTCATTTGAAATTCACTTCTGTCAATATTGAAAAACTACACTGAAAACATTTGGAGCAGCTTATTCTTCTAGTCTTGACTCGGGGAAAAAAACAGATTAACCAAAAACAAATGGGCAAATAGCATGGCATGAAAATATGAACTAAACTTTATTTTTAATTGTATCTAGACAACAGTCAACATTAACCCCAGTGCCATTGTGGTTGACCTCCAAATAAAGTGGTTTGATAATCTATTTTAACTGCCGGCTCATTTAAAACCTTGTCTGATATTTGTCTTGAATTTAATGCATATTGGTCTAATTTTTTAGAAATGTCTCAATGTTTCTCAATCTCAGTATAAAATATATACCAATATACGTACTTCTGAGAGAAGAGGTCTCTGTAAGGACTGCCGTGTTGCAGGGCCATGCCGTAGCCTCTGGTGCTCATGCTGTTTCCTGCTACAGTCAGTGTGCAGTCGTCGTCTGTCAGAGCAGCGTACTCTACCACCGCCATGTCCCACAGAAAGGCATAAGACTCTCGCTTTGCCTGGATAGTTCAACAAAGGTTCCCGCAACACACACACACACACACAAGACATATACAAAGGATAAATACATGAATGATGTGTTCAGAGTGTCACTACCTGAGAAACCTCCTTTAATAAACAGGGTTTTTTTTACCCCCCCCCCCCCCTTTTATTGGAGATAAAGATTGTACCATACAAATAAAACAAAGACTCTTCACTATTCAGCTGGATACGGTTAAGAAATACAAACCAAACTATCCTCACCCCATGATCCTGAAGAAATCTACCTTAAAGTGAAAATATAATAATAATATAAAAATCCCATTACTACTTACTTTGATAAAAAAAAAAAAATACTCATAATGTCCCACCCAAGCATCCTGTTTTAAGCATCTATTTGTTTAAATACAGAGTGAAGACCTTATCAACATGCCATTTCCCTGTGATTTTTATGTGTCAAGTTAGGGAAGCATTGCAAGCAACAGTCTGGTGGAAAGAAATGTTTTGCTTGAATTTTCATTTGAACCCATGTGCCTGTGTTGGTGGGAGAATAGTACATACAAGAAGACTTTTCATACAGAAAAAAGCAACGTGCAGAACAAACTGTTGTGCTAAATATTTGCCAGAAATTAGCATAAACATTTTTGCCCATTATTTAGAGTAAACATTAAATAACATTCACAACATTAGATTACTTAGCAAAAATGATGAAAATAGCTGCATCCTTATTATATCTGGCTTTGCATTCCTCTGTGTGTAGCATATTTTCAGAGACATGATCATGTGCTTTAGCCTCAAGCGTACACTGTGGAGAATAGTTTTTTTTTTTTATTTCTTTTTGTACGCACTTCCCTGGCTTTCTTCCCTGTGGTGTCCTTACATCCTACATGTTCCAGAGTAAGACTGTGCACTCATCAAATACAGCTGAACAGCCTTTTCACCGCACATCTCATTAGGACTACACAGGGCCCTCAAGTTCACTAACCTTTGAGCAAACATATACTGGAGAAATCACATTGCCATTGTGGGCTATGAGAAGCGCTGTAGTAAATCAGTGACTGAATAAAATGGCTTCTTCTCATCAAATGTTTGGCATTGCATTTAAAACTGAGTTGTTTTCCATTGATGTCTGTATCCGTGTAAACTGGCCTGATGAAACTGAATGCAATTAGCCACTCAAATAATAAAAAATTACATGTATCTAAACCGTGCTGCAATTTGTTAAATTATGGATTATTCTTCTGTTGTTTCTAAGTGTGTGTGTGTGTGTGTGTGTGTGTGTGTGTGTGTTAGTTAAAGGAAGACAGAAGAGAGAATGCATAAAATATTAGTGTATATAGAGTAGCACACTGAGTTTGAGAGAATAATTAAAACCTCTCACAATTAAATAGATTTATCACTTTGCTGACATGCCTCAGTGAATCAGGGACAATAATTATTTAACTAACTTACAGGTTGTCCCTACCTGGCTGTGTGACAGAAAAAGCTACAGTTAATTAGCATCAAGGCTGAGCTTATGTTTTGCAGTTTTCACTCTGAAGTCTATACGGCAGTTGACTGGAGCTGACTGTGCCATTATTACAATTTATTTACAAGCTATTATATTTTCTGGTAGAAAAATCAATCCCTTCATTGCCTGTTTCATGTGAAAGAATAGGTAATTTTTTTTTACTTAATGTGCTTGAATGATAATGATTTAAAACAATGTCATTTTAATGTTTCATAGTCCTTGTGTTAGCTAAATGTTGTAAACCAAAACAAATAAATACTCACCTTCTTGATTCCCTCTGATGGGCTGGAGACAGAGTTCTCAAAGCCATTGTTCTTGTTGACGGTCTTCCAGAGCTCAGCGAATGTGTTGTCCTGCTCCAGAGGATTGGTGCCTTTGGCCTGGAAATACTCGTACACGGCAGAGTCCCTCACTGTCCCGTAAACCAAGTCCGCCTGCTTGGATAGGTCCTGGAATGACCTACAGTCAGGGTCACAAGAGCGAGTTTGTTTACTAGACCGATCGGGAAAAACAGGAAATAATAAAAAATTCTAATTGAAAATGATTTTCTTTGACAAGGCTTATGTCATGTGACAGTTTGTCTTATACCGAGAGCTGTATTATATGACTGTCAGCAATAAATATGACTATTGTGGAAGTTGGAGTATGTGTATCAGAAAGAGTGGGAATTAATCTATAGAGGGTATTAAAGGACTAATTAACCATTTTGCCTTTTTCCATACTTATTAAGCTGAGCTACACTCAGATACATAATTTATTATTATATATTAATATATTATTTTTAATTATTAAAATATAGGCCCAATATACACAGCTCTTTTCAAATATGACCTATTTAAACGTTAACAGCTGTTTTCTTCCACTGATCTGTGTTAAGACAGGTTCGAATCCAGTGTTTTAAGTTTTCTATATTATATTCTATATTTCTATATATCTAAATCGCAGACTCTGCCTTTGATTTAATACTTGTAATGTGGTAATGAATGAATACATTAGTGTGTTACTGTCTCATGCCATTATTTTCTCACAAGCACAGGCTGTTGCACATGTTTACTGCCAACAAAACCGTTACTGCTTACAATATGTCAGCTTGTAAAATCTCAATCATGTCTTAATTCTCTACACATATGATGCAATAAATCACTGACTTCGGAAACACTTCTGGTTCAGTCAGAAAATACGCATGTACAACAAACGCTTGACAATGAAACCATTATATTACCAACTTCAGCTATGAATTACACATTTAGGCCTCATTCTTTTCATACTTGGACAACATGGATAAATTAATTCATTACTGTATATGTATATTTATGTTGTAAAAGCAATAGTAAGTCTTCTTCAAATTCAAGTTTATATGTAAAACATCCAGGTGGGAATGTTTATTTTTCACTAATCTAGATAATTTATTACATGTTATAAGAAATTTATTATTTATACATTTTTGTAAACTAGTGAAACAGTAGTGTCAATTCTGAAAACAAATGTGAAACAATCTACAAACAGAATATGACCCTCAATCATTTTGCACTCATTCAAATTGTGGTTTTCAAGTACAAATCACATAATTCTATTTGTGGATTGAGTGACTTTGTGGATTTGAAATCCATTTGTAGATCATGTTTTGTGTTTACAAATTGTAATGCATATTTGTGACTGATTGAGTCTGTGAGTTTACAATGATAGTGACATCGAATTACCCCAATAATTAGCCCCTAATAGTCTGCATCAACGTCTAATCTACTTTTTATGAACAATACTTTATATTTTGAAAACTAGTCTGTCCTGATTGAAATGCTTATTATGCAGATGTTATGTGGGCAATAAGAAATGAGGCTTCATTGCAGCAGCTGAATTTTATATGTAGCGATTATTGCCAATTTTGTACAGCATCATATTTGCTGAATGCCAATGTCCTCGTAATTAGAGTTTGCTTCCAATGTAATTTAAATGGCAATCTATCCAGAACATTATGTACATTGTGTGGTATTGGGTTGATATGTTTGACATTCTGCTCTGTGTATTTGCTGCATTTCTTAAGAATTTCAATATACTAGAGTAGCGGCAGGATGTTTATAGAACTAAGGTTGTTTCTCATCAATTTCCTAAAAAGTGAGAGGCAAATATCTTATCTCCAGATGATGGTGGACTAATTCAACCATTTAATTAGCAGCATATATGGTGTAGCAGGGGTTGTTGCAAGAGAGAGAGAAACTGATAAGATATTGCATGGTCTGTCAGATGCCAGCTTTACTGCAGAAAGTAAAACATTATGCTTTCATTTTGTTTAACAGCTTACTTTTATGTAACTACACAAGCACCTACACATGTAGAACTATAGATTTGTGATACATCAACACTATAAATATTTGGATCCACCAGCTGGAGTAAATGGAATGAATGAATAAAAGAGGTGAAAGCCCCTGTATTGTAAGAGAAAACATGAAAAACAATAGACAAATGGTGGCACATTTAAAAAAATCAAAGAGCCAGTAAAATTAAACAACTAAGAAGTAATAATATCAGGCAATGACTATTTTAAGTACTGTATATGTACCGAGGAAGTTGTTTGCCTTTTCATTCTCAATTAATATAGTCGTCAAAACAAGCCCTCTGTTCATTGGCTGAACCAAGACTTAAACACACACCACATTTTTGACTCCTCTCTGCCATGCATTGCTACAGAAACACACACTTGTAATGCATGTTATTCTCTTATGTGTGCGTATCACTAATTTCCTTTAAGGTGTTAAATGGCTGGCTACACAGTTGGTCATGGTTAAAGTTCAGCTGAAGAGTTCACTTAATTAGTATTAGTCAGTGCAATATCCTGGAGGGCAAACAAAAAAAATTATTAAACTAATTGACTTTCTCTCTCATTTGCTCCTGCTCACACTCTCAAGAGAGGAATCTGAAATAGTTTTGTGTCGCAGTGTGGTACAAAATAAAGAACACTGTTTCACCTCTGTGTCTCAAGGTGTAGGCGTTTTGTAAAATCTTATTTACAGAGAGAGCAAACGAAAAGGGGAAAAAGGCATGTAGTGATTAAAGAGATTTTCAAACATGCAATGTTGGCTTAAGTAACCATACTCTTTTCAGAGTATGCTGTTCATTGTTCCCATTACACCAAATTAACATATCATGCATGCATGCAGAGGCACATTCAGAGGCACACTAGAGTAATCACACATGCGCACACACTCAGTGGGAAGCATGCTCACATACATACTATAAAAGGAGGGTATATATAGTCTCGTTTGGCACTGGTGAAAAGCCCATACTGCTTTTTTGCAGTGTACCAGTATCTGTAACTGACTTTTGGAAGAAAGAAAGCTGATTTATCCAAGGATAAAAAGAACAACCTGACTTTTGATGTTATTAAAATGAAGAGAGCTGGACTGCACCTCATTCTGGTTTTTGAAATTCAAGTCATATCTGTCAGAATCTTTCCAAGGTTTGTACATTGGATTTATGTCTGAGGACAGACTGCATATGCTTTTATGACAAACATTTCCAAAGCAGGGAAAACATTTCAGATTTGCCAATTTGCAAATATCTAGCTCTTTCTGTGATGCACTTTATATTATTAGTAGATCTTTGTTCACTGGGTCTAATTAAAAAGTATTTTACCATGTGCAAAAAATGAGACATGACATTTAAAGACAATCTTGCCACATTAGACTATAGAGGGATAAAATGTTGACATCTAGAGCTGAGCAGTGAAGGAACTCTACACACTCGTGCATCTGGGGCCCTATTATAGAAACTTCCTAACCGGCAGATCCTGTCCTAACCGTTTTATAACCATGGTAATAAGGGATAGGAACTGATTTAGGAAAAAGGCCATTATGATTAACAGTTCATAAGTCAATAATACTTTCCTAACTTTAGAAAAGAAAAGTGTAGAAGCATCCTAACTTTGAGTTATTAGGATTTCTTAACCTGAGATAAGATAGGATGAAGTAAGATAAGATAGGATTTCTAAAGTTAGTTAGGATTTACTTCTGCAATACCAAATTGAGAAAAATCCTATCTTAGACTCTTCCTATCTTAACTTAAGATAGGAAGAGTCTGTAATACGGCCCCTGGAGAGGAAGATTAAAAAAATGCCTTTTGTAATACACCAATCCAAATACTATGTTGTTTTTTTGCGCCCACACTTTAACTTCGTTTCAGACAGCACAGCCTTTCTACCTTGACCACAATGGCTCCAAGGCAAGTATGTTTTGGGGGCATTTCAGCAAAGGAATACCTTTTCCTTTTTGAAGCCAATCTACAGTCTAATGCATTTACATGGAGTTGAGCAACTGGCTTACAGTCGGCTTTCTCCAGTAAGTCATGTAAACGAGAAACCTGGTTTCTGTAATCGGGGTAGGAGATTAGGAAAACCTGATTTCCCCAGGTAGATTTCTCCTGGAGCTGATTTCTCTGCCATGTATACCACAAACCAGTTTTCTAATCTGCTTACACGTACGCATGTGCATGAGAAAACACTGCAGACATAGAAAGTTGAGCAGCTTGATGAAAGGACAGATGATCATACAGCGTCCACGCATATCAAATAATTCCATCCAAAGTCAGACTAAAACTGAAACTAACACAAAGTAGCCTAAAAGTCTAAATACAGAAACTTTGGTGCTGTGAGGAAAAGCTCAGGTCTGTCTGTCAGTCTGCTCGTACAACACAAGCATCTTCTATCACTACTACAGTTAAAATAAGAAAACTGTGCTTTTAAAATCAGGCCTGGGGGATAAGGGAGAAATCTGATTACTGATGTGGTGAATCTATACATGAATTTACAGTAACCAGGTCATTACAGTGCATCTAAATGCATTCTCAGATTACTTGCATCTATCCTCCAGTGGGACTACAATAGCGCAAAAGCAGCTGCCACCCTCAAAGGAGGTGAATTCTAGTTCTAACAGAAAAAAAGAAGGAAGCACAAAGCACAAATCGGGTCTAGATCTCAAGCGCCACATCACACTCATGCAATAGTGAAACGACTCTCGAAACCAGTTCATTCTTTGTCATTTCAAAGCGTCGAGCAGCCGACTTTCTTTGCAGTTCCCTTTTGATATGTGTGGGTATTCCTGATCTATTTTTGTACATAGTTAACACGTAAGTCATTTATAATTTTAAACTGAACCTGATGGTGAAGTAAGCTTGTTAAAAGTCATATTTTAACATACATTACTAAAGCAAATTGTCTGTCTTAGTTATAAAAAGTAGTGTAGATAAATATATTTATTCAGTGCCTTTTTATTGGACATCAACATCGCATTTACAAGTGTATTTTCAAAAAATAGATGTAAATAAGCGGTTGCAGTTATACCTGTCAGATGCAGCAGAGCCGGTGCCGACAGCTACATAAATTAAAATGAGAGTGTATCTCTTACAATACAGGGGCTTTGTTGTATTGTGTATCTGTTGCATGCAAGTAAAAAATGCATCTGAAACGATTGAGGTCTATTTTGTGTTCATAGAACTGGGGTTCTAAACACCGAGTTTACGATCCAGAGTTGCCCATCCTTGTGCTTCATGTGGTAAATGACAAGTGATTTCATAGTAGACTAGAATGGGCATTTCCTCAAGAAAATGCGTGTGAGAGCTGCCAGCTATTTTTTTATTACCGCTGTCAATCTAATGTACGGCTCCATCAGCTAAGAGACTGATGTGCTGCACACTTGTTCAGCAAACATATGTGTTAAGTTTGGCCCCCTTTTCGTTAACATGCTGTGAGCAGGGTTTTGTCCATCAATCTCTCGATCTGGAGCAAGAGCAAGACCTCCACCACCGGACTACTCAGATACACTGTGAAGGAAAGACTTTTAAGTTTCTTTGTCAATCATGTCTTATTCTGACGAAAAATGGCTCCTAAGCACCAATAGAAGGCATGTTTTGCTTATAAATATATTTTCTGTGATGGCTATTCTGCTGTTGAAGAATAAAATAAATGAACAGCCAAAGATTTGTGCTGTGAAAGACTTAATATCATGTTAATGATTGCATTTAAAAAGACTAACAACATAGAATTTTGAAAGTAACCACTGAAAGTCAGTAAGGACTCCACATTTTGTTTGCATCAACTTCAAACAGCTCCGTAAATTTGCTAGCTTTAATATTAATATATCGTGACTCAAATCAATGTCAGGCACAAGAAGTAGGACTGAGGACTGTTCTTTATCCATCAATCAATGCAGCTGTTCTTATCAAATGAAACAGGCACTTCACTCCTGGTTTCAATAGTAAACCACCACAAGAATGACAATTACCAACAAAAACACTATATTCTAAGCAGACACGTTTAACAAAACATAAATCCCAAAGTAACTTTTGTGTTTCAAACAAATAGGAGACTTATTAGCAAATTTTAACAAAACTCTCTTCACCGCCATGCATTATGGGAATTCTGAGGCACAGGGTGATATAGAGCAGCCTAAGTCCATCCCTCCATATTTAGTTTGTCACCATTAAGTTCAAATCAGTTAACACTGGTGCCAGCTGCAAGATTTGAACCCACGAATGGAATAGGAGGTGCTGCTCAGGATACTGATCACTAACTAACTGCACCACCAACCAGCCTAGTTGTAATGATACAATTTGATGTGTTGTTGATACAAAAAGTGTATTTGCTTAATAAAAAAAGCTTTTTAGTTAGTGCTTGAGTAGCTGAGCATAAAAATATACCTCTTGTGTCCAAAATCCAAACAGGGAGGAAGATACAGCAAGTTAAAGAATTAAAGAATTGGTGACAGGGGGAGACCTCAGCCTGCAGCTACAACAGGGAGTGAATGGGAGACGACTGAGACTTTCCAATCAATTAAGGATCAGAGATAAAAAACTAAACTACCACTGAGCAGGATTTTGACATTTTGAGGGAGAAAAGACATGTGGCTATTTCTGGTCTGCAAAATCCTCCTGTCTCCACTCTAACTGATCACATGACACACTGGTAAAGTCTGCTAAAAGTTGTAAAACCCTTCACTTTGGAAGGGCATAGCTCCTAAACTAAACATTTTTTAGCAAACACCAAAGACAACTTTGAAAGATCAAAATCTTTTCTGCAACTTACAGCTGAAATTGAGTCTCTAGCTGCACATATGCTGGAGCACTAAGCTCTTAAATTTGGAAGAGTGGAGTCCCTGCTCCCATAGGAACCCATTAATTTTAAAATGCATAAAAATATTAATACACTGCTCAAAAAAATAAAGGGAACACTTAAACAACACAATGTAACTCCAAGTCAATCACACTCCTGTGAAATCAAAATGTCCACACTGATTGACAATCAATTTCACATGCTGTTGTGCAAATGGAATAGACAACAGGTGGAAATTATAGGCAATTAGCAAGACACCCCCAATAAAGGAGTGGTTCTGCAGGTGGTGACCACAGACCACTTCTCAGTTCCTATGCTTCCTGGCTGATGTTCTGGTCACTTTTGAAAGCTGGCGGTGCTTTCACTCTAGTGGTAGCATGAGACGGAGTCTACAACCCACACAAGTGGCTCAGGTAGTGCAGCTCATCCAGGATGGCACATCAATGCGAGCTGTGGCAAGAAGGTTTGCTGTGTCTGTCAGCGTAGTGTCCAGAGCATGGAGGCGCTACCAGGAGACAGGCCAGTACATCAGGAGACGTGGAGGAGGGCCGTAGGAGGGCAACAACCCAGCAGCAGGACCGCTACCTCTGCCTTTGTGCAAGGAGGAGCAGGAGCACTGCCAGAGCCCTGCAAAATGACCTCCAGCATGCCACAAATGTGCATGTGTCTGCTCAAACGGTCAGAAACAGACTCCATGAGGGTGGTATGAGGGCCCGACGTCCACAGGTGGGGGTTGTGCTTACAGCCCAACACCGTGCAGGACGTTTGGCATTTGCCAGAGAACACCAAGATTGGCAAATTCGCCACTGGCGCCCTGTGCTCTTCACAGATGAAAGCAGGTTCACACTGAGCACATGTGACAGACGTGACAGAGCCGTGGAGAACGTTCTGCTGCCTGCAACATCCTCCAGCATGACCGGTTTGGCGGTGGGTCAGTAATGGTGTGGGGTGGCATTTCTTTGGGGGGCCGCACAGCCCTCCATGTGCTCGCCAGAGGTAGCCTGACTGCCATTGGGTACCGAGATGAGATCCTCAGACCCCTTGTGAGACCATATCCTGGTGCGGTTGGCCCTGGGTTCCTCCTAATGCAAGACAATGCTAGACCTCATGTGGCTGGAGTGTGTCAGCAGTTCCTGCAAGAGGAAGGCATTGATGCTATGGACTGGCCCACCCGTTCCCCAGACCTGAATCCAATTGAGCACATGTGGGACATCATGTCTTTGCTCCATCCACGAACGCCACGTTGCACCACAGACTGTCCAGGAGTTGGCGGATGCTTTAGTCCAGGTCTGGGCACCTCATCAGGAGCATGCCCAGGCGTTGTAGGGAGGTCATGCAGGCACATGGAGGCCACACACACTACTGAGCCTCATTTTGACTTATTTTAAGGACATTACATCAAAGTTGGATCGGCCTGTAGTGTGGTTTTCCACTTTGATTTTGAGTTAGACTCCAAATCCAGACCTCCATGGGTTGATAAATTTGATTTCCATTGATAATTTTTGTGTGATTTTGTTGTCAGCACATTCAACTATGTAAAGAAAGGAGTCTTTAATGAGATTATTTTCATTCATTCCGATCTAGGATGTGTTATTTTAGTGTTCCCTTTATTTTTTTGAGCAGTGTATAAAATCAACCATTACAGATATCAGCAACACAGGTAATAGCACCCAAACGGTACAGGACTAGTTAGATGCCAAAAAACGGCGGAATAAATAAGAATAATAATAAAGAGCGAAGAGAACAAAAGTGTGAGAGCTGTAGCAGCTCTCACACTAAAAATAATAATAATACCAAAAAAAAAGGTCCAGAGTGTTAACCAATAATAATTGGTGTGCCAGACAGATACCCACTTTGATTGTGGGGAATGGTAGGACCCACCGTCTCTTTAAGGATCTTCTAACATCAAGTGGGCAGGTAGAGAACCAGAAGAGTAGCTGTTTTTCAAATAGGTCAAAGAACTATCATTCTGCAGGCTCGATTTTTTTCTGTCTCTGTAATGAAAAGAAGCACTCACTTCTCCACACTCAGCTGGTCAGATGTGACCCATGACATACAAATTTAGTAGTTTTTTTTTTTTTTAGGGGAAAAAATGATCTGATTCTTCCAGAATATTAATCAACCTGTCCTTAATATGTACAATTCTTTTGGATTATGTCTTAATTTAGCTATTAGGGAGCAGATTTTCTAAGCCTACTAGCAATTTACATCCAGGGTCACAACAGATTGTGCACAAATGTGTTCACAGCAACTTTTACATTTAGCAGAGTATTTACTCACACAGATTATGTAATTGGGAAGTGGAGCAGCAGAGTTAATTTGAAAGCAGGGCTGCTAAGTAAGACCTGATGCTGGGCAATTTAAGAAGTGTCTTATGCATGTCAGGAAAGCATTGGAGTACAAAAGAAAGGCCATTATCTTTCCTAACTTAGCTTGAAATACTGGATAAAACCCCCCCAACAATTTACATACTTTGGAATTGCAATGATTTGCTGCTCTTCCCACAATAAGGAAGGTTATAGGCAATTAAATTAAATACATTTTGTATTGAATGGGGCTATAGTCCTGTACGGTTCTCCTCTTACAAACAAAAAGCGTGTTTTTAGTGTATTTAAATAAGTAGCTTAAAAATGCATCACCTCTACAACACTAAATCTCTCATGAACAGACTGTACATTTCAGGTTTTATTGCTTAAAATCTGTTCAGATTAGCCAAGAGGTGAATCCCACACAGGCTACAAGTTTTATAAAATATTTACCACTGAGAACAGCATATAGGGACAAGTACAGCTTTGTACATGTACAGCCATTTTAAATTTTGGTCACAGTGGACTTTCTCGTACCCTCCAACTCCTAAATGCAATAATTTGCAGTTAGGTTGATTCTGTTCCCTGAACTGTACCAAATGTACTACGAGAAAGATTAATGCCCCTTAATTGCCAATCCAAACATAAACACACACGCACACACACCTGTGTAGGTCTCGTCATAGGTCAGCTGGGTGCCGCTTAGCATTCACTCCATCTCCTCACATGTACACATGTGGCTATTTGTTCAATAGAAGACAGACCCAGTGCAATCAAATGACTCTCTACCTGTCTGTTCTTTGGGGAGAGGCAGCACACCAAATTGGATTCACTAACAAATAGCATTTGGACTGAGAACAGGCTAGTTGTTAGTCATCGGGTCAAAAATTACAGGCAGGCAGACAGAACCAAACACTCTGTACCAATTGTAGCTGATGAGATATGCTCACAGATGAACCTTCAGCCTGAGCTACAGCACTTGCCCCCGCTGTTAAAATATATAAAAAAGAAGAAGAGATATGCACATTCATTCAAGGCTGAGGCTTTTAAGGGGCACTCAACCGATTTGATACATCAAAGTCTGTTTACGGGTACTGTTATTAATATTATGTCAATATCGTATGTGCATTTTCTTTTTACCACATTTCTTTCTTTTTAAATCTTTTACTTACTTATATTTATCATTGTAATTATTATTAATGCATTTTATTATTATTTTTACTCTATCTAGTTCACTCACATACCTAAAACTTATGCATAAATGAATACATAATACACAAAAAAATCAAATGTTTAAAAATAGTTTTTTTCCGACTAACCAAAACAACAACAAAACAATTGGTATCAAATTCAAATAACCTCTGTTTGTTATGTCTTACTATTTTGTGTTACTGTCTGTATATTCGGTTTTACCTACCACCTATAACAGTACAAAAGGTGAGAAATTAGACAAACTCCCATCCCAGTAATAAATGAAAAAACAGCTTTTTACAGGTATTGGGGAGCTTTCCTTGTTTAACGTTTGCACGAAATCTGATGAATCGCCTCAAGTGATGTCACATGAGTTAGTGTCAGTTAAGGACAAAGACCAGTGAGCCTACCAGACCTCTTTAGGCTGATCCTCATCTCTGCTTCATTAGCTGCTAATAGCATAAACCCGAATCTCAAACTGAACTGTTGGTGGGCGGTTTGCATTGTGGGTAACGTAGACACCAGGTTTTGACAAGAAAATGCTTTGTCAAAGCAATTTTATGTAATTTGATCTTTTTTTTAACAGTACACCATGTTATATAATGCTTATATAATGCTCCTTTGCAATGCTAAATCAGTGTACTCAAAGTGTTACTGTTTGAAAATTTGAAAACATATATATATACACATACATACATACATACACACACACACACACACACACACACAGTCAAGCCCGAAATTATTCATACCCCTGGCAAATTCTGACTTAAAGTTACTGTTATTCAACCAGCAAGTTGTATCTTGATTAGAAATGACACAGGCGTCTCCCAGAAGACAAGACGATGTACAAGAGGCATCAATGTGGAAAAAATTATTACTCATCTTTTATTTACATTTGAACAAAAAGTGGCATGTACGCTCTACACTGAGAGCAGTTCAATGCATATGAGAGTGAAGTGTGTGAATGTGAAAAATGATTTGGTTGCACCAATGATTGACTCGGTTCCGACACCTGGCAAAATTTGCTAAGCTGCGACAGTAACAAATCCATCTCATTTCAATCAATCTCTTTCTCAAAGCTCAAAGCTTCAAAAAGCTCACATAATGCTGATTAAGCCTATCACCGCCAGGTAAATCTCCCTGTGTTTCGCAGTATACTGGAGTTTTCTAATCTCTTGTCTGTGGCAACACTCTGGCACTAGTGCAGCGGTAATGATGAGTTTGCAATGATTGGTTTGCCAGAGCTGGGGGGGGGGTCAGCCCAGAGCCATGTAGAGAGCTCCTTGATCCCCCATTGCTGAAAAAAAAAAAAGGTCCAGAGTGTTAATTATTGAGAACAGTTTATACTTTATTATGTTTATGTTAATATGCTATCACAAGATTAAAGTGTATGCAGTCATTCCTATAAAGCCACTTGAATTTAAATTGAACAGAGGTTACACAACTCTCTCTGTATATGGCTCTGGAGCAACCGTAGCGACAGTGTATGGCTGAGCATATGGCGGAAAAACCTAAGAAGTATCCAAGAAAAGTTTCTGATGCGCCAGATAAAGAAACTCTGTGTTCAAAGGAAGGACTATAGTAGAGAAACCCCCCCCACAAAAACAAACACGGATGTGCTGAGAGATGGGAATGAGGGCAGACAAGGATGTTGCGATACTGCTCTTGGACAGGTTGGTATTTGTAAAATATTTGGAGTAGGCTATGTAGCTATTACATTTAATATAAATAATAGATTATTGTCTTGGGGCTGTGGAGATGTCTCTGAACACGATATTTCTGAACACTAGCATGGGGCGAGCTCACCTGTAGGCAGTGTTTGTATAATCACGCTCACTGCCAGAAGGAGAGACAGAAGTTCCGCACTGTGGGTTTAATAGCTTTGAACCAGGACTTTCAGTATTTAGAAGCTCATGAAAATAATGTGTATCAAATTGTTACTTCAAATCTTAAACAGTATGAATTAACATAAAGAAATAAATCAATTTCTGTGCTTTTGACATTTTAGATTCTAAATCAATTAAATGTATTAATGGGCAGCTCCTGCAGGACAGTCAGAATAGCAGGGGGAGGTATCAAGATAACCACAGGTCTCTAGGAATTGTTGAGTGATAATTGCTTGGGTTTTATTTCAGGACTTTTTATGGTTCTTTTTTACGGTAATTATCTTTTTGTGTAATTCAGTTGCTTGGTTGTTTTTATTGTAGCTAGGATAATTTATTGCTATGTGTGCCTATTCAGAGTGTTTTTATTGTAACATCAGTCTGATGCAGCGGTTGTCTAACTCTAAGACAAGTTTCTCTTGCGGCAGACAATAAAGCTACCTTGACCTTGAAAATACCACCAGAATAGTCGAATCCCCCTGTTGTGTTGAGGTTCTATGAGAAGATAATCAAGTTCATTTTAACAGGTTGAAAATGTTCAATGAAAGTATTGTGCCTTACCGGACGGCATTGTCCATGCGTGACACGGTAAGGTAGGCAGCCAGATTTGCTGTGTAGGATGAACACACAATGAGGGTGAAGAGCCACCAGCTGCCCATGACAATACGCAGAGCCACAGATCCCAGGATGGAGTCACTGCCTGTGGGAGTGCAGGTATAAACACATAGGTATAAAAACTGCGCACAGCAGCAGACATCATCATTCTCTTTACTATGTACTGTACAGCATCACATTGCTTACCACAGTGGATCTAATGTAGCTATCTCCTACATACTACATACATACAAAAAATGCCATACATTATCAGGATCTTGTGACCCGATTTTATTGTTTCAATTTGTTTTTATATTATAAGAGATTCATGAAAATAATGGCTTTTTATCTTCTTGTTCAGTTGTTCTTAAAATGTGAAATGGACTAGTAAACATATTGGTGAGGTAACTAGTGATTATTACCCACCATTTTGTTAAAGCTGCTGCTTGTAATTTTTCTCACTCTTGAGATAAAACACATATTTGCATGCAAGAGTTTTTGTAATTACTGGAAGTTTCAGTCAATTATTTTTTCCGAGTGCTTAGTGTATGTAAACCATCTACCCTGAAATGTTACTTGCACAATTCTTCAATTCTATTATACATCCCAATCCATTTTTTAAAAGCACACAGAATGAATATTAACTACTTCCTGTCTTTTAAACATTCTTTGCGTTATTTCTTTAATCCTTGTCCCTTGTTTCGGCCCTTGTTTTCTGTGAGGGGAAAAGACTGGTTCGTCACATTAGCTTTTCTATCTTTACTTTCATACGGACTCTTTCTCTCCAAATAACAACTTATGAGGTGCACGAGAAAAATGTCAGCACACTGTAGAAGAGTAAAGTCATAGAAATGTCATCTGAAAGATTCAGGAGTGTGAAATGTAATGAAAACATATTTGTCTGAAAGTGTCACAATCAACATAGCTGCGCCCTTAGGACAGCTTGGGGAAAAAAACTGAAGGCCTTGTCAGATGCATAGCACTCCGGCATCAGTCATTTTTATTACGTATGGCTTTGGCTGATTTCTTAAGGTCATTGAATGTGAAATGTGCATCTTGAAACTTTACTGGATTTTACCCTATTGCAACCGTTCACTGCGGTGCAGTCTCTTTCAACTTCGAATGTTTTTTTATTAAACTCTGGAAAACTCGTAATTTTCTTCTAAGTTCTCAGGGAAAGTTTCAGATTATTTCCTACCTCCCCTAACCTCCTTATGGAACAAAAGAAGGGTAGTCCCTTTTTGAAAAAGACAGGAGAGTCAGTGTGTCTGTGGGTGGATAGTTTAATCTGCACTGAACATACAACAAAATCCAGCCAAGCCTTGGTATATCATTATGAAATCATTGGTGGGATACAGTTGCCAAGTTGTTGTCTCTGACAATGGCACACTGTGCATGAGCAGTCAGATTTATATCAAAGTGACCTACGTCATGCCAAGAAATAATGCAATCCACTTCACTGAAACAAGCCCAAAAAAGAAACACGAGCCAGAGAAAAAAAGACATAGAATTTAGCTTCTCTTGAAATATAGTGGGTGTTGGGTTAAAAAATGCTCATAGGCTGTGTTCCAGACTTTGATAGATGCAGTTCAGGCTTTAACATCAGTTGCTGAAGTAGTCATTTATCCAAACCGGACATACCTGGATCTCCACCAGACCTAAACATGAGATGTTCTCCTTGACAAGGGCACCTTTAGAAAATGCTAGGGTGGGCGTTGTGCCTCAGACTGACTCACTACTGAATCAGCATTTGCTTTATACTGACATCCACATATGCATTTTTACTGGACTTAATTTTCATCTTCTGTCCTTAATCCCTTAGTAGTTTTCAGTGTTTTTTTTCTACCCGTTTGTTCTGCTTAGATTTAGGTTTTCACATTTAAGAAGTGCATAGCTAGTGCTTGGTGTCCAGCTGGAGACCAAGAGTGGGCAGGTTTTCATTCATTCATCAATGACACACCTTCAAACAGAGAAGTGTTAACTAGTAAGAGGTTGGCGTATGATTTGGTGGAGTGGAAACCTGTCTAGCCTTGGCCGTCCAGTGTAGTCCAGTATATAACAAATATATTGAACATGATCTGTAACTGCTTTCCTTGTATGTTATGAAGGCCAGACTCAAACTATTTTACCCACCTTGTTGCACAAAAGCACCGTAGACAATCCAGATGGCGCTCTGTAGTGAAGTGGAGACAGAAGGCATCGGATGGCCTCCTGCATTGTTCTGGCAGCGCACTGCCTGGATGCGCCTGAGCAGGAAAATCATGATTCCCACAACAGGGATGGCTGCGGCAATGCACGCCCACACTGCCAGGTCAAATGGTGCCAGCAAAGAGAAAATGTTGATCTTTTCCTCTGACTTGCGCATCAGGATTCCCACTGAATAGTCCAGGTAGCGCTTGCTGAAATCCACCACACTCTCGCGTTCCGGTGTGATGGTGATGGCTGATATAGCCAAGTCAGCTCGCTGTGGATGGAGATGGAGATTCATATGTTCCAAATTTAGCACCTCAAACATTTATTTTCAAAATAACAGAATATGTTTAAGATCTTTATATGTTGTTGTGACATTGAAAGAAAATCTAGACCTCCATGAATTGGTAGATGTTTTCTCACCATTTAGTAGGTTAGGTTGGTTGATTTGTCTGTGACAAAATTAAAGCTTGTGTCTGACTTCAAATACTCCCTAGAGGAATATTTTAAAATGTTCAAATAAGGTTGCATCACAGTTCATTTACACTTCTAACAGAAACCTCCTCATCCTTTATTGTGGTAACCCTGTGTCTCCATCAGGCCACTGTTTCTGTGACAAATCTACGAAGGTTATGGTCAAATTAGAAGCATATTTGGTGTGCAAATTTTCATTCCCAATAAGATAAACCTATTGGTTTGGTAACACATACATTTTTGTCAAGAACCACCATCAGTCCACATTTTCAATTTTAAAATGCATTTATTTCTCCCTCTGTGAACCTTCATGCTCTCAACAGGAGAAAAACCTTTTGATTTTCTGAACCAATGATATTTCATCATTGTTAGATATTCCCTTGCCTTATACGACTATTCTGTCGTCTACCCACAACATTGTTAACTTTGAAGCTAATAACCAGGGAGATCAGTAGGCCTTCATGGAGGTTTGAACTCAAGTGTTTTATTGCTAATCTTGGAATTAATTTTGTATTATTTCCACAGTGTATTAGCTTGTTGAAAAATATAGTCATCAATCATCAATGCATGAAACAAGGAAACATAACTTGTGTTTGATCAAGTATAAAATCATGTTTCTTCTGTCACCTACAGTGAATGCATGCTGGAATTAGTGGAAGTAATCACTTTGGGATTGTTGTGTTAAACAACTCTGTCATCGTTCAATCACAGAGCTCCCTCTGATAAACACTAGTACAAAGATTGCAGGATGAGAGTGCATGTGAAATGAACAGAAACAGGAAACATGGTTCGTCATTACGACCCATAACAGCCTTTGTTAAGTTTTCAAACTTTATCAGAGTCCCTCCAAAAGTCAGCCCCAGTTCAATCAATCTGTGATGTCACCCACCGGAGAAAACTGATTTGCAGATAGAGGCTATTGGCTCATACAATGTTTTTCTAATCTTTTCCACTTTACTGAGCCTTATAATTGGGCTCCCATTTCAAAACAAGACAATGTGGCCTGACTCCCAGAAAAAAATGATTTGGAGTGAAATTTGGAGATTGATTGACTGAGATAAAAGGAAAGCACACCAACCTTGCCAATGAGTTCTCCAATCATGCCATTCCAGGATCCATTAGGGAGTGCTGAGCCGTACTTCCCATCTCCGACTTGGTAGATGTCATACTTGAAGCCCAGGATCTTGGCCAGGGCGTCCAGGACATCAATCGAAAAACCCTTGTATCTTTTGGGTTGGCCCAGAATATTCTCTGCCACCATCACAAAAGGCTCTTCCTGTTTGAATCAATAACCAGATAAATTTACAAGTTTTTTGATATTACTGACAATGATAATGCTGAGAAATGTGGATGTGTGCGGATTTTGTCTCTAAGCCTACAATTTTTCCTTGAACTCTGGAAAAGAGTTGAGTATGTGTACTTAATCACAGACATGTCATTTATCAAGATGCGCCATAATGTCCTCGGGGCCAGATCGGCGACTGAGGCGAGGACACATTCAGTCATCTTAAGAACTTTGAGGTGACACCTTTTATGAAGAGCTTCTAAGGTGATCTAAGTTAAACTTCATCTTAATAAAATAGTTTCCTCAGCAACTGTTGACCTGTAACACATGGCGCCATGGCAACTGCTATGGTTCATCAACGTGGAAATTGCCATTTTAAATTCATTGCACCACACCGTGGTTCTTCTTTGTGGGTTGAAAGTGTCAGGGCAGAATTAAATGGAAGAGGGAGGAGTAAAGAGAGCTAAAGAAGACATGGGGAGAGAGACAGAGAAGAGGGGGGTATTAAAGTGGCAGAGGAAAATGACTTGATTAAGTGACACTGCCAAGGGAGAGCTGAGCAGAACTTATGTTAATAATAAATATGGTGCAGGTAAATCATGTGTGAAGAAGAGGAAAAACGAAGAGAGGTGAGGAGAAGCGACTGAAAGGGAGAAGTAGGCAAGAGACTTTAGCTGCTAGAATTGATGAAGTTAGTTGCTGCTGCAATGTAGGCCTTCTGTTGCTCTTCCTCTTCCAAGAGAGAAATCGCGTATGACCAAACAGTGGAAAGTAGATTAAAAGAGGTTTAGTTCTAAAAAATCCTGTGTTGGTTCTCCATCCTACTGTGGTAACAGGCCACTCAACCTAGTAGAACATAGGACTTTATCTTAAGACCAGAGCTTTAGTATATTACAGTCAATTATGAAATAGGAAACAGAGCCTTATTAACCTGAACTGAGGTAACAAATTGGCTTTTCTTTAAGACGGGCCTATTATGAGAGAGTTAATTGTTAATTCCCATGTTTTGTAAGAAGCCTTTCTGCTGTCTGCTGTGCTTGCTGCTGTATACTTTTAATGCAAACTAATTGTTTTATTGTGAAACATCTGCAGGAAAGGTTTATTGTTATTAACATTGAGAAAGCAAGGCAAAGTAGTATTGATCAAAATTTATTTATAAATTTTTCCCTTAAAAAGATAATTCACAGAATTATGTTTGTTTTAGTTGCTTAATCTGTGGGTGTATAGAACAACCTCATCAGTGTGGCGTGTTTGCCTTATATTGCTGTGTTTACTTTCCTACTCAGGTCAAGTGTTGACATTATTATGGTCATGATTCAGTGTACTCCCACAACTTACCAATAATGTTACAATCTTGAGCGTCACTCCCTGCATACCGCTCTCTATCCGATTCTCCTTCAGGCTACCATTCAAACCACGAGTGGAGTCCCAAGACGCCAGCTAATAGAGAGAAAGAGAAATCAGATTAATGAGGAAAAGACATAAAAAACAGAAAAACTGAGCATGTCTCTGAGAGACAAAGGTGCCAAACACGTTATAAATAAATCTATCACCAAAGTAACTAAACAATGAATACTGTACAGCAGGATAATAACGCGAGTGAGCTATAAGTAAAGTTGTCATTCTATCTGCCATTGGCATGCTATTAGGACCCTCTAAGCATGTTCCACCACTGAATGCTGCAATGTATCGTCACACTTGTAAACAATCTGCTTTACTTTAGTAATCACACAGATGGAGGTGGTGATGATGATGACAAAGACGATGACAGCATAGGAAGGAGCAGAAGTACAATGTTAAATAAGACCGTACGTAGACATCATGGTTATCATGTAAAAATTGCAGTATAAGAAACAAACAATGAAGACATGTTACACACCAGTTTGTTTGTTTCTTGAATCTATCCCTCATCTTTAAAACTCTTATTCCAAACTGCCAACGTTTTGAGCTATGTCTCAAATTGTGTGGCTGATGTTTGTTCAATTCTTAATCAGTGCTGCTAGCTGGACAAGGATTCTCAAGGATCTGACACATCATTTGGAGTGGTCTATAAGATTTGAGCTGACAGGACAAGAACGGTGGCCGAAGGCCAAATAACAGGAATTTCCGGCCACAGCACCTCACTCTATAGCACATCTTATCCACATACCTTTCCCTTTGAAACACCTTGTACTCCACAACAATGACAGAGATATCATCGGAAAAGCAATAAGCTTTTTAAGGTAGTCAAATTGCATTTATTTTGTTAAAGTACTCAAAATGCCTATGTAATTTTATGTATGTTTTGATCTAGCTTTTCATTTTGGATCATTGTGGTCTTCTGAGTAACAGGATGTGTCACAATGTCAATATCACTTACTTACTACCTGCCATTACTAATAACCTTAGTTTGTTAAATATAACAGCATATATTTCGATACAGCAATTTATTAAATGTTTTTGAAAACTTTGTTATACTATTCTGAGCACCTGCTCTGTATGTTGTTGCTGTCAGACTATCGCAGCTTAAGTTCAAATTAGGTAATTTCTGACTAGAAGACACTGCACACATCTCATTTTGGCACAATTACATCCAGCTGAATGTTAACAGGCAGGTTATATGACTCACTTTCATCAGTGAGGGAAGGTTTATACAAAATGCTGAAAGCCCTCGATATTAAGTCAAAAAAGCTACCAGAGATCAAAACCATGAATAGAAGATATTTTTAAGATAAAAGATTTCATCAGAAGTCCTGCACTTAACTTTGAACTATAGCTTCATGAAATATTGAGGCTTCTTTGCTCTTTTACGTGATTGGACAAAGACAGTTTGGTTTGGGCCTGGAAATTTCAGAGCCAAAAAAACTGAGCATATTGTCTTTATGTTTTTAAAAAACCTGATTTTGTATTCTTGTGATGTTCTATTTGGCTACCAGTCGAGATTGATGAGAAAAACAAAATGAAAAACATAAATCTCTGTCAGTGACACCATTTGCAAAAGCAAACGATTATACAATCAGGAGGAAAACAACAATTACTACAGATACACAAGGCAGCAACAAAGGCTTTCAACTGTGAATAAAATAGAAACGTGTGAGGCAATAAAGGAGGCTTGCAAAAACTTAAGAATATTTTATAGTTAGTAAATCTTTTGTTCTTAACAAATCATCTGCAGAGTATGTGACCTTTGAAATTCTCAGTCTTAAGACTTACACTGCACTATGTATAGCTTCACTGCAAACTGCTTGTGAATGAAATTTATAACCTGCCAACATGTTTGGGTGTAACTATTTTCTGCCATTGCAGGATGCCACTCATGAAATGTACCTTCTAAAGGTATTTTTATCTAAACACTGTGTGCATGTCAACAATAGGCAGATGAGTTGATCATGGAGCTCTTAATTGTAAATATATTTGAAGGGATGTGCATATGTATTTACAGGCTCAAAAAATGTGAAATAACATTGTTTGTTGATAATGACATTAGACATTGAGCCATATGTGGGTAATTAGTGCAATTCTGCAGGCAAGTTCTGCACAATCTATTTGTAATATCGAGTCTATTTGCTCATCTGTGTATGCAGATGTGTGTCCAGCCTCTGTGTGTGGAGGGACAAAATGTCAGTCTGAAAACGGGACCATTTTCTCCATGAGCAGCTTCGTTCCTCAGTGAAAAACACTGAGCAATCTCTGCTCTGTAAACTGAAGAACACTAAAGAGGAACACTTCTACTTCACAGAGCGTTGCACACCAGAACACCACCGGGAAGGTCACAAACAATACATACAGCAAAGCAACGCCGCCTGCATAGGATCAAGTAATGCTTCACTGGACACACTGTGATCTTTGATTACCAGCTTTGAAAATGTCATTTGTAGGTAAATAATTGATTCACTATCAAATTATACAGGTATTTTCCTTTGACAAAAGAAAAACATGCAATTTGAGATTTTTTAAGGACTTGACGCTGAAACAAGATGCATACTACTGAGGAGTGTATTATATAAAAATATGCTAAATGATACATGAAAGAAAAACAGATTTTTGTTGCTTGCCACCAAATCTGTTCAAAAAAAGGCTTTTCTAGCTTTTTCCCTGCTTCTTTCTTTGAAGTGTCAGCTCATTGAGGATTTAAGTTTTAGATAGTCTTCCTATAAATATGCATAGCAATCACTCACCAAGAGTGTACCTACTGAAGGTGAGATCAAAACATTCAGTTGTTTCCTTCTCTAATTTAGGGTATATGCGTTTTGTTTTTTCCTACAGCACAATTGAGAATATCGAGCCAATGAGATCGGAATACCCAGTTTTGAAAAGTCACAACAATGACAGGGCTGCTATTTAGTTAATGGTTATGATGCTCAATACCGTCAAAATAATCATCTGTAATGGGGCTGAGTAAATGCCAATGGCCACCTGAAAACGACAAAGGCATGGAAGTCAAATAGCCCTAGATTCAATACGCCACAACGGTCTAATTTACAATGTCTTATAAAAATCTTACAGAAATTACTGGATTCTCTTTCATGGAACTATGTAAACTGCATCATTATGGAAGTGTAGCCATAGTCCGAACAAGTTGCTGCTATTCTGCTTCTCCTTTTCCCCTGATTGTTTAGCCCCTCAGGTGCTTATGTATTGACAAGCTCATGGTGCTACCGAGCTTCTTATTGACACACAATTGCATATAGGACATGTTTATTTTTTTATGTTTCACTTTGTGTCCTCCAGAGGAAGAGGCTGGAATGGTTTTGGTTGTGTTATCACTAATCACCAAGAACACAGCGAAAAATAAGCTGGCCGTTTAAATTAGTCAAGAAGAGACATGTCATCTATCCTGATATACTAGAGGGGAGCCGGGCTGACATGGCGCCAGTCAATCACTCAAATCTCTAATAAGCAACACGAGGCAGGATTCACTTTATCTCACTATGTCAGAAAAACAGAGCAGGAACCTTAAAAAATTTAAAGAGACGAGAAGGAAGACAAATTAGCACAAACGAAAAGAAACATGAGAAGAAATCAGTTAGTTATCAAGTTCATTCCTCTATCAAAAAACCACCCAGAGAGAAAACAGTAATAAAAAATTAAATCTCTTTATGATCAAATGTTTTCTTGCTGTCCTTCATTCCCACATTTATTTAGTGAACATGTTTCTTACACATAGTTTTTAAATACAATGTGTTACCTTAGAGAACATATTAGGCACAATATCTGTATCAGCTGGCAGAGTCATCCTCCATCCTGTCTGTTTTAGTGTAAATTGTTGTGTTGCTTAAAAAAGACTGCACACAAGAGATGCACAAAGAAAAGAGAGATCTATAGGCTCACTGCATATAGTCTAAACATGACCGTATGGCAGTGAGAAGTATGCGAACTTGCCAGTGAATTACTGCTTTCAACTCATCATAGCCACTTGTGAACTGCAAGTGATTTTTTTTTACTTCAACTCATGAAGTGAGAGCAACAAAATGCAGGTACTGCAGGTGATGTGCATTTAAATGAACTGGACGGCTGTAAAGTTGCTAACATTTCCTCCATATATTTTTATGATGGACTGGAGCACGTGAGAGAGAATGAATTAAGGGATGTGGAGAAATACCATCCACTTTTCATCCAATTATTTGAGACTCTCAAGAAGATATACTTTTGCTGGTGTGGCAGTATGAACAACTATAAGTGGGTACTTCCAGTTTAATGTTCTTTTTAATGTAGACTCTTGTGAGAAAAGGCAATTTCGCACACAATTACAGTTCAACATACTGTTGCAAAATTATAATATTGCTGTGATTTACTTATGGCAAAATAACTTGACCGGTCTTACTATAGTTTTCTACACTGCTAAGTTATGTATGCCTAAAGGAGCTTGTAGTAATTTGTTAATTGTATTGATTCTAATGATCAATTTCAGCATCAACAGGTGTCTGGCACTGCTTACAATTGTTAGTAGTGGGTAATTATCAAGTGAGAGCACAGATCCAGCAAAAGTAATAAGTGGAAATCTACCAACACTATTATATTTCAAATTTGTAAATGTAAATGATCATATTGCTTTCTTGTTGGCGCTTTTGGCTTGTGAAATACAAGCAGTGTTACCTCTACTAGTGCTACTCATTGCGCTGTTCTTTATCCTCCTGCTGGTCAAAATCCAAGCAGGCAGGGGAGGAGTCAAAACTCTGTAGGAGTCAGACAGTAAGTTACTAAAAGCTAGAAGTCTCAGTGCTAATTAATCATTGGATCAGCAGCGCTATCAACCCCCTGCAGATCTATTGTTGGTGAGAAATAAGCACCCTTTAGAGACTAATCTAATGCCACTTCTTCTTCATGAGCCAGTGAGAAACAGGGTTGAGCAATAAGATGAATTCATTAGCAATGAACAACTGCAGTTTGATAGACACAACATGTAATGGAGCACAAGCGACCTCCACCCCCAGTGCTGAATACATCAACTATAATTGGTTGAAGGTGTGATGATGGCCAATAAGAAAACCCTGTCCTGTCCATCACCATCCGACCCTCATGTCTGATTGCAACTAAGTGTGAGCACACTTGGCTCTGTTCTGGCACCAGAGGACCAAATGTGAGCTAGCTCTAGTCAATACATGGCTGTCAGATTTGGCTAGGTTTTGGGGGTATGGACTCAGGACTTTGGGCCAATGTTGGCAACCAGACTTGGAATCATATACTTGCCCAGATTCTGGTGTGGTGTTCTTTAAATCTGGCAATGATCTAGCTTCCGGATATGACAGATTTATTCTGCTGATGACACAGCATTTTTTACAGTGGCCCTGAGAGCTCAACCCACTGCAAAATGTTTCCATATGCCACATTTTTTCTTATATGCTACAAATGTATCAAATCGGTGAAGATGTTTTCTTAAGTTGCTTGTGTTTTCTTACAGTAAGTTGCACTGTGTTGAGCTCTGCATTCTGGCTTCCTGGGAGAAAATGGAAAGATGCAGGCAATAAGCAACAAAAAATCCAGACTCCTTTTTCAATTTAAAATATTGTACTGACGATGGCATTGTAACAGTAAAAAACTATTTTAAACCTGAGGCTGTTTTTCATTCCCTCTATGTCTAAGACAAATAGCATAGCCACATGTCTCAGGCAGCCATGCCATATATTATTTCTAGCACATGTTAGGCGATTTAGAAACGCCATCATATGGCATATGAGCTGTACAATATACTGTAAAATATACTACTACTTATGAAAAACATATTGTGACGCACTTTGCAACCAGAAAATTGAATAAGGAGAATTTGGAGCTGCCCCTTTCAGAAACTACTCACAAGATCAAGCAGACATACAGTATTAGGGTAATTATATTTTTTCTATAGAATATACAAATTATACAAAAATGTGAATTTAAATAAAACAATAATATCAGCGCTGTTACTGTGGACACATTTGAGAGATAACTATTGCATGATGCATCCAAGATGCTTGGCTAAGAGGAACAATTACATTCAAATGAATTGACTTTTTTCCATGAAGAGCTTCTTGTAAGCTGGAAGTCATTAGCAATATCTGCTTAGAGACGAGCTGACACATCAATAAGAGTAAACTGGGAAACCAAAACAACAACAACAACAGCATCGATCACTCTGCAGCAGCACTGGATGGTGGAGAAAACTCACAGTAGAGCATCCAGGAAATAGTATTTCAGTCTTCATTACAGTTTCTAACCAGAAAGACGCCTCATCTAAGAGCCATCAGGCTGTGGAGAAAATGGACTGAATGCAGATAAATGATGATGGAAAGGGAGGAAACCATGTCTGAAAAATGGGGAGAAAAGGTTATGGAAGACGAGAAGGAGTGAGCGCAGAGGAGAGGATAGGGAGGATGGGAGATGAGATGAGAGGAAAAGATAAAAGAGAGATGAGAAAGGGACAAAATGAGGATGGCTCTGAGGCTAGGATGTGGGTCAGGGGGATGGAGTGCGACACGCAATCAGTGTTGCGCTGGTGTGGCTTTTCTTGATGGTAGGCACCCGTTTTAAACAACACAGGGCAAGAAACATGCTGAATGTATATATAAACATCCTATTATATAAAAATAGAGAGGAGAGTACACGGGTTTGTGTCTGTTTTCTCACAGTAAATGGTTCTGCCAAGTAGTGGGCAGACACAAAGATAGACATGCCAGGTAATGAACAATAGCACTGAATCCATTTGGCATCCCATTATCTGGCCTTGCTGTCCCCCTCTGCCTCTAATGATTTTGAGATACAAGCGCCCACATGTTAGTGTGCTCCCTGGCCCCTGTTCTGTTTGCCTGGCTGCATGCACCAAAACAGTGTATACAATACATGTCAGTGTGTGTGTGTGTGTGTGTGTGTGTGTCACGCTGTGTCTAAATGTGTGACTCTGCTGGTGGACATGAAACTGTAAGCATGTTCCAGTGTGTGTTTGTGAGTGTAAATCCATGGCATTGTGTGTGATGTGTCTCTTCCTAGCTAATGCTAATGGCCACATTATGATGAATTGGCTTCATGATTTCAGTTACGCTGAGTGGTGATTAAATCTTCATTACCGCTTCTGGTCAGTCCTGCTCTACATAGATTGCCAAGAAACTCAATTCCTCTTCATTCTGCAAGAAGTCCCTGACTGAATAGGGACATCCACAGCGACAAACAAATTACAGCTAAGACAAGAGTTGCACAAATAATGCTCTCAGTCTCTCACTTCAGCTCTGCCAACACTCAGTAAAGACTTCATGGTCAGATCATATAGCCTGCTTGTTATTTTTACCACATGTAAAATGACTATACAAAAATACTCTGACATTAGTCAAAGGCAAAGTGGAAGTGGTATGTTTTTGTTTTTGCAGAAACAAACTCACCTTGTGTATAGTTAATAACAAGAAGCACACATTTTATTTATTTTAACTCCAAGGTCCCAGGTCATGACAACGTTCAAGCCACAATGGTCAGTATGGTGAAATGGAAGCAAACTAATATGGTTAATCAGGAGCTCCAGTAGAGGACACCCTCATTCCTGACACCTTACTGTCAAATGTCAAGCCACGTGATTGTGGTTCTCAGGGATCAGAGTACATCTGATTTTTAATCGTACCAGTAAGGTAATTGCATACACCTGACATGCCAGAAAAAAACAATCCTGAGGATTAAGATTGAGAAAAAATAGCAAATGCAAAAACAGTAGACAATTGCAAGCCTTTCTATACATTAATAGCGCCAGTGGACCCCCATGATTGATGTGGTTCACAGTTCTGATCCTGCAGATCGTCTGTTAGTAAATCAGCCACACCTGGTATGTACTGGATAATTAACAGAGAGAAACTAAAACCTGCAGGACACCAGTTCTCAAGGACTGGAATTAAGTGCCTGAACTTAAGAGGTTTGCAGGGGGGCCTTGAGAAAATGAAATATGTTTTTTCACAGGGTAGTATTTTCACTTTTATTTCTCTCTTCAGATAGTACGTGGTCTAGAAAAGCTATTTTCATCAGCGGTTACAAAGTAACTTCTGTTTCCTTAAAGAGGTCATATTATTCTCATTTTCAGGTTCACAGTCTTATTTAGGGGTCGTACCAGAACAGGGTGAGCTAAGGAGTGATGCATCTTGCCTCTACAAGATCTTTGTTGGGAGTTGCACATGCGCAGTTCCTAGTTAAGGACTACAAGCCTATCAGAAGCAGAGTAGGGGGGGTCGTGAGAAGCCGGTAAACACGACTTCGGTTCAGTTGTATATCCCCTTACCAGCTTAGCAACATAGACTTCACAGTGGTGAGTTATTAATCTGTAACAAAAGTATCTTTCATCCATAATGTTTTAACTGAGCTCTGTCTCTACATCACAGTTACAACTTTATGTCCATTGACTGCCTGGAGGGTAGCTAGTATTTGGAAGGGAGAAGAGAGGTGTGTGCTGGAGCTCAGTGTGTTTTCACCGGTGTTTGTGAAGGCGTGTTAGACTAGCCGCTTGGCAAGCGTTATGACGCATATTTTGCTGTGTCGTCACAGGTATCAAAGGGAAACGGCTGGACTACAAACGAGCTGGTTTCAAGCGGTTCAGAGCACAGTTTTCTGTGGGAGATGGGAACTCCCTTTGGGCTGGACTTTGGGCTTTTTCACTTTGCAAACCTATTACATGCAAAAAAAAGATACATAACTCAATAAAGGAGAGGGAAAAGCAAAAAAGCATAATATGACCTCTTTAACACTTAGAGAATGGAGAAGTGTGTGCAAAATTGCAGCTACAAAGTAAAAGATTTGAAAATTAAGTTCTATACAGAAGCTCTAATTGATTGGTCTATGGTCTGATGTATAAAGTATATAACTGGGACATGGTACCGCTTAATTCTGTGAAATGGGAAAGGTGAGGCACCCTGCTGTGGAACACATTACGCTAACAAATGGCAGAGCTACATGGGTATTTTACAAAGGCCCAATGAAAGGAGAAAAATAGTCCACTATTATTGAATATCGGAGAAAAAAAAAATCTTATCTCTTATTCTCTTCTTCTTAAATCATATATTATCGTAAAATAAAATCTACTCGCCACACCATAGGATTTTGGGTAAAACATCAAGATATAGACACTTAGTAAGTCTCCCATGATGTGTCCTTTACAGATAAGTAGACAAAAAATATATATATTTAAAATAATCTGGACTGACCCGTTTCACATCTTTCCCAAATGTCTCACTGTAGCTGGTTCCAAGAATCTCAAATTGCACATGGGAATTAGAGCCTTCAGCGCGGAAGTCCATCAGCCCTGTCAGGCCACTGATCCGTCCCTGTAGCAACAACAAGCAGAAAATAGTAACTGTGTGAGATGTCACAACACAGCAGTATTGATGGTGATGTAATTATTATATACACCTCCTTTGCACATTAACAATTTAGTGAAATTGAATGTTTGCATTGTTTTCATTCACTTTTATCTGTATAAAGCATACTACTGTATATATGGGAAGAAATATGAATTAATAAAGCTGAGCTGGAGCTTTGGTAGCATTTTATAGGACATAGGATTGGAACCTTTTACAATACATAATCATCACTGTTGTTCACCATCAATCATATGCTTTATGCAAATTCTTCCTTTAATCACACAGAAGCCTGTGTAACTGTAACATGAATCAAATCAATATAATATATATCAAAATTAATATGACGAAAGCACCCCTTCTTGGTTGTTCTCATCTCATGTCACACTTGAGATCAAGACTGACTTTACAACAATAAAACAATCCATTATCAGATTAAAATGGATAAAATCAAGCTACTTTCTAGGATATGCTGAACTGAGAGGTTTACACAAGCATACAGAGAGCAAAGCCCAGAATCTGCTACAAATCCATACAAACCAGGAGATCACATTTAATAATCAGCTTTCTTGAGGGTATTTTGAAAATAACTGAATTTGAATCTTATGAAGGTTTCAGGCAGGGATTATAGGCTGGTAGTTATATGGACTTTTCTAAGGAGGGCTGACTGTATAAGCCACCTTCATACTTAATAATGCTTCTCATAATACCTTGGATGTGCATTGGTTGTATGTAACTATTCACATAATCATCCATGATAAAATATTGCAGAAGCTATTAATCATCATGTCTTACAAAATAGCATATTCAAAGCAGTAGCTTTTTAAAGCAAGAATAAACTGTAACTTTGAATTCAAATACCTTTTGGATGGTGTCTAGCATGGACCATCCTCCATTCCAAGGCTTGGTGGACTTCCTCATGCAGTTAAGGCTAGCCATACTGTGCCACTTCCGGTCCTCCAGTTTCCTGTAGAAGGCGTTGGCCAGCATCAAGACACTGTCATACAGGTAGAGGTTGGACACCTGTTGGGGGGAGGGGAACTTTTAATACAAATAAATGCATTTGTTGTTGTTTGTTCTGTGCGACACAGAGCAGAACTCAAGCTGACAACAAAGGGCTCCAAGAAATTTCACACAGCCCCATTGTGAGCTCTTGTGAATGAAGCAGTGACACAAAAGCACTTGTCTTAAAAGCAATCTCGCTTTGATTGTCCACGTTTGCAGTTGCAGGAAACTCTGAAGCATGGGATTGCACCAGTTGCAGCAGGTGAAATGATATGCATGACACAACACTGGCAAAGGGTAAAGGTAATGATAGAGTACAGTGGTGTGATCTAAAATCAATAGAGTGGCAAAACAAAAACGATTTCCAGTTCAATCCTTCTTTGTTTAATGAATTTCAGAGTTGCCATCAGTCCAACTGTCTCACTCCAAATGCAGTGCACCCTGACAGGAATCATGTCTACTGTCTCCTGTCTTGATGTGACAGTGGATTTGATAGGTCCTCTGGGTCAAGTCAAGTCAAATCCTCCCACAGCAGAAGATCCATGGAAGCAATACTAGCTGCCACTCCAGGCATTCAGCTCATGACACCTTAAGACTTCAGTTCAAGTCTCTCAGTGGTAAGACATCATCCAAGTCAAGTTCACTTGCCTTAAGGTCACTCAGTCAGAAGCTTAGCAGCTCTGGGTATCTGAGGTTCCACCACAGCTGACGGGCAGTGAAAGGGGTTTGTACAGGAAAGCTGTATGATCTCCCCCTGTGTTTAACTGTTTTGATGAATGCTTAAACTGCCATTACCCGATATTTAACCCTCTTTCATGTGAATTATTAAGAACTGGGTGCACACACCACATGGTTTTGCCATCTGTCCGGAGTATGGATGAAAACAAAATGAACATTTCAATAGAGCTACAGGGAACGCAGCCATTGCACTCCAGATGGATTGAGCAAAAGAAAAGTGTAAGAGGTGTAAGGAGGTGCTCTTAACTGGTTATAGAAAGTATGGAGTGGTAGGGTGAAAGCAGGCCAAAAGAAGGGAATGACACTGTTTGATAACAAAACTGCAATGTTGCTGAAGGGTATATCTTATTTTATTGACCCTCATTGTCGTACTCAATTTATTAATGTTGAGATCCTGGTTGACAAATCCTTAATACAAATAATAGATAGCATAAGCTGTTTTAGAGCATACAGTACTTCCACAGTGAAGCCTTTGTTAAGCTTGTGATATCTCAGTAGTTTAATAACAACTAATACATTGTTCTAGGTTTTCTACAAGTTGGGTATATTCATAGCAGATTTGCACATTAATGAAAAACAAGCTTTTATTTACTTTGAAACAATATTTTTACTCTGTTCTGTCAGTTATTCCTCATGTTGAGCTCAAGTCATTTATATTCATGGACATTCATGTCTTTCATAATTACCTTATCTAGGGAGCTTAATCTATATTCAGCTGCTCACATTATCAGCTAATATTTGCCTTCATGTGGCGCTTGGCAGATACTTCTATACTGTCCTGCACCCCGGCTGCTGTACCGTCTTGACTGAAACTGTGCAAAATGTGTGTGATCAAGCAGGAATCACGTTCCTAACCCTGCACAGCACATGTGCTGTACCCAGAATGAAAAAAGACCACACCGTGCTTGTTTTATGGTTCTGTCATGCCAGCTGATAACAAGTATTCCTCCTGTTAGCTGCTGGAGAAAGTGGATGAAACATGCTGGTTTGTTCCTAAAGCACAAAGTCGCTATCCTATAAATACTCGCAGCAAAAGCGATAAAAAATGAGAACGACAAAACACAACCTTGCCACTAGTCAAATACTCAACATAGGCTCATCCATCACACTGCTTCCATGTTGAGCGGTCACCATACTCAAAGCTCAGATTCTCCTCTGTACGTAGCTAATGTTGGTGAATCTGTAACTGTGAGTGGTTTGAGAATTTTTCTTTCAGATGTTTTGATAGTGATTTAAAAAATTGTCACCATTGGACTCCATTGTCACCTACTCAATTCAAACTGTTGTGTGTGAATGAGGAAGCAGCCAATCTTTTACAGCCACCTTTCAAGCCTTCACTGGGTGACCATTTGAAACTCAAAAGCTGGGTTACACTTTTTAGTAAAGTGTTCTTCTGGTTTGATGATTATGATAGTATTGTGTTTTGGGAGGTGAACCATTTTTTCCTAATTCTAATTGTAGAGCCTGGGACAAAAGACTTTTCGTGTGAGTACATTCACCACAACAAAGGTATTTTCGGTAAGTCTATGAGGGTTGGCCACTTGAAGGTGCATGACGTGCAGTTAGTTGAATGAAAAATATAAGGCACATGTTTCCATTAATTGCCTCTGACCATGTATATTTTTATGAAAACCTTATCAAGTCAATTTAAAAATAATTCTTAAGATTTTATGTTAATAAAATAACACACAATAAAGTAAGAGGATTGTGTGCAGCCATGGTGGATATAGGATCTAAGTGTCAATATTTCAACAGAAAATCTTTAAGCGGTTTTTACCTCCAGGGACTGCAGATAGCCTTCCTGCGGGTCACAAAGCAGAGAGGAGATGCGATGGTTGTTCCTCATACAGCGAACGTTGGTCTCTCTCCACATAGGGAAGATCTGACGGATGATGGTCATTCGCCCCAGAGAGCTATGAACCAGCTCCATTATGTCTGCATCACTCACCTCCTGAAGATGAAGACAACAGGAGTTTATTTTAACAGGTCTTTCCCTTTATTCTGTGAAGTATAGTGGTAATTTTTATTGTACTGGAATTGCATAGTGAGGAAGCTCGACAAAAGCAATGAATTTGCACTTTTTGAAAAGCAGCTTTCTGAGTTGAAATTTGGAGAAGAAACAAAATCTCTGAGGCGCCTGCTTCTTAAGTAATTGAAATATCATATGAGACATTCGGGGGGCTACAGAGCAGTTAGATACAAGACAAAGTGAGATAGTAAAATGGGGACAACTGATAGAGGCTAGGTTTGAAATATGACCTTCAGTGCTCAATTTAACTTTGAGAATGTTATTTTTATGTTGCTGTTTGTAGGGCATTAACCCAGAATACATTAACAATGATCAAACCAAACTTAATTCTGTCCTAACAGTGGTTTATTTAATAACTTGACTACATATTTTTAGGCCAAAAGATACAGAGAGTGTTATTTTTATATGGCAAATGTTGAGACAGAATTAATAACCTAGGAAGATTGCTTGTGTTATTATTCACATTGAAAATCAATAAACATTTAAAGTATATTCTTCACAATAATAGTGCACCTGACCCTTGGCCCGCTTCTGTGGTGGGATGCATGTGTGAAGATTCGGGTCAATATTCTTGAGACAGGGAGCTGCCTGCTGGTCCCCAGAGCAGGACAATGGTCAATGCTGAGGCAGACAGTGAGTCTCTTGGGAAATGTTGGATTCATTTTATCTGACAATAAAACTGTGAGGTCACTGTCGGGTCAAAACTTAAGCAGCTCTGGGTTGATAATAATCCTTCACCACAGATGCCTGAATCCGTGCTCTCTATTTTTACCTAATCAGATATTTTGATTTCTCCCTTTTGCAATGACCTCTGTTGTTACTGCTGGTCCTCTCTCGGCATTCATTTCTCCTGGGTTCTGTCTTGTTTATAGTGCTTTTCTGCTTTCATCAAGTTGTGGTTTTCAATCTGTCATTATCTTGCTATTATTCTTACTTTCTTTCTCTGCCTACTTAACTTAATTCATTTGAAAGTCAGTCTTGCTTTTTTCCCACCCACATTATTGTCCAAAACTGGGTTTACCCTTTTAAACTCCCCCTTTTTTTCTCTGCCCTTTTCTCATGCACACGTCTCATGTCATATACTTATTTTTATTTTCAATGTAAACCCACTTAATGGTGAGCAAACTGAATTAATAGTATGCATTCTGATGAGAACTTTTGCTCTAGTAGTTTTATCCAGTGACTCTTTCTGACTCTTCACGGTCAGTCAGGTGGAAAGTATGAATATTCATAAGTTGCCATGACACATTAATCAGATGAATTATGTTGCATGGTTGATGGAGCTGAACCCTCACGTCCAAGCTAATGATTTCCAGTGCCACTCGGTTCAAGTGTTCTGTCACCATCACAGGTGACATTTGTGTCATAACCTGACCTGACAGTGGCACTGACCAATGGGACATGGCTGACAAAACGCGTGCCTTTTAACCTCTGTTTGAGGAGAAAGTACAGATTATTAAGTCACAATTTGGACACCACGTGAAATATTTCACTTGTACAATATGCACACAACCCCCCCCATTAGTACATAAATAATACAAAGGACAGATGCATCAAGGCCTCTGACAAAAACAGTGATTCCATGGATTTTAGGAGAGGGCATGTCTGCTTGTCTGGACACAAGCATATAGCATCACAAACTGCTTTTAAAATGTACAATTACCTCCTTTGTGGTACCCACTCAAATTTCTGAAGAAGTGAATACAGCACGGTCATGTTTCAATGACAACCAACGACCAAAATACATTAATCAAATCAATTCAGCTGACAGATAGGCCAAATTATCCTCTTTGTGCCGCTCAGTCAATGTTATTAATCTTTCACTAGAAATAAATAAAAAAATTACCGTTCGTAATCATGACAGCATTTTAATTAGAAGTTAAGGTGTTTTTTGAAGCTGCAGGCTACTAAATTGAGAAGTACTGTAATGGGAGTCAGAGAGGAATAACAAAGCATAGTGGGTATTGGCATTAATTTGAGTTGTTCTTGTCTATCAAACACATACATGTCTTTTGCGGCTGAGAAAAAAAAAATTTGTTAGGAAGAAAATAGCCAAGCTAACATTTTTATCCCGCTGTCTTGTTATAAAATTCAATCATTTGTGTCCTATTGTCCTTTTGCAATGGAAAAAACAAATTCAAACAACACAGCCTCTGCTGATTTGTGAGAGACTCTGACCTATATTATCTGATTTGTAATTTTCAGTATAGATGAAAATTGAATATATATATATATATATATATATATATATATATATATATATATATATATATATTTTAAGGGTGCTCCGATCGATCGGTTACTGATCATAATCGGCCGATAATGGCCTTAACTAGTTTGATTGGTGGTCGCTAAAAAGGCCGATAAGAATAAGCCGATCAGATGATGCAATACTTGCCAGACAAATTTTCAACCGCAGCTAGAATGTTTCAGTACACTGTGTGTTTTCAAAGCTAGCTAGCACCAAAGACCTTCTCAGACAATAAGGGATTATTAACATTACCACGCCCACATAATAATAGAGTTGAGCAGCAATCAGACAAGTGGAGCAACACGCAGGAGCGTTCATGTGAAACTGTCGCAGCTGTGCTCATCTCACTCACATGCCACTGATCTGAGAGACTGATCTTTCAGTGTCAGTTTCCTGATGCAAAGAGCGGCGCCACTCAATCAGCTGACTGCATCTCTCTCTCTCTGTTTTCCTTACAAAAACGGAGACCTTTTGCTACGTTTCCGCCTCCCGTCCAGGTTTAAACCGTGAATCAGAAGATGTTTGTTTGAAAACGCTGCGGACCCGATGGACAAAACAGAGGACTTTATAAAAGAATGACAACGAAGGTGAAAGTCAAGTCCAGTTGCCCTTGACTTTAACCGGACTTGACTTTAACCTTCGTTGGATAACTGACCTGGATGACTGAGAATCTTCACAGACATAAAAGGGTGACACACACTCACATTTGGCTTTGTGAGTCGGTCTTATCAGTCATGCAAAGCAAAAACACGATGCTTTACAGAGTTTTAGTTTTGGTATTTTTATTAAAATATAAGTACTGTGTAAATAACACATAACAGTTAGCCAACTGTGCACGTCGCTGTATTTACTTTGCGACAACTCCCAGTCTGTTTTCCGCCGCCGTCTCTCGTACTCCCGTGTTACTTTCAGTAACAGTTCCACTTCGTTGTCGGTCTATGCAAAAAAAAAAAAAAAGAAGAAAAAAGCCTGGTTTGGTTCTTGGTCTTTATTACTTTCTTCTTTCGCTAAATCGTCTGCTACTGTGGAGTAGACCATCTACTTCATGTTTACACTGGCACGCGCATGCGCAGTGTAGGCTACCTGAAAGGCCACTAGATTTGTGTTTTCAGTCCTTCTAATATAGACAGAGATCAACTCTGATACGCAGCTGAAACGCTGCTGTGGACGGAGAAGATCGTTTTCGTTATGAAACTGTTTTAAAAACGTAGCAGTGTGGATGTAGCCTCACATTACCCCACTCCTCTCTCTACTCCTCTGTCAACCCTCCCGAGATTCTCCCGTATTTTTCCGTTCTCACCCGTTAAATGTTTCCCCGTAAATCTCCCGTATATTTAACCTTTATGAAATCAAATAAAAAACCTTCTGGACGTATTGAAAGTGTTTGCTATTCTCTCCTCTGGTAAAGTCGGTGGCAGCATGTAAGATATGTAGACTATGCTTCCTGCACAAGGATTAAAAATGAAAACAATCCACTGATATGATATAAGGCCTATAGCCTACTAATGGCAAACCATATGAAATTATAATGAATATAGTAGCCTATGTAATATTAACAATTGACTGTATAATATGGAATTTACATTGTAGCCTATTTTTATTTTTAAAATTTTAAAATTTTAAAAATATGCCTGAGCTTTCCAGAACAAAAAGCAGCTACTTCAGAGTTTATCATCGACCTCATGATGCCTGTGTTCCTTTATCTCCTAAATATTTTTGCTACAGCCTTTTTTGTTGCAGTTTTTATGGTTGTAGTAAATTTATAAAGATACTGTTTGTTCTGTTTTTGTAGTTTTTTCCACAGGAAAGCTATATTTGTAAAGCTATAAGATGTTCACAGTAACCAGGCAAAGGCTGCTATCATTTAAGTCTGAGATTGAGTGGAATTTGTTGCCCATGTTTCCTGGCAAAAAAATAAACAGTTGTCATTTCATGATACTTTATCATCTGTTAACTTTAACACTTAATACATTGTTTTTAGGACCAATTAAATAAATATACAGTATACTGTATAATGCTACATGATAAATAAAAGGCTCCAAATAGACCCAGTGATCGGTATCGGTCGATACTGCTTTCATTGGCCCAAAAAATTCTGATTGGAACACCTCTAATAAATTAAATTTAAGGTTTTGCCTTCAAATCAATTAATAATGATGAAGAATCGAAGGATTACACTATTGCAATCAATGCCATGTCCTATTTAGGTAGTGCTGAAAATGTATCATACTACATCCAGAGTGAGATAATAAACTGCATATAAAAAATGTACTTGTTTTTCAGTGTGAGTGAGGACAAATACAACACATCATATATGTGCAACTGTAAAAGCCCTGAAAAGGGGAGTAGTTCAATGAAAAATGCATACAAACCTTCCTCAGATCATGTGTGTAATGACTGAAGGGAGGGAGTGAGGTGCACCATCACATAGCTCAACAGTTTCACATTCCCCCTGCTGGAGCCCTCTAGTAACTACAACACTCGTAACTGCTGCAACTAACAATAACAACTTAAACCATAACCATATGATATATCATTAAAATATGAGAATGGAAAAATTACTAAATATGAACCCATTAACTGTTACACTACTGCTTACTCAAATGCTTGCTATGACTTACTAGTAAAACACATTATTTCCATCTGTCACAAAACAACTACAGCAATAAACACTGCTGTTATTTAGTGTATTACAAAATATCAGTGTATATTCTCATCCAACAACAATAAAATCTTGATAGCATGTAGTCTTTACTTTAATAGCATTATGAAACATATTTCCTTTTTTCTTGTATTAAAATTTGCATACTAAAAACTATGCAAGTGTTAAATCAGACTAAGATTACATATATTGTGAAAAATGTAAACATGCAGTATAGGGAAAATTATGTGGGTAACAGGGTTCATTGTGCAAGCGGCAAAGACCTGCATTAGCAGTGCCTCTTCAGTCACTTTTTTGATGATCATTTAATCCTCAAATTGGCATGTTATGCTAATGATGATTAAGCTAGGGTTTTATTGGGCTTTATTAATAATTCTCTCAAGCACTGCCAGTAAAAACTGAAATGTAAAGTGAACTCACAACAGCTCTGTGGCACCGTGGCACTTTCTCTGGAGATCAAAATGGTTATTTCTTATTAACTATCTTAGGGTGGGTGCATCACTGTCAGTTATGAGACATCATAAGTTTATGGCCTTTGAATTTCTTGAAACACGTGGAAAATGCAATCACTAGTGCAACCTGCGGGCACATGCACATGTGGGTGTGACCTGGATACAGATGAACACATTTCAGTTGGTAGAGGGACTGTAGTATCAGGGAAGTTTCTGTCTGCTTGCAATACTGTGTGGTTATGTAATCAAAATAGGCAACAACTAGAGTAGCAGGTAGTATCATGAAATCTATGTCAATCCTTATAGCCGGTTTCCTATAATATATCAGGTTATTAAAATGGTTATATTTAGTTTATCATATCGCCATACAGTACATTTTCATGCACATGACAACTGTTCTTAAAATACTGTAAGAAATTAGTCTAGCCACAGTTCATGAACGCTTGAAAGGGAAGGACTTTAAATGAAACTGAAACAATGGAAGGACCATTTGCAAGAACATATGGTCTAAATAGGCGGAAACACAATGTAATTCATTTCATGCTAAATTGCACTGCATCAACTGATCTGCATCAACACAACCTTTGCTTTGCCACTCCGTCCAAACTCTGTTTGTTGTTGCAAACATGGACTTTGACCTAACACGATAGCATTGTAACTGTGTTCTTAGGATTAAAGACTGTTTTAATGGAACAGAATGTATTATGCCAGCCCCCCCCCCATGACATTAAATACAAAGTATGTATTATATCGTAGACTATAGACTACTAATAAAGCTTACCACTAGTAGGCTACAATATAAAATCCAGTTGGACAAAACAGCTCTTTAATTTTTGTGGATTGTTGTCATTCATTAAATTATTGTGCAAGAAAAATGCTCTACATGGTAGTTAGTCTCTGATTTGTTAATGCTAAGTAATAACTTGTCATAATCAGAAACATTCATGTAGAACGAGTTCAACGTTTCAAAAGTTTGCTGACTGGGGCGTCACTTTGTTGTAAAGTGGTAGGGATTTAAGGGCTCAGTTTAAGGGTGTGACGCTACACTTGGTCACGAGAACAAGATGAGAAGATATTTTAACAGTATTTTGAATAAATATATCGATGCTAAAATATACCAGTGGGAGGGGTTGGGGTGTTGGGGGGCATAAAGACTTTGAGCATTAAACACTTAATTTCTGCACCAAATTTATGGTGGAAATGACTATCTATATTAAGGGAAACAAAATTAAGGTGGCAGGTGACAATTCAAAATATAATGGAATATAATGCAGTAATCAGCAGCTTGTTGTTTCATGAATGAATGAGCTCTTTCTTACAGTACAGCACACCAGAAAAGCCATCCCAGTACCTAGCTAATTTTTCATCAGTACAGTACAGTACAGTACAGTAGTATTTATATGTGAGCTGGTGTTGATTTTAATGCTATGGTGGAAATGACATTTTAGCCTGGAAGTGCAGTGAGCCTTACTCAGTGCAACATGCAGTGTGTAATTTCAGCTGCACACTTTATAACCCCACTGACATAAAATGACTGACTGTGGTAACATTAAGATGAAGGTGGTTAGTGAAGGGAGTCGTCTGTCTGGGATCCTTTAGATTTATGACCATGACGCCTCTCTGTGGTCACCATTTGATTACGGTTTATGCATGGATGCTCGCTGTGGTTAAAGGTACAAAGGATCATAACAGCAAATTCAGTGTTTTGAGTTATACAGAATTTTAAATTTTAGGCTGATATTTTTTCAGGAATCCTGTGGGTCATGGGATTCCCATGGGATGGGAGTCAATTTCACTATTTATCATGGTACTGGGATGGGACAGGAAAAAATAATAGTAATAGGGATAGTAATCTCACACACACACATACACACACACACATCTGCTGTGGAATCTGCTGTTGCCATTTTCCCAGTTTTTGGGGGTCACAGCCCCCAGTTCTCCGATTACCACTGGCACCACTGTTGCTCTTACTTTCTACATCTTTTCTAGCTCCTCTTTCAGCCCTTGGTATTTCTCAAGCTTCTCGCTTTCCTTCTTCTTGATGTTGCTGTCGCTTGGGATTGCCACATCTATCGCTGCAGCCTTCTTCTGCTGTTTGTCGATCAACATGATGTCTGGTTGGTTAGCCATTACCAGTTTGTCAGTCTGGATCTTGAAGTACCACAGGATCTTAGCTCTGTCATTCTAAACTACCTTAGGAGGTGTCTTCCATTTTGACCTTGGGACTTCCAGCCCATACTCATGGCAAATGTTCCTGTACACTATGCCAGCTACCTGGTTATGGCGTTTCATGCACACACGTCCTGCCTGCATCTTATACCCTGCTGTTATGTGCTGTACTGTCTTAGGGGCATCCTTGCACAGTCTGCCCCTGGGGTCCTGCCTGGTGTGGTAGACCCCAGCCTCTATTGATCTTGTGCTGAGCGCCTGTTCTTGTGTCGCCATGATTAGTGCTTCTGTGCTGTCCTTTATTCCAGCCTTTTCCGGCCACTGGTAGGATTTCTTAATATCAGCCACTTCTTCTATTTGTCTGTGGTACATGCCATGCAGCAGCTTGTCTCTCCATGAATGTTCTTCGTCTTCCTTGTCCTCATCCTCGGGTTTCTGCTGCCTGAGCTTTTCACTAAGCCCTTCATCTTTGGGGGCCATCTTCCTGATGTACTCCTGGATCTTTGTCGTTTCATCCTGGACAGTGGTCTTGACACTCACTAGCCCTCGGCCTCCCTCGCTACGCTTGGTGTACAGTCTCAGGGTGCTGGATTTGGGGTGAAGCCCTCCATGCATTGTGAGGAGCTTTCTTGTCTTGATGTCAGTGGCCTCTATCTCCTCCTTTGTCCAGTTTATTATACCAGCAGGGTATCTGATGACTGGCAGGGCATATGTGTTGATGGCTCGGATATTGTTCTTCTCATTCAGCTGACTTTTCATGACCTGCCTTACTCTCTGTAGGTATTTGGCTGTGGCGGACTTCCTTGCTGCCTCTTCATGGTTTCTGTTAGCCTGTGGCACCCCAAGGTATTTGTAGTGGTCCTGCACCCCCTCGGTTCTGATCATCTTCCCTCTTGTTGATACCATGCGACCACACTTGTCCAGTCCAAACGACATTCCAATGTCCTGGTAGATCCTGGTAGTATGGATCAGTGAGTCGATGTCTCACTCATTTCTGGCATACAGCTTGATGTCATCCATGTAGAGGAGGTGACTGATGGTTGTTCCACTTTGTAACCAGTATCCGTAGCCAGTCTTTGTGATGATCTGGCTTAGGGTGTTCAGGCCTATGCAGGACAGCAGCGGGGATAGTGCATCGCCTTGGTATATGCTGCACTTGATGGTGACTTGTGCAGTTGGCCCATCTTCGACGCTGCTGCAGAGTCTGGAGGGAGGCCAGGGCGGCTCTGCAGCGCACTGCAGCCTGCAACCGCCAGTTGGCGGACCGCCACTGGACCCCTGCACCTGCCTACCGGCCCGGGCAGCAGGTCTGGCTTTCCTCCAAGGATCTCCCCCCTACAGACCTCCTCGAAAAAACTCACCCCCCGGTTTATCGGCCCTTACCCCATCGAGGCCATCATCAACCCCTCCGCTGTGCGCCTGACCCTCCCTCCTCTCCTCCCCGTCCACCCCATCTTCCATGTCTCCCGAATCAAGCCCGTTTCCACCAGCTCTACCTGGTGGATTGGGGGGATCCCAGAGGAACTTTCCTGGATCCTCACCAGCCAAATCCTGGACAAGTCCCTCCTGACAGACTTCTACCGGGCCCACCCTGACAAGCCGGGGGGTCCGCCTGGAGGCGTCCGGTGAGGGGGGGTCCCTGTTGCGGTGGCAGCCCGGCTGACGGTGAGTGCCCTGTGCTCTTTTGTTTCTTTTTCCTTCATCTCGCATTTCTGTTTTCTCCCCCGTGTCTCCTCCACTCTCCCTCTGTGTGTGCTCTCTCCCTCTCCACCCGGAGCACGGCTGATGACCCACACCTGTGTCTCGTCAACCTCCATCTCCGCCCGCCACACCTGCCAGCCATCAGCCTCATCTTCAACAGTATTTCTACCCCGGTTCTCCACTCCATCTCCGCTTGATCGTCGTCGCTCTAGTCCTGGTGCCACTTCTGCGTTCTAAGCTCTCTGATACCTCGTTCCCTAACTTGTTGTCTCCCGAGACCTGTCTTTTCTTTCTCCCCGCCAGGTCCACTCACCTCCGCCATCTAGTCAGTCAGCTGGGCTCGCCTACCTGCCTTCTCCCCTCGCCTCTGTCGCCTCGGCCTCCTGCCCCCTCTCGGTCGCCTCACTTGAGACTTGCCAGCCCCGCCAGCTCCTCGGCCCTCCGCACCCACGTCTGCCGGCATCCAATTTACCCCTTTTCACCTCCCGTCTCCCCTCTCCCCTTTTTTCCCCTCAATAAACCTCTTTTGTAAACTGACAAGCGTTGCGTTTGGGTCCGTTCTGTCCGAAACCACATCCCTATTTAACCACAAGTCAAATATTAAATCCAGTTACAGCAGTTTCATTTCTGTGGCTTGTTTTTATTTATTTAATCCTTGTGCAAGCAAAATACTCTACATTGTTCTCTAATTTGTTAATGTTAGTAATTGTTAAAGTACTAACTTGTCACTAATCATTTTGTTCAACATTTAATTATTTGCTGTAGCACATCAAACTTTTTTTTATGTCCCGCCCCCTCCAGGTTGTGATTGGTCGGTTGATAAAAAGTGACTGACAAGCATGTCGGCTCTGTTGGCATGTTGAACAACTAAATGCAGCAATACAGCAAACGTTAAATGGCCAGCGAGCTAAACTCAAACCTATCTTCTCCCAGTTTTCTTCTGTCTGACCACTTCAGCTGCTGCCGATGTCACTCAGTCTCCGTTACAGAGCGACCAGAGCACTGGCATTTCTCTCGGTGCTCCAGTGGTGAGTCCGACTATGTTTTCAATGATCAGCGCCAGGTGGTGAGGGGGGTTAAGGTAGGTTGTTGTTAAAAGTTATTGGCACACTTCTCATAAATCATTTTTCTCACTGAATGTAGGCTAATCTGTTTTTAGGGGCTCATGTGAGAGCCCGGTAATAAATAAATAAATAAATAAAATATATATATATGTATATATGGGGCCTCTTCAGTAATCAACCTCCCTTGCCCCACAGTCTGGTGTGGCGGAGATTGCATCATTAGAATAGGGTCCTCCATCTCAGTTGCTTGATGGGCAGTTACCCAAGACATCAGTCATATCATGACTGTCCTCCTCGACTCTGTCTGTCACAGCAGGTACAGCCACCTAATCCATCAAACATTCGGAGGTGTCACCGTGCTGCCTTTGAAGGAAAAAAAACAAAAAAACAAATCCTCCCAGAATGCACAATCCATCTGAGTCCACTCCACTAAACAGTGTCAGACGCAGACAGCCTTCTGTGTGCTAGCAGCTGCAACACCCTGCTTTAGTAGGTGGTTTAGGGAGACGCATGCCTGCCTATCATCCCCGTGCCATCCTGCTCAAATCAAGTCCTGCTGCACTTAATTTTTTCCTAAAGATTACGTTGGTCATTTATGTATTGAATATGTTGACATACCCTGAGGGCTCACTGTGTGCCACTCAAACCCACTCTGGTTTTAAAATGCATTAGTGTCAGTCGCAAACTAAAAAACGTTTGAAAAAAGGTATGTCAATGGAAAATTTAGTTGTTTTAGTCAAGCTTTTCTTTTTTTCACTAAAAGGGCACTCCACCACCTCTACACGTCTATTTTATAATGTTGCTTTATGGGGAAAATGTAGTGGTTTTGGGTTTGACCCAAACTAAGGACTTAGGATATTTCAGTATCTGCTGTGTGAATTTAGACCATTTCTTTTATTTTTATCTGTCTCTTGCAAGTCCCCCAACTTACCACTTACCATACAACCATACTTTGCTAAAGTACAGTCGTGTGTGATTGAAGACCTTTAACCTATTACTGTATTTTTAAATCAAGTTACTGTATGTAATATTGTCACACTGTAATGCAAGTGCAATGCCTATGACACCTGTGAATGAAAAGATCGACTTATCAGGACATGGAATCTTCCTTTTTGTTATCTATAAGTTTTTTACACCTCATTGTTTATCTGACTTGTGATCATACTCACTCGTCATCATCATTTTCTGTCTCCATCCATCTCACTCTGTGCTCTTATCGCATTTCTAGCTTGACAGCTACATTCATCGTGCCACACGTTGCCGCTGGTGGCAGATTAGCATAGGCGCTTGTTGTGAGACATGAATGAAATGTGAGACTTCACTTTGACTGTGTGGGGTTGTAAAGGCCGGCAGGAGCCTGGGGAGCTAATGGGGTGGGCAGGTGACAGTGAGCCTCAAGATCACCTGGTTAAAATTAATGTCACAGCTCAGTCATGACCAGGCAGCTAAACAGGAGCAACTGTCCACAGGGACTGTCACCCTGACAGGCGAATGAGGTAACATGGAAAGCTGTTATTTCCCTGCAGGTTTTTGTGAAACAGCCGGACTGCAACTGGTCAGCCTAACAGGATTTCCATGAGTGCAGGGAACAGGATCTAGTATTGTGACTGTGTATTAAAATTGGAGTACAGAATTCACCAGCTGCTGCAACGAAAGGAGGGTGATTCATATTCATATCTCACATGTTCGAATTAATTAAAAAATCTCTTGCACAATCTTTGTGCCATCAGCCATGTTAGAAGCTTTTGCAGTTAGATGCCTGGATTCAACTTACATGTTGACTCTTGTTGTATAAAGTATAAAAGGGCTCTAAGACAAAAACAGGATTCAAACGAAAGGTGGACTTGTAAGGTGCTCATGAGTTTTCATGTTATTTCAGAGAGCTCTGGAGGCCAATAGGAAAAATAGATCGGCATAAGTAGTAAATGAATTTTCTTGTCAGCTTTTTCAACATGTCTGTGTTTTTCTCACTTCAAGGTGATTGTCAGCTTCATGGGCAGTTTTTTGTAGATGATGAAATGAAAAGCAGGGAAAGAGAGAGAGATGACAGGGATAAACAAAAACTACAAGAAAAAAACAAATCAAGGATAAGCAAAAAATATATATTTTCACTACCTTCAGAAAGAGTAAAAGAGCAAAGGAGAGAAAGATGAAAATGAAAATTGCATATTGAGAGAAAGAAAGACAACGAGAAAACAGAATGGAGATATATTTCATAGTTTACAGATACAATCGGGCACATTCTTTCCCATTAAATTTGTGCCAGTGAGAGGTAACACTACAGTTTGCCACATCACATCAACCATTAAGGGAGTGCCATGGAAATTAACATGCCATTAGTTCATACTTTCCCAGAGTTGGATGCAATTAAAGCTAATGTCTTGGTGAAGGTCTGTGGTAATTGACTGAAAGGCATGCATGAGTTTGTGTGTGAATACTCCTTCAAATTAAGAAGTAGTCCCCATCTTGTCATCTTGTTTAAGACTATGAAAGCCTTTTTTGGAGATATATAAACAAAATAATATGACTTAAGCTGTCAGACACAGAAAAAGTTTCTCAAAAGCAACTCATTTATTAACTGTTAATCGTTATGTTTTGTGTATGCTCAAATGCATGGTGAAAATATACAATGTAGGTTTTTTATAAGCTCATTATAGTCTAATATGAAGTAATTTGATCCTCATTAACTTTTGTAAATCAATATTTAAGCTACTAGAATGATGCACCATAAATTACAAAATAACCATAAATGATGACTTGTTATATTGTATATATATATTAACTAGCTATAATTTTGTCATCCTGATTGTCCATACTATAATTTTATTGATTATTATAATCTATTTCATGTTTGTAAGCTCCCTCCTCTGTTGCTCTCCTTGAGGTTTCTTCCATTTCTTCTCTGCTGAAAGTGTTTTTCCTTATCCATATCAAGGGTCTAATGATAAAGGGTGTCATATGCTGTACAGATTAAAAATCCCCTTGAGGCTAATTTGGTATATTAGGCTATATAAATAAAATTGACTTCACCTATGGTTTTTGAATATTTCTAAGAATGTTGCTTAAACAACATAGGCTATCTGGGGTACACAGACACATTAATCGTGCTCCATGGATTATGGATCAATATGTGTCATGTTTTGGATGTTGAGCAAAGGTTCAGATATTTGTATAAGTGAGGAGGGAACATTTAATTAAAATACATGGACATTGTTGTATGTGCATGTTAGACAGAGAGCTTCTGTTAGGCACAGCAATGCTAATATCACAGGTCTTTCATCCACTGCTTTTAGTATCGGGCCAATCCTATGACTTTCCCCTTATTATCAATTATTATTATCAGTTTGAATCAATGGAAATGCAGCGCTGATGCATTAAAGCTAAAGACAGAATCCACTGTTCTGTATTCACAAAGTGCACCTAAATTTTGTGCTGCTACAGCCACTTTAGAAGACCATTTAGGTCAATGTCAGGCACACACGCACTGGTACAGAGGGGGAAAGGACACACTAACAGCAACAGTTAAAGGGAGGTAAATACCAAATAAAGGTCCAGTCCCTCAGGCACCCATGATAAAATAAAAACAAAAGATGTGTTGCTAATCTCAGTGAATATGAAAGTGCACAGAGTGGAACTTTCATAGGTTTGCATGTGTTTGTGTGTGCCTTGGCAGCAAATTACACTGTGATGACAGAGGCAAACTGACACTAAGGTCTAAATTCACTCAGGTGCATATAAGTGTGTTTGTGTTGGCCTCACCTCATTGGCATAGACCCAGTGGCTGTCCTTGGATGCCAGGTTCGTTTCCACAGCCTGCAGTGATAAATAAAAAGAAAAAAAGAGAGAAGACAGACAAACAGAGAAGGACATTTTAAGAACCTTGTGCGCATTGAGATTTTACAATAGACCAAGTCAGTCACCCCTTAGGTATCTCTGGAGCTTAATTTGTAAATCAAGATGTCCTGGAACAAAGAGAGAGTGCTGGTCCGATGGTTCAGGGGAGCAAAAAACATCACGGCATGCATCAAAATCATACAGCCTGGAGCATAATGAACAAACCCAACATTATAAATAATGCTATGCTGAGTACACCTGCAATATGCAAGCTCAATATTCTCACACTAGATGTAAGAATAAAGCCTGGAATACAGATGCACATATTATACCCACTGTTATGGGACTTACTTCAATAGCCATACTCATTATTGTATATCTTATCTTATATTTCACCTTATATTGTAAAATAGTGACACAGAAAATGTGGAGCCCACAGAAATAGGTGCCAGTGTTGGATATAAATCTGTAACCTATTAGATTCTGTGGCACTAGAGGGTCAAAATAAATTGGCCAAATACTGACAAATATGGTGTGTAATGAGCTGTTAAGGCTCACCCTGACAAACCTATACAACTGACCAACAGTTTCTGCTATTACAGCTATCAAAATGTGTTACCTTATCAAAATAAAATGGGGTTACCATTTTGGTTATTTTGGAACCATACTTTCTACTGAGAGGACAGGCTCTGTGTTGAGAGTGCACAGCTTTTCTTTACAGTGCGACTGTTTGAATTTGAAGAGGTCAAAACACTTGTAATACATGAAAAGAACAACTGTATTGTTAGACCAACACATTCAGGCCTGTGGCCTCAGACAGGGTCATCAAATGATGATGACGAAATGTGGTGGTCTGACAATGAAGTTGTTTTTTATGAAACGTGTTGCAGGGTTTTTGAGCTTTTTATCTCTTCCTCATGAACCTTGGAAGTAGGTGCAGTTGTGCCAGACTACTTTTACAAATATGGTGGAAACCTTATTTAGACATAACGGCTACTTCATGAGAGTGTCAGTTTTAGTCAGACATCAAATGGGATTATTTAAATACAAGATCATAATATTCTCTAATTTCTTTCCCGCTGCTCAGCGATAATTTTCTTACCTGAGGTCTATGCCAGGCAAATACGTATACCTGGTTACATGTATACACAACAGGAGAAAATCTAGTTTCTCTACCGCAATTACAGAATCCGGGATTTTTTAAACACATGAGATTGAAAAAATCACTTAACAGCACAAAACAGACATGCCCTGAGTGAACTAAAACTTCTCAGTACAGGTAAAAGTAAACCCAGTTGGAATTACCGTCCATCTCATTATGAAACTTCTCCATCTGTCACGAGACTGCATACATTTGACATCAATTCAATTCAATTCAATTCAATTTTATTTATATAGTGCCAAATCACAACAACAGTTATCTCACAGCGCTTTTCATAAAAGAGCAGGTCTAGACCATACTCTATGATGCTATTTACAGAAGCCCAACAGTTACCACCAACAGCAAGCACTAGGCGACAGAGGCAAGGAAAAACTTCCTTTTAAGAGGCAGAAACCTCGAGCAGAACCATGGCTCAGGGTGGGCGGCCATCTGCCTCGACCGGTTGGGGGTGAAGGAGAGAGAGGGAAAGAGAGAGAGAGAGAGCGAGAGAGAGAGAGAGGGCAAGAGAGGAACAGAGAGAAAAATAGAAGGTTAGATATAGGTCTATAGTTGGCTAAAACATCCGGATCATGTTTGGGCTTTTTCAGAAGAGATTTAATTACAGCTACTTTAAAGTACTGTGGTACATAGCCTGTTGATAAAGATAGATCGATCATATCTAGTATAGAAGTACTGACTAAGGGCAAAACTTCTTTAAGCAACCTAGTCGGGGATGGGGTCTAAGAGGCAGGTTGATGGTTTAGATGAAGAAATTATTGAAGTTAGTTGGTAAAGGTTGAGGGAAGCAAAACAGTCTAAACATATATCTGGTTCTACAGCTGTTTCTAAGGGTTCCTGAGTTTAGAGATAAGTCGGTGCCAGTTGAGGGCAGGTCTTGGTGAATTTTGTTTCTAATATATAGAATTTTATCATTAAAGAAGCTCATGAAAAAGAGGGATTCTGTGGGAACACTATTAAATGTTCAATTTCAATACCATATACCAGAACAAGGTCGAGGGTGTGGTTAAAACAGTGAGTCGGTTCATGAACACTCTGAGAGAAGCCAATGGAATCTAACAGAGAGATAAACGCAGTACTAAAGCTGTCATTCTCAATGTCCACATGAATATTAAAATCCCCTACAATAATAACTTTGTCCGTTTTAAGGACTAAAGTTGACAAAAACTCTGCAAATTCACATTTCCAGATTTAGCTCATCAAACTGCAGGACGACCATAACAGTGCAAGAGCAATATTTACCTCCATGGTTGAAACGCGTAAACTTGTATTTAAAATTACAGAGTATGCCATCAAGATTTCCCTGAAATTCAAATGGATGGGCCAACATTATCAATTAATACTTTGAAACACCAGAAAGGCGCTGGACTTAGTGAACTGCCTAAGATTTATGTAGTAAAAGAATAAGAACATGTGCCATGGGGATTACCCTTTAGTCCCTTAGTATACTTGACAGCAAGATTTCAGAGCAACATGTGTTGGTGCACAGAAAAAATTTCAGTCTTGTATGGTTGGCAGCTCAATGGTGAAATCTTTGATCTAATTTAAGTCATATTCAGATCCAGAGGGTCAAATATGATCAGCATATTTATAGAACAGGAAACCAGCCACATTTCAAATGTGTCCATAAAGAGACAACTCACAGAACTCACAAGGATCACTTCAACCATCACAATGCGCATGGTCTATGTGATCCGCATTAGCAATACATAGTACAGTAGTTGATTTTATTTATCTGGGCATTTATCATACTGCAAGGGACATTTTCAATGTGATAAAGGTGGAGAAGAAAGGAAATATTTCAATACTGTGTCGCACAACCTTCAGACACAACATAACACTGGAGGGCTTGTGCATGTTTGTGTTTCTGTGTGCAAGGTGTGGAACAAAGCAAGAGCTGGAGAAAATGGAGGCTCAAGGTAGAGCTGTAGGGACCACTTTAGGCAAAAGGTGAACAAAAAGAAAGAGCAGACGCAGATAGATGAAAGTGAACTGTGCGTGTGTGTGTTACTAAACTGATACGGAGTATTATTTTAGTAAAATTAACATTTTCTCAATTAAAACTGTAGATTTATATGGAAACATGATTCTTATTACAATATTATTATTTTGCAGATGATGCAAAATAATGTCATTTGTGAGTGATCAATTATTTTTTATTATAATAATGTCTCTCTGGTCCTAAATAAAATCTGACAATGAACTATTGTCTGCCTTCAAGAATAACCTTGACATTCAAGACAGACGACAGCTCCTTGAGCTGAATTCATTGTTCCAAAGTCTGTCAGATGCCATAGTGGTAAAAACAATGTGAAGAACTGCAGTGTGGGTTAGTTACCAAATGTGGTGCAATGTTTTGATGAAGCCCTGGGCACAACAGAACCCACCACTTGAGAGGGTCAGCCCCAGTTCACAGCACAACTGAACACTAAGAACCTTAGACATTCTAGAAATAAAACCTTGTTAAGCTACATGGTGTTTGTGAGCTGCTGTTTAATCTCGCTACTGTATGGAATGGACAAACACATACAGTAATTGTGCTGACATACTGATGTGTGCAGCTGCTGTAACAGACAAAGCTGTGCTAAATTTATAGATGATAACCTTGAGGTCTTTCTTTGTTAGTCATTGCTGCCATTTTCTCCAACATCAGTCTACGAAAGCAAAAGCAAACGGTGAGAATCTCGTGGGAATTGATATACAGTCCCCTCCAAAAGTATTGGAACGGTAAGGCAAATTCCTTTGTTTTTGTTGTACACTGAAGACATTTGGGTTTAAGATCTAAAGACAAGTATGAGACAAGAGTTCAGAATTTCAGCTTTCATTTCCTGGTATTCACATCTAGATGTGTTAAACAACTCAGGACATACCACCCTTTGTTCAAACCCACCCATTTTTCATAAATTAGATGAAGGCCTATCAGGTAAATTTATGTAATATAATTTTAACAGACATAGTCTGCCGAAGCCTCCCTTCACTGCTTGTCTGGGTGATCAACATCCCACCCCTCCTGTGACCAATGGTTTGACTGTATGTGTATTCAGAGCCAGTGAGCAACTGACTTTCAAAATAATAATAAAAACTGCGTTAACGTGCGATAAAATAATTGTCGGCATTAATTAATTAATGCTTTTACGTGCCCAGCCCTAATACATACATACATCTATATCTATATCGATATCTCTCGAGCGAGCGAGAGATAGAGATAGATAGATAGAGAGATAGATACAGATGTAGATATAGATATATAACAGAACACTCAACAGAGACTTTACATTCTTAGCATGAGTGGCCCATAGTTCAGGTAGCTCGTCATTCAAAATGTGAAATAAGATTATAATTGAAAAGAGCCTGAATGCTGAGACCTCAGAAACATTACAAAATATACAGTACTTAAGGGAGTTAGTCATTAGGATTCAAAACTTGCAGCTCCTAAATACAAAAGCCCCTTGTGCCTCATTCAATTCCTACATTATTTTGCCTAATCAGCCCTTTCCTAATCGCACATAGTCCTATTTCAGTTGAACTAAGCAAGGGTTTTCCCCTTTGCTCAAAATGTATCACACCAAAGCCTAAAAATCCATTTGAGACCTTAAATGTTATCGACATCCAGGCAGAGTAATTTCGGCTTTGTGCATTTGCTTTCTTTCCATTCACTTCAGGAGATGATGTAACAGTGAAACTCTGGAGAGCAATGTGGTTTTGGAGAAGGAGGCATAGAGCCTGGAGTGACATCTGAGGAATATTCTATACTCTTGATCCAGCCAAAGCCTGGCGACAGTAAGATCTCTAATCAGAGAGGCAAAGTACCCCAGGCATGTTCTTATACAGTAGCAATGCCACAAAGGCAGCGAAAGAATGCCAACTCCAATTTGAAACCGTGACAGCCGAAAAGGGATTGAGAGGAATTGCGGTTAGGAGGATGTGAAAATAGGTGGGGGAAGGTTCGGGCAAGCCTCAGACGACAGTATAAACTCATTCAACACAATTATTTGTTGTAGTATGAAATCACCTTTTAAATGTTTGAAAGCAAAGCCAATTGGGGTTGCACATTTTGTCGCCAGTTTATTAGGTAAACTTAACTAAAATGAATTGCTTCTAATATAACAGTCTTGCAATAATCGTACCTTCATGAAGGTTATAATGTTCAGTTTTTGTTGATACTGTTTTAGAGAGGTGTTAATTAGATGCTAATTAAAATTATTGCTTCTAATATGAGCAGCAGTAGCCTCATATCACAACAGCTACTGTATGTATTAAAACCTGCAAATTTAAGATGAGTCTAGTATCAAAAAAGGAAAAACTAAGTGATAAAATGTGTTGCTTATAGACATGTCCATATATAAACATTGTTTGTGTAATGATCACAACCTTCTCAATTGCTCACATTACAGTGTACAAAGCTTGCAAGCGAAGCAAATCCCCACCCTGCAGCTTACAGCTTAGATAATCTAAATTCAATATGTCTTCAAAACAAGTGTCTACAGTATCACCATGTGGAAAGAATAAGCACCCTTCCTCCCAGCTGGAAAAAATAAACACATTTATTTGTTTACTCAGTGCATCTGGTGTTCACTGAATGATACTTGCGATTTGGTTTTACAACAAAAAGGGACATTTGATGTTTACAGTTTTGATTACTTTAAAATCAACAAAGCTATGCGCTACAACAAATGTCAGACTATCATGTACAATGCTGCCTGAAATATTTACATAGCATTTGCAGTCTCCAAAATATGCATTTGCATCACAAAATAAGCCAGTGGCACTTCAAAAATTGCTACTCAGTAGTTGCTATGAGCAGCAGTCAACAGGGGGAAAGCATTAGCAGAAATTGAATTGGTTTTGAATTGCAGTATATTGTATCAAATTCATCTGTATCATTTTAGGGTTAGAGATTTGGGTATCTGACTGTGGATTGTGTAGCTAAATACATACCAAATCACCTGAGTGGGAAGAATACACTCCCCTAACATCTATCTGTCTATCCATTCATCGATCATATAGTATGGTGAGTACATTCACACACTGATTGTTCCATTCTCTTATCACTGAAATGCTTACACACTTGTTGTGCAAGTTCAATGACAAGCGATTCATCCCTATTTGAGGCAATGCACCATGTTTTTAAGGTCAGGTCAGTATGCATACCAACCACAGGCTTCTGTTGGTTTGAAGTGGGTGCCTTTCATGGAGTCTTGGTATTTTGGCCAAAATTTGAAGAGGGTGTACAATGAAAAGGTTTTGGTAGATGTCACACCTTCAGTGTTCTTGCGGTGTGAGGATCTCACAAAGAAGCCAGGAAAGAGTAATGAGGTCTGTCATAAAAGATTCACAATAGTCCCTTTGAACACAGCCTTGCCACTGTTGCTGTGGAAACACACCTTCAGGCCACTTAATCTGCTCCATCAAAATAGCATTGAACACAAAGGTGCCAACTGCCCTCAGTACACCTTTAGATTGGTACAGACATACAAATGGACATACCCTTTACAAACCCGCATATACGCATGTAAACTATACATGTACGGGATAGTTTAGAGTTTAAATTCATCACCACTATCTAATGACTGACTGATGAATCCAAAAGAAAAGCCAGTCGGGTTACTGATAAGTGGTAATCCAACACCTGAACAATATCTCTTCTGACCTTACACTGTCAGTATCAAAGACCAAGAAGATGGCACACACGTGTCACGTTAAAAACAAATCAAGACTCCCATCTGCCATTGGACTAAGGCCACTAGCTTTTTTATGCATGTAGTTAGCTTCCCACAGGCTTATGCTATAGCCATGAGTGGAATAGCTAATGCCCCCACTAGGAGGCTCACCAGTTGGCCTCGTTATATGGACTAAAATTACAGGAACCTTAGCACTGTGCTCATGAGCTACCATGAAGGCTAATGCCAAACCCTGTGACCAGTGGATGACCCCCTCTACATCCTGAATCACAGCCATATGTGGTGGCTACTTTTTAACTGTCCATGTGGCATATTCCTTCTGTGGACTGCTGTAATGTTGTGAGGGGGATTCCTCAGTTACTAACAGGATTAAAACTGTGTGACATTTCATGAATACTGTAGCAGGCTGAGGACCCTCCTGAGTTCAGGCATTCAACAAGGCTGTAAGAACCTTTCAGGGCAAAAGTTATGTACAATGGACATGGTCTTAGAATGGATTCAGCCCACAACACCAACAAGTACTTTTAGACTTAGACTGGATTCAGTCACATCCCTCTGATGCTATTAAATGAAAATGCTGTCTCACAAATTCTATAAAATATTTATATTATCCAAAGCTTTACTTTTTTCTCTTCCTCCTTTTTAAAACAATCAAAACAGAACTCATTCTGTTTACAGAGTTGAACAGGTTATACCTTCTGGCATATGCAGCAATCTAAAACCCAGGCAGCATATGCATGGCCCAGACAAACAATCAATCAATAAATACACACACACACACACACACACACACATATATATATATTTATTTTATTTTAAGAATTCAACTCAGTGTGTGGCATTATGAGCAAGCTTTGCGTAAAACAAAGAGAGTTTGTAGGGAAATTCAAAGTTTTCAGCATTTTAACAGGACACCTAGCACACTTCTTGCACAATACAACTAAGCAGAAGACAAACTACTTTGCATTTTTGGAGGGTGCCCTTGGGAAAGCACTGAACATAAACTAAACCCCTGCACCTGGGGGAAATTTATGTTGTGGATCTTTGATGATATTTGCAATTGAATTTTTATTGCACAGCTGATGGATGTAATAAACCAGGATAATTAACAGAGAAGAAACTGATTACCTTACTGAAAGTTATTTGGTTCATCTGTGACTATAGTTACAACACAAGGACAAGCAGATATATGGTCAATGTACTGTAAAAAACAACACACTGGTAAAACACAAGCTTATTACAAATACAAAGTGGTGTATATTTAGAATGATATTTCAACACAGTGTAAAAGGAGGTGACAATATTACACAGAACATTAATGTTCCACAGAACAAACACAACAACTGTACGCTGCATGAGGAGTGCATTTTTGGAAACATGATCAAGGCTGAAGAGTGAGACACCACTGGTCTAGAGAACGAACTGGCAGATAAACTGGAACAAGGACGCCTGGGCAAGACCTGTAAGTTGCAACGCTGAAAATGAAGTTGTCAAGCTAAATCCTATAAATATTAAAATCTGTAATTCATGGGACTGGATCCAAGCAAGAACAATAGATAAGCAAAATAATGCTATTCAAATGTAACTGAATAATGCATGCCACCATTACCTAACATTAGTCAAGTGATTTCAGGTGAGTGAAAAACAATAATTGTTTCCCATAAAAGCACTTCCTACCATTCTAAGGCCATTAGCTTCGCATAAATAATCACAGAACTTTCCTCTCACACGGAACTTCACTCCTGAAAAACACATCTCGAGCGAGGTAAGTGACTTTTATTTGGAAACATAAATAATTAAGCTGTCCCTTTAGTCATTGTTGCCTTTAGAGCAGGATAGGTAGCTTCTTACAAAATCAGCACAAACAGAAATTTATTAACTCTTTTATTCAAACTTCTTGAAACAGTTTTGTGTAAAGGGTCTTAAGTAAACAGAAGTGAGGGACACTTTCATGTGTTTTGTTCTACATAAAAGCTGATATAATGGCTAGCTGAGACCTAATTGCTCCATTTTGTATGGCCGGAAAAAAGCCGCTTTGATTACTTGCAAAGACTGTTGCAAAAGAGTTCTTGTGGAGCATTACAGTTAGTTATAAAGGCCGTCTCACTAAAGACCACTATATGACTACAATGCAATATCCTTACATGACACCCATGGCTCACGAAGCCTCACAGTTTCTTCATGTGCTGGGGACTATTTCTCTCACATTGCCTATAAGGAGGCACTCTCCACCAGGGAAGAACAACTAGACACACATTCACAGACGACTACAGACTCACAGTGCTGTAATCTCTGCTCGAGGGTACACAATCACACTTTCACACAGCTGAAACTCCCTCAAAGTTACTACTTGCACGAGGCAGCCAGGAAACTAGAGGGAAAATAAAGGTGAGGTGAGAAATCGGGGGGAAAAATGAAGGTGATACTAAGTTATGACAGCTTTGTCAGGATGTCATGAGAAGAACTTGTTTTATTCTTTAAAGTCTAGCTTTTTTTAATGCTTGGCTGTCTGTCCACTTAATTGCAGTGACCTGCCTCAGGGAAATGGAGCATATGTGTACTGCAATTTCTTTGAAAGTACAAAGATGAAATGCTTCTAAAAACAGCATTTTGAGGTTCCACGTTTTTTAAAGATTTGCTAAATAGTAAAAAGCATGGTTTGGTAACATTTCTGAAATATTTGACTTTTATAGTTGCTAGCTTCAGTTGGTGCTAAAAAGCTTATTACTGTCATATCCCATTCTAATTTACTGCTACTGAAATTGTTAATTTGAGACTATTCAGCCTCTTTGGTGGCCTATTTTAAACCTTCATCTTATGCCTGGAGCATTGATGTAATTTTATTATTTTCATTGTCTAACACACATTATTACATCCAAACTTAAGTATTAACTTAAGTATTAATCAGGACCCTGAATAAGCTAAATGTGGGTTGCCACGCAGGGTGCAGGAAAATCTGTACATTATTTCACAGGTTTACTCAACTGAAGAGCCAGTTTAGTTTTTATCTTTCTAATGTTGAATGTGGGTCAAATGCAGACAATATTATTCTTCCAAAGAATCTATTTAATCGTCCGCTGTGACAGACAGTACCACAGAAGAAGATGTGCTATCACCTGCCAAGAGAAAATGAGGCTAGGTTGTGCCAAGTGAGGGAGAGAGTGTGAAAAAAATTGTTGCTTTTATAGAACATCAGCAATTGAAAATAAGACAGAAATCAGAAATGCACCTTACTGCCATTGGTGTGTGTCAAATAACAGGTGTGGCTGTCCTGATCCAAGGCGCCAATATTTTCTGTATTTTCTAATATTTTTACTCCCCTTGCCCTCAATCACTATCTTGAGGCACCATTAAGCATGGAACTTAAAAAATGGCTGTTGGTATGAAACTGCGGGTATGCTGGACAGCTCCCTGTTGAACTGTAGATGTGTGTGAGTAAGAGACAAGGAGCTCCTGAAAAAGACCATTCATGCCCAGACCTACTCGTAATAAAAGGTAGAAAAATAACCAGATGTTCATTGAATAAAGGGTGCATTAAAACATTTTGACTGGTGAAAGAGGGGGAATAAATAGGGATATTTTGAAGAAAACACAGGCTGAGACTAAAAAGATGACGATATAGAAGCAGAGGCCATAACAAATGAGAAACAGGTACATGGTGTTAATGCTTTGTTTTCTCCTAAAAACGCATCATTAAATGGCTATAAATCACTGCAATGTGCCCAATGGGTCGGTATTGATGCTGTTGCCCTCTTCTGAGAAATCGGGGACTTCTTCGTACTGATGACTATTACAGGTCAAGGTAAGTAGACAGGCCCTTTGTACTGGACTGTTCCTGACTAGGCACAAGTACGCAAGATAAGTGGGTAGGCAAATAAGAAAGGAGGGAGCAGCAGAGGTAACAGTGGGAGGTTAGATGGGCCAAAGATGAACCTGAATCGTATCCTAATTATTGCAGCACAGGGTGAGACACGTCTTCTCAGAACACCATGGGAAAGATGTGTTATGGAGAGTGGGAGTGTGAAAGTTTAAGTTTTGACATAATGTTAATTCCAAACAGCCGTGACAGCCAGTGAGGCTGCTGAGAAAAGGAGAGGAGGCGGCAGTGATGGCAACTTGCTACCAACTACTCCTAACAATGTTGAGAAATATTGTTAAAGGAGATATGTTATTTGTTTTGTGAAATGTTTTTAGTAGTAGTATTTGTTTAATCAGCACTGTGTTTACAACAACTGGCTGAGGAGAGCATCTATACTGGAATGCATGACACTTGATCAGGGCCATGAATACTTTTATTCATAGCGTCTTTATAGACAATAATTCCCAGTAAACAACCCTCAGGGGAAAATTAGAGAAAAGTCTGAATAAGCTGCATTTGTCAACAAATTAGTCCTATACGCTGTAAATAAAGCATTTGTACATGCTTTTTTGTTTTTCCCCAAGACCACTTTGATTGTATCAAAGATACATAGATACACAGTTTTTTCTATGAGCAGTGGTTACGCCATGGTTGGAAGGAATCTAATTTGCCAGCGCGCTTTGGTAGTAGCCTCAAGTAATAGTTTTGCTGCTTTATTGCTGGCAAGCTTTTCAATACACCCGGGAGCACTTTAATTTAATATGTCTCATCAAGATCAATAAATGTGTCTGAACTGTGATTCTTTGGGACATACTGCCCGTTAATAGGCCACAATGATTTTAGAGTGACCATTTTCCACAACCTCATATACGCAGTTTGGTGCTCTGCTATTCTGGAAATCAAGTCAAATCAAGCCAGAGAGCCACAGTACTGCCAGAATGTACAAAAGCAAAGCTCTTATGTACATTAACAGAAGCCTAAAAGGGAAAGATTCATTTTTCATTCACATAGCTCTTTCCATACAGTATGTAGCGAAGTGCACAAGGAGGGAAAAGATGTGGGAGGATGGGAGGGTTCCCAAAGCTGAGGAAAAGGAGGAGTTGTGGGAGCGCATAGAAGGTGCATGATCAAAGCCTATATTTTGAAATCACTTACTTCTCCATTAGTTTGATTAATGGGGCCAGCCTCACAGTCAGACAGAGGCAAGGGGCTTGAAAAATGATGCAATTACTGCTTTTTGAATAGAGGGCTACAAAGGCCTGCTTGAAAGGAGGATCTGTAGGAGATTCTACAGGGCATCCTGGACAGTAGACTACCTCCTTTTCATCCATCTATCCCTCCGCCACACACCCTGAAGCCCGACAGCACTACTATAACCCTTCCCCTCTGAGGCGTCTCTCATCAGGCTTAGTGGCATGCTTCACTGGCTCTCTCTAAGCTGGTGGACCATACTATAAATTGTGATTAATATATATCTGCAGCATCTTTTAATGTTTGCATCGCATTCTGTTTAACAGACAATGTTGCACTTTATTCTTTACTAAATAAATTTTTTTGGCAACATGTATTTCAGTGCATTTAAACCCACATTTATGTTACAAATGCTTTTCAAACAATATGAAAATATTATGTATCCTCTTGGCTGTTAACTGTAATAGTGATGTTTTAATAAAACAGTATGACAGTTATCTCCAAAGGCTTTGAAATGTGGTCCACTTTAATTTGGTTGAAATAATTACACACATATTGCATACAACAAAAGGAAGCCACTATATCTTCTCTCAGCCAGTGTAGCTTGTAAATGAAACGAAAAGGGAAAATGTACAATTTTAGTAAAAGAGACTGTTACATCAATATATGTAATTACCTGAAAAAAGCTGTAAAGATTTACAAAAGGATCACTTTGATAGACTTTTCATCTGTACATGAACCTAGATGAACTTCACAACTGATGTCATTGAGACAATAATACTTCCATTGTCCAATTCTAGCTGCTTTTATGAGCCACTGTGTGTGGGAGTCTACAGGAGACTAATGGCAAAATGTGAACTTGTGTATTGGGACAGTACTTGGGCCATGAAAGAGCCCATTTTCACAAGAACAGACAAGAATGCAGATTGAGAAAGGCCTTAAAGCAACAGATTTGTCTGTTGGATTTCAGGTTTACTAATTAGCTCAATCATTGCACCACCAAGACAATGAGAGAAAGAGATTAAACAACAAAATGAATAGAAGAAAGACAAAGAAAGACAAAGAAATAGGGCATATAAGGCAGAATTCATACTTGTCAAAATCTTTACAAGCCAATGCATTGAAGTTTTCAGCTGAGTGCAGCAGGTACGTGGAAACTCTTCTGGAAAGTGGAAAGGGCAGGAAAACCTTTACTTTTATTCTGCAGTTCTTAAAGGCCATCCAGTCTATGTAGTTTTAGGTAATAACTGCTTTTATAACTACAATTACATTTCTCTGTGGGGAATCCTGATTATTTCTATAATGAGACAGCAAAAGTCTATTTTCTGGCCGGGGTAAAATAACACATGGTCACAATGCCCATGGTTGAATGTAGCACCACAGTCACCTGTGATGTTATGCCAGTGTGTGTGCCTGCATGCTTGCTTGTTCGAAAACATAGGGAGGGAAAAAGTCAGAGGGATGAGGGAAAATGGATTCACAGATTCATGTAGTACATTTCTAACATGGTCCAATTTTTTATTTGACAGAAGGCTTCTTGGCATGATAATGTTGTCAAAATTTCAGCTCTAAACTATGCTTAAATTAAATACGAGATCATGGGTAAGTGTTGGAACAATTAATCAAGCAACATTCTTGGCAGAGAGTGAAATCCAAGTTCAGAATATGTCCCCTGTGCTCATTTGCACATTAGCATTTACAGTGATTCTCTCCAGAGTGCTCTTTGGGTTGTTACATCAAAATCAGTCAAGGATTTCATTCAACGCTCCCAATGCAAAGTAAATCAGCAAATGAAAATGCAGAAACACTCACAGCCTTATGAAAACTCCCACAGACTTGTCAGAAAAAAAATCTTCCCAAAACAGCAGGTTTCTGTACTGAGGTGTTGATGACCTGGTGCATAAATAATAGCATTGAATTATTGGGACTGAATCCACGGTTTGAATTACGGGGGGGGGGTCTGACCCCCCTAGTTATGGTTTGGACCCCCCCAAAAGAGGTCAAACCAACAGTTCAGGGGGGTCTTTCTTACCTGTATTTGTAAATATTACAATATATTTGTGTACTCAGTACTCAGGCCTTATATTCAAGAATCTTGAAATACAATTTCAGACACCCCTAAAATGGACCGTACCATTTCCTAACATTGACGTTAGTTGAACATGTCTGTCTGCATCACTCGCAGCGCAGCTGCTCCAGTCCGGTGCATCACACGCTAATGGAGACGCAGCAGGTTAATGTCAGTAGTTGACTATCTAGCTGCTTTAATACACTTAACTTTCCTACCTTTAGAGATTCATAATTAGCATTTCTTTTACTTAAAATGAGCTATCTGATGTTAGCTAGCTGAGAGCCCACCCATTCATTATAACAATGTAATTTCACATTTTATGTAATTATCAGCTAACACTGGTGTTTAGGCATGAGCAGTGAAATTGGGGATTAGTTATTGTAGAGATACATTTTTACATCAATGTATATAATTCCTATTCCCCAACAACAGTGTATGACTACTGTTTTATTGGACACAGATTACATAATTCACAGTCAACATTAGCAAGACAAAAGGAGATATTTGCTAAAAAAGAGTAAGCTGAAACTTCAAACTTGATGAGTATGATAAAAATAAGGAATTAGAGATAATAATAATCCAGACTGTATTCTATGTGTCTTCAGTTCTGTATCAACACTGTGACGGTTTGTTTTGAGTGGCCATGATGGTCTGCTGTTGTGTGTCTGACTTGCTGGCAGTTTTGCTCTAGAATACCATGAACTGGTGTAATGAATTTGATTTATCATCATCTACAGACTGATGACATTAGTTAAATAAGCAAGGATATTGTAAGCATTGTAAGATTTTAGTTCACTAAAGCCCATGCCTGTGCTGAACTGGGTTTTCTTTTGGACGTGGAAAAAAAGTTGACCCCCACTGTTGTCACTGTATAATTCACAACCTGACTGAATCCATAATACGCATGATTAGGGATATGTGGGAATGTATATTGCTTTGAAAGCTTCCAAAATGTAATAGTCAATCAAATGACATATTACTGTAAACTACTCACTATGAATGTTTTTCTATGTAAAAGTAAATATAAATGGTCTCTTGTTTACTGAATTCCTTAATAACCAACAAACCTGAGGCAAACAAACAAATCAGAAACAGCTGCAACATCAAGCTGCTCTAGTAATTTCCCGTAGACTGACTGATATACTGAAAAATACCTAAATAAAAATATTTATGCAACTAATCTCACTTTTATAAAATGCACATTTTGTGGAAATGCCACCTGCATATCTTCACATACAGCATTTATGCATTAATGAGATACAGTATAGGGTTATATTTTTTAAATGTGGGTGTTAACACAGACCTGCAAATGAGACATCAAAGGAACATATGAATATGCATGTGCACATGTTGAACACTGACTCATACATATTTGTGTAAGAGCAAAATAAGGAAAGGAAAAAGTAAGCAAGTAAAACAGGTAAGAAAAGGGTAATAGGACACCTGGGCTGGAGTTTATATTTATATTCTTTCCACAGGGGCTGTACTTTAATTGAACATTTTCTTCAGAGCTTTTGGACTGTGGTAGGCTGTGTGCTGGGTACCAATACAGTACTTCTTTTCCAAGTGGTTGGCTTTGCAATTACCCTTATAACTCTTACTGTATTTTGAGTCTGCCACTTGGGAATTGGGCAATAATCCTGAGCCCACAGCAACAATTTCACAGAGAAAGAACTTGCCGACAATATTGTAGGGTTTTGGTATAATTGCATCTCATGCTATGCTGCAGGGAGACAAATATACAGTGATAAAGCTATTAACATATACAGACAAAGTAACTGTATTTTGACTACTCCAATTTAACAAGAATATGAACTACACAAGTGTTTTCAAGTTTAAGAGTGAACTTAAACTGAAGCAAAAGGAGAACAACAGGCTCTAAAGAGAGCAACTGCTATTTAAAGGACTTCTGACACTCATGTACAACTCTAGAGGTCACCAGATAAATGAGATTGACTTCACCGGGTGCCTTTTATGAGATTAACTGTTTTCCCTCCTGAAGAAATAAAAATTGCCCAAGGCATTTACTGTTTCAATAATGCTAAGCATGACTCATAATCGCAAACATCAATCAAAGTTTATCACCCTCTGTCAAGACATGACTGTGTTTTGGGTGCTGCCACTGAAAAACATAAACTGAGATAGGTTTTTGTTCTGTACACCTTAGTGTATTAAATACTTCCTATTCTTACTAAGCAGAAGCATAAGGGACAAGGTTAGTGATATCACAGGGGCTAGGAAGCTATTTAACGTGGGGCAGTGGTGCCAATATTGTATTGTTTTCATCACTTTCATCATCATCATAATAATTACTTCTACCACCATCATCACTAACACAATGTTCAAGTTATTTACCCTTTGAAGGCCCTTTTCCCATATGACATTGATTAATGTGATGGGATAAGCAATCACCTCAAATACACCACAATTTTAATTCTCCAGCATTAGTTATGAAAAAGCAAATTATTTATGAAAAGCTCTTTAACTTCAGCAGATGATTCATACTTGTGCAAGTAATAACAATCCATCAAGTAAAGAGCTTGCCAACTGCCCTGGTTTCAATTTTAATACCAGAGTTTGGATATACAACCATTTCTCTTGATTATTCTGCCCTCCCATGAAATATGTACCTAAAGAGGTGGCTTTATTTACATTTTGTTGGGAGTAAACTACTTTGTTACAAAGTGCTGTGCTGTCGGAAGTGTAATGCATGCATACAGGCAAACACATTCTGAACATTTCAAACACGTGGCCACAGAACGTTAAGTTTTTCACCAGCTCCCAGGAGGTACCATTAATTGATCATGGACAGAGAGGGAGCCATCTATTAATTACCTGTCAAACTGTACCACTTATTCATCACACAAAGCATTTAATGTTTTCTCTGTGTGCACTACAGTGCCTCCACGCTCCATGGTAATAACAATTGGCCTATTATGGAGAAAAATCACGTGGAGTTGCTGAATGTAGTCACACCAACTAAATTGTTTTGCTGTAAGCCGGGAATGGGACTGGAGTTATACAAGGGCTACAAAATGACACACTACAACACATCTAATACTAACATTTGGGTCTATTATTGTCTGTACTGTACTCATTATAGTGACTATCTCCATTTTACTAAATTAATGCAGGGGAATAAAGACAACTGATGGTAAAGTGTATGAATCAATACCATAATGCATCTGTGTGTAACACAAACAGAGATATGACATAACAAATAGAGAAAGAGAATATTACAGAACAAATCAAGTTTGTAGAGAGGATGAAAAGTTAACAGAGGAAGAGAAATGGAGACATAGACCAAAGTATACAGTGCAATAAGAGAGGAGAAAAAAGAAGATGATGTTGGGGGGGGGGGGGGCAAGGGCAGAAAGATAAAGTGTCCATGTAGAGAGAAACATGAAACCATTAAGATGGGGAAAAATACAAAGAGGAAAAGAGGGAATGTCCTGTAACAGGGACAGAAAGGGGAAAAGAGACAAAGAGAGATAGAAGAGGAGGGAACAGAGGGCAGAGGAGGATGAGATGTAGGACAATGATAGATCGTTTTCTGCCACGCTCAATTTGTCACGCTGTTATTTGGGAGGAAAATGGAATAGAGGAGCAGCAGTGAGGGTCAGAGGGAGAGGACAGGGGTCCAGAGGTGGGAGCGTTAAGCCAGGAGGGAGCAACGCCAGCGGACAGTAAGCTAGATAAACTCCACGCACCTCTTCACCTCCGACCTTCAACAGATGATCACTGAGGTTACAGTGTTCTGAAGACTCCATCCCGGTAACTGGATGACTGGTGACTAGATGACGTTTATACATGACTTTGTGTGTTGGATAGATGTATTTGGCTCTTATTCAGTTATTTAAAGATGCCCTTTATGTTGTGGTGGCAGCCCGGCTGACGGTGAGTGTCCTGTTTATTTCTCCTTTTGCTTGTGATTCTGTTTTCCCCTGGTGTTTTCCTGTACTCTGCCTGCCTCCCTTTGTCTCCTCCCCTGCGTGTGCTCTCCCTCTCTCTCTCCCTCCGCTCTTGAGCCCAGCCAACGACCCGCACCTGCATCTCGTCAGCCACCTCCTCTGCCTGCCACACCTGCCAGCAATCAGCCTACAGTACTTCTACCCCGGTTCTCCAATCAACCCCTGCTTGATCGTCGTTGCTCCTTCACCACTCAAGCTGTTGCATGTCATTTTTGTTTCCCTGTGCTTTGTTTCCCTTGTGACTAACCCTGTCTGTCTTGAAAGCTTTTGGTGGCTGAACCTCATTTGAGGGATCTTGTCCCCCCTTCGGACGCTAGCTTCGTCCACGCCATATCCCCTCCACTCGTGAAGGAGTCCCGAACATGCGCCTGCCTCCCCTGCTGGTGTCTGCGTCGCCCTTCGCCAGAAGATCTGCGCAAGGTGAGAACCATCATGGACAACCTTCTCTATGAATTAAGGACTGAGGATTGGCACGAGACTGGAAGCGCTGGACCGTTTTGAGAAGGCTCTGGACCAACAACCCTGCCTACTGAATGCTCCTGGTGTGGCAAGGCTGGCTTGGGAGGTGGGCCTTCTCAAAGGATCCCTGCTATCGGCTCTGAACTCCCTCAGTGCTCCTCATGCTGGGCTTAACATGGGGCCTGCTAGCCCCCAACCTGTCTCTCCCAGCCTGCCAGCGCCGCTGGCCAGCTGGTTCCCCCTGCTACCGCTTCGGCGCCGGCCCTCAGCCCAGCAGACCCGTCCCTGATTTCCCCTACTACTGTCTCGCTGCTGGCCTTCAGCATTACTCCCCGGCCTCTGGAGAGGTCTCGCCCTCATCCCAGTTGCCCCTTAGCCCGACCTCCGGAGAGGTTATGCCTTCTCCGCCGGCCTCTGCTCAGCCCCCCGTGGACCTTAGCTCAGGATCTCGACCTCCGGGCTGTCCACCTGAACTCCCCGGTTCCCCTGCTCCGCCCTTGGGGGTCCCTCTGCCCTTGGGACACCCGTCTGAACTCCCTGGTCCCTCAGTTCTGCCCTGCCCACTCGCCTGATTTTATTTATATTCCCCAGCCCTGTCCCCCTCTCGAAGTCCCTTGTTTTGGACCCTAGACCCCGCCAGCTGGATCCTAGTGCGACTCCCCCCAACGGACGTCTGCTGAGTCCTCCCGGCCAACTGGAAGGCCCGCCTAGAGGCGGCCATTGGGGGGGCCCTGTTGTGGTGGCAGCCCAGCTGACTGTGAGTGTCCTGCTTTTCTCCTTTTGCTTGTGACTCTGTTTTCCTGTACTATGCCTGCCTTTGTCTCCTCCCCTGCGTGTGCTCTCCTGAGCCCAGCCAACAACCCGCACCTGCATCTCGTCAGCCACCTCTTGCCTGCAGTCAGCCTCCTCTGACAGTACTTCTACCCCGGTTCTCCAGTCAATCCCTGCTTGATTGTCGTTGCTCCTTCACCACTCAAGCTCTTGCGTATTCTGCATGCTTTGTTTCCCAAATGTCTAACCCTGTCTGTCTCCCCTTCAGGTTCACTCACCTCCGTCCTCTGTTCCATCAGCTGGGCTTGCCACCCTGCCCTCTCCCCTCAGACCTCTTCCATGGAGTCCTCCCGGCTCCTCCCCATGCCTCGGTCCCCAGTGCCCCGACTCCCTTGTCTCCGTCTCCTCGGTTCCCTGTGCCAGGGTTTCCCCGGCGTCCGCCTCTCCCTCACCTCCAGTCCCTCAACCCCTTTTCCCCTTCAATAAAACCTGTGTTTGGGTCCACTCTGTCCCCACACCACAACACTATTAAAAGTAAACAAAAATCAGCATGAGTTTACTAGAGATGGGAGGACTCTTCAGCCTGCTAAAAAACATACAATGTATAATGTCTTCTGTGGCTCTAGAGGAGCTTTGGCAAGTCTGAGAAAATAACCCAGATGATGTAACCAAGGTTGAGTCTGGAAAACCAAATGTATAACAGAGCCTGTCACAAACCAGGGATGTAGAGTATGAAAGACAGGGACATTGGCTGGTATATCAAAAGATGCTACTGAACTCAATTATGGAAAATGTAGGATCCAGTTTAAAACTTGAAGCTTAAATACATGATACCTTGCTGCACAGATTTTGAAGACTATTTTTATGGAATTGAGCCATTTGACAACCCTCCTTGAAGTAAAGTGTTTTGTTTCAGCATCAATAGCCCCTTTAAATCCCCCTCCTAGGTCACAGTTGAGTTTCAAGACAACAGTGTGCAGGAGTTTAGTTTTAGCAGCTTTCTGTGTGCACCAGTTTGTCTATGCTCCATGGTAATGACACTTGGCCCATTACAGAGAAGAATTTGAGGTATTGAGAAAAAATTGGGGATATTTTAGGGCACTAACAAAACCAGCAAGTGTAGCTGTATCATGGGTTGTGAAATTTGACACTTTTTATAAACATGCAGTGAGCTATTAGCTAGCACTTATTTTTATCCACAGTCCTTGGTTGGCCTTTAGACACAAACCATTTTACAAAACCTAGGAATTCAATTCAAACATTGAAAAGATGCTCAATAGCAAATACATACTGTATGAATTCCATTTCAGGAAGTGTATACAGTAGTTTATAATTATTTATAGATTAGTGCACAAATGCAGTTTTTTAGAAACTGCCCTAGCTTTTAAATTGGGACATTATATGGCAGCTATTGTGTTTAAGATGTAACATGACTGAACCAAAATGGGGACTTCTCCCGTCAACTGAAGAAGATATTCATCTAAATAATCACGCAATCAGTAAACAAGATTAAATTCCCAGACTGCACCCGTTGTCTGTTTATACAGTACAGATAATCCTGATACTGTGTAATCTCTCACACAATGTCCTCTATTTAAAACTTTACCTGCACTCCCCCTACTAAGTATTGGCCATCCCTAATGGGTTTCTTTGTTTGTTTCACCTCCATAAACTCTCCCAGCCTCTGATTCCAAATGATGTCACTCAACCCACGGTCGCCTTCATTTGTATTCTGGGCCAGTCTAATTGAATCTTCTGGGTGGCTGCAAGAGTGTTTTTCTACGGCATTAAAAAAAATACAGGCTGAAAAGTACTTCTGGAGCTTTGTAATTATACCTGGCCTCACTCATTAGCACTAAGGGAGGGGGTGTAGACGGAACTGGCAGTGATGGATCTGGGGAAGGAATGAGGGGTGACGCAGTGAAGGTGTGCATGTGTTTGGGCACCCTTCTCTGTGTGTGTGTGTGTGTGTGTGTGTGTGTGTGTGTGTGTGTGTGTGTGTGTGTGTGTGTGTGTGTGTGTGTGTGTGTGTGTGTGTGTGTGTGTGTGCATGAAGGCAAAGGATGTTGTTTGTGCCAGCACTACGCTCCCCTGCACCAACACCATGCTCTCTGTGTCAGGTTAATGAGTCATGCTGGGATAAACACTTCCAGGTCATGGCCGGCTTTATTCCGTCTGAGGGAGAGGAGAAGTCCAGGTGCCAAGACACAACTGTGTTGGTTGCAGGAATATTTTTTAAAATGACAATGAGAGAGAGAGGAAAAAAACTGACCAGGGACAATTAGCAGAGCTATAAGAATCTAATGACTGTGATTGTTTTTGATGTAATAGTATAGCAAGTTGTGCTTCAGACATAGAAAAAAAATGGGGCAACAATAAGAACGGGAAAACGTGTGCAAAGAAAATGTACTGGGCACAACAAATGAAGATCTAGACACAGCAGATATTAGCTGTTGCTGCTGAGAAGTGTTGTAGGAGGAACATGGTCTTAGACCTTCTCTACGGTTTAATAACAACTTAAAGTGCTGAATAAAATTAGAAGTTACTTTTGGACTGACAACATGGCATGGCACTGAGCAAATGATTTTTTACACCTTTTGTAAGTCTGCCATCTATTATTGGAACATTTATAAAAAAAAACAAAAAAAAACATAAATGCACCCTGCCACATTAAAGTCGACACAATCTTCAATACTCCCCACAGTGTTTTCAACCTGGGACACACTTTGACAAAACAACTGTGAAGGACACAGAAATGTTACAAAGTAAGAGCTTACTGTCAAGAGCTATATGGTGTGGGTGAAGTGTCTTTAATGTGCATGTCCGTGTGTGTGTTGTGCCCCACAAGCTGTTACTGAATTCCCCAAGCAAGAAAAGCCATCATTGCTGTCTTTTTCCAAAGCACCCCATAATGGCATGTCAACTCGGGCCACTTTTAAATCACCGTCCACATGCGCTTGTGACAATAAGACGGAAGAGTCCTTGGCATCAAAATACCATTTCCAGCAAGGCCAAATGTGTTTTTTACATCTTACGCTCAAGTGTCACAAGGGTCCATTTTTAATCAGCAATTCATGGTCTCAAGTTGTGACCAGAGGTTGTGACGAGTGACTCTGTTTCAGACGCCGCAACCTTGTCTGCCATGCAGTGTAATGGGTACACAGATGTGTTCTAAAAGCCCGTCTGTGCTTTTGTTGTCATTTAGAAAAGAGGTAACTTGAAGTTTCACTGTTAGGTGTGAAGTTTTTGAAACGAGTGGACAAAAGAGATGGAAGATGGAATTATATTCTGAAATACTATCATCAAGCCAGATTTGTTGAACTCGTGTGAAGTTCTTCTGAGAGAGCTAGCAAATTAAAGTAGGTTTCATGCCACAGTTCTGCTGAATAGAAGAAATGACCTTGAAAGAGTACACAAACAGCTCCAGTACATTTGATCAGTGATGCCAGCTTCCTTTTGAAAGAAATATTTGGATGTTGAACAAAACATTGGAATTTGGAATTTGGTTGGCAGAGATGGTCCATAAAGTGGCAGATTGAGGAAAAAGCAAAATACCAAAGAGAACCAGCTAAAACTTAAAATAAGGCTTGAGGAAAATGTGGTATTCCACTCCCTCCAGTCTAGCAGGTTCATCTGTCTCACTTTAATCATTTTAGCTTTTATTCAGGGTTTCACATTTTTATCATGTAGTGACAGTTTCAGGTTATCTGTGTTTCAGTTGGAGGTTTTGTGACATAGTAATGATACAAATTAGGATAATATTTACTCTCAAAGACAGGTAGTGTATAATACAGTATATTCTGCCACGGTTGAGCCACAAGTTCTGACATTTTTTTTATTCCTGCACAAAAATGACTCAAAAATAAGCGATGCAATTTGCAATTAGTCAGGCAGGTGTTAATATTAAATTTGAGTGGCTTTACCAAATTTACATGATGATAATTATGAGCTTTTCTGTGCAATATGTCAGAATTTTAAAATCAGATGATCGTACACTGAGTTTTTTCAATCACATTTAAAGAGAGTGACAAGGGGAGTAAACAAGGTACAATTTAGTGTTAGCTGATTTGTTTTTTTTGTTTTTTTTAAAGGAAAACACACTGCATCTCCTTACAGCACAGTTCATTTTACCTGTCATGGTGGGAGAAACTTTTAATAAACTTCTGAACAAGTTTTCATCTTTTCCACATTAGATGTGCAACAGATTAAAAAATGTATACCTGTCAAAATCCATCCCTTAATTATCTCTGAAAACAGCAGCCATCTTTTTCCACTGGTTTTAAAGTCCTTCCTTCTTAAATAGGTACTGTCTGTCAGATACCATACTTAGCTCCAGCCTCTCAGCACTCATCTCTTTTGTCTTCACTGCCATCTCATCCATTAGATTTCACCCATTACTGTTTCATACACAGGTGGTTTATTATGTTGGAAGAGCCCTTTGTAGCTCCGCATCTTTCTCATCTTTGACCTTTCCTCCCAACATCCATCTCCCTCAGTCCTTTTTTTCTATCCCTGCCTTTGTATGCCTCTTATTTGTGCCCCCTCTGTTCCTGCCATCCTCTCTTCACCCTCCTGCCACCCGGTGCAGCATCTCTTCGTCCCACTCACGTTCCCTGGCAGCAGGCAGCAGTCCTTGTCACTCTTGTAGCTTGTTGTAGCTGCCGCACAGGAGGCATACCTCACTTATCCATCAAATGGCCTGCAGAGCCGGCATGCCAACTGATTTATGCTCTGATTTCTGTTATGCCACGGCCATTTTTTTACATTTTAAGTGTGCCCTAGTGGTCGATTTGAATGACGCTTTCAGGGTATTTCCCATAGGGATGTCAAAATACCAGATATTTAGTAGGCAATACCAGTACCACGATTCTTGATTCCCAATTTGATACCACGGCAAAAAACAGTAACTCCTGTGTACTTCCACATACACTCCTTAAATTAATAAAAACATTTGATATTACAAAAAACAATAGTGACATGTTGCCTTCAAGTAGGCTAATAAATAAAAATGATATGGGTGAAAGGAAAACTGCAGCTATGGCTCAATGACTGTAAGAAAACAGCAAAGGTTACACACACACACACACACACACACACACACACACACCATTAGACTGGAAATATTTATTTAAAACGCTAATGTTTTGATGACAGATGCCTGACTAAATGTTGAGGACAGTAGCCTACTACTACGAGCTATAGTTATATTACGTTAGCTTAAACCCTGTAGCCTTTAGCGTTTAGCCGTTGCAAACATCGTATAGAACATTGTTGGCTAGGCTACACAGCGATGCCAGCAGTCTCAAAGAAAGCGTAGCTGTCACTGCAGCCGCACTTGTCGCCCTTTTTCACGTGTTGGATCGGTACCTATGGTACCTAAAAAACTACCGTCATGTTTTCAGAATTCATATTCAGTACAGGTACTTAAATTGCTTAAAGCATTTTAATCAATGTTGGTGAAAATGAATGACTATCTCCCAAAGCCAGAACACAGGGAGCCAAAAATCTAATTTGGGTGTCTTCAAGATATATAGCTTGGAGCTGCACGGTTGACAATTAATTGGAGAGTGACTTTGGTAACTCATAAAATGTGTCAAGTTTTTGTACCTGAATGTGCATAATTTTATGTAAGTGATTTAGCAAATGCTCACTAATACAACCCAAGGACGTAGAAATGGGACAGTTGAAAGCTTAAAATTCCACTTTATGTCTCTCTAAAAGGCTCGCGTGACTCAAGTGAAGTTCCCCTATCATGAAGGGAACAGAGAGTATTTGGGTGTCAGGAACGAGGCGGCACTGAAGCTGACAGAAGACGCTACATCCTCTCATGGCCAAAGTGAACGAGAGATGAGATGGCAACTGTCTGGACGGGGGAAAACATGAGCCCAGAATTTCAGCATAAAACCACAGACACTGTCAATTACATATGCATCTTGTTCACAGTATGAGAAATGACTGTGGCCTGAGAGTAGACTGTAGAAGTGACTTGTGACGGAATGTGTTACTCAAGGAAGTAGAGCATCATCAGAATTAAACATAAAGGAATATGTGATTTAGGATGACTTTGCCAACACACTTTTTGTCTTTTAATGTTAGTCAGGTGAATTAAGAACTTGAAATTAAAGTTATTAATATGGTCTAGCTTTATTAGTCATTTGATGAACTATAGGCCTAACAAATCCTTCACTTGCCTGATGCATGCTGGGACATTTTCCCCTCATCCCCATCTGTCCTTGTAGAGGAATAAGTAGCCATGGACACATTATAAAAAAATGGGCCCCTGGGCACAGACATGCACAAGATGCCCCACCCCAGACACACGCCAGCATTGTTTGTAGTTGTTTTGCACCTCTTCATGGGTCGTTTTGCATCTCTTTGTGGTCGTTTTGTGGTTCTGTGTAATCATCTTGAGTCTCTTTTTGGTTTGTGGCATCTTTGTAGTCATTTTGTATCTTTGTTGCCGTTTGCTTCTCTGTTGCTGTTTTGGGTCTCTTTGTGGTCATTTTGTGTCTCTTTGAAAACCTATTCATTTAATTAGGTATGAATAATGAATAAGCATGGAGTAGAGCAGAATGGAAGAGAGGAAGTAAAAAAAGAGCTGAACAAACTCTGAAACACACAGATGAAGAATTCAGGAAAAAGCGGGACACAGACCAGGTCTCAGTGGTAAACAGAACTGCTACACTGATATACCTGATCAACTTCAAATAGTTTCACCAACAACACTTATGCACTGAATTAATGCATTTTGTCACACCTTGCACAAATTGTCGAGGCCACTAATAACATTAAGCCCCCTAATTAACCACATCTAAACTTAACATTTACATTACCATCATGAAAAGAATTTTTGATCCTGCATTCTGTCGACTTTTAGTCACCATGACAACTTTAGTTTTTTCTCTCATGCTGAAACAGTTCATGAGTACTTAACTCTCAAAGGCATCGCCATCATTCTCCATTTAGATATTAGCATATTTACATTTTCTCCCCCAGTACCTCTGGTGGGGAGTTGGTACACTCCGTGACAACAGTTACTAAGGTATTAATGAAGCTTTGATGAATTTACAAATCTCCATCACTTCTAATATATTAACATATTCACAGGAGCATTTGGGAGCTGTGCTGAATGTGAAGCTGTGCTTATTTCTTAGTCCCCAAGATGCCTCATGTTAATTGTATAAGGAATGATAAAGAATAAAATTGGCAAGATTAAATGCAATATTATGAGAAGAAAAGATGTCTACAGCAGTTTGTGTGCATGTGTGTGTGTACTAAAACAGAATTCATTGGAGTACAGAAAAAGATCAAAGCAGTATGTCATTAATGAAACTTGAAAGGCTTGGTGTATTCACAACCTGTGCACTGATTTATTTGTCTATAAGTGCATCAGCTTTTAGATTAATAGTGGAATATTTACACAAAGCTAATTGGAATACAAGTGAAGTTCTTGACCTACAGTTAGTTCAGCTTTTTGCTACCGTATTTTCTCATAATAGATAGAAGAAAGCTAAAAGATGTGGAAGATGAAATGAGTCACTGCAGTAGATTGGGGATTCGCAGAGATAAAATTAAGTCCACTGAGAGTAAACGCTTTGAGACATAAAAACAATCACATATATACTGTAGGCCTATATGTCATTTGTTTTTTTTAAGGTTTCAAAACAATAAATCAGTTATTGAGGCGATTGCAGCACATACAGTACAGCACAGTACTGTCACATGCTCTCTTATCCTCCAGTGATCTTTAAATGCAAGTGAGCTCCACATGCAATAAAAATATGAAATTTGGACATTTTATATTCCTTTTATAAAGCATTCAATATATCACTGCTTTTGTAATTCCTTCCATTAATACTGTGACGCTAACTCATCTTCACTAAGTAAGATGGATAAGTATACTTTTGGTGGCCTATAGAAATGTCATAAAGTTTAATCTTTCTTTCATGGAAAGTTATATTACAGGAAATGTGAGGGTCTCCACTGAGAGCAAAACCTGTCTCAGTGTCCTGGCAACAAGATAATTTAAATGAAAACTCACTAAAAAGGAAACATTGGATAACATTTTAAGCAGTAATTAATATGTAATATGTTGATAATAATATGCAAAGTATAGGCTAAAATGAGAAATGCTAATACTTATTAACTATAAATGGACTATTTCACATATCATAAGATGACCAGCCTTTTAATTATCTGCATTACCGTCTACAATATATATTCACAGGGCAATAACAAACAGGGTGTGTACCTTTTATCAACAAACGTTAAAACAACCCTTTGTCAATTGGCCTGTACTTGAGGTCTAAACTTTTCATTTGAGTTGGAGAATCTCAATATTTTATCAGTGTTTCACTGTCCTTGCCAGATGAGCGGAAGATTAAGTGTCAGACTGTAACGTGTTTGCTGGGCAGAACAAGCCACTCAGCTCGCTTTTATGTTGCCATATTTTTCACTGTCTCCAACACTGCCAATGCCATGAGAGTCTGTTCTTCAATCATGCTGAAGCACTACAGTGCATAATTATTCAACAGGGTTTGACCAAGCGGTTATCATGAGTAAAACCCCTACAGATGATTAAAGGAAAATCTTACACCTCTGGCTGCCCTTAGTGAGGAGAACATAACATCTTGTTATGATAACATCTACCCCAATTATTTTTAGTTTACTGGTGTTTAGGTCAGCCATGGACACAGAAAGTCATATCTACATGTTCTCCTGATTCCAGCTGCCATAATTAGCAAACATGATGTGGAAGGAGAAAATAGAGGAGAGGTTAGTAAAAGCTTCCAACATATAGTATGAGCCAACATGCAAATCCCCGGTGGCTACACACTGAGTTTGTTTGAACTTTGCCTGGGGTTATATGCAGTGCTGCTGATCAGTACAGTAAACAAAACTCCCTTCGCTGGCAGTGCAGTGAAGGTTGAATGAATGTTTCACTGTAGAAATACTTACTGTAAATATTTGAAATATTTTATGCTGAATATTGGCACCTGAAATTAGGTTTTCTTCTGGCCAGCTCAATAGCAAAGGCCAAGCACGTCTCAGTCTGATCCCTGCCATCTGCTTTAGGTTTTGTCAGAACTCCACACGGGGTGTGGTTGCATCTTGTTTCATCAGTTTTATCAAGGTCGCTAGTGTGGTCTTAGTGGCAATGTAAACTAAGGGATTCATCACATATTACTCATTTTTTTGTTTTGTTTTTCATTTACTACAGTTGACACTGTGAAATGTTTGATCAGTTATCAGATTAGAGGTGCCAGGAAAATGTGTTTCCATTCATGGTTCATCATCTTTATTGAATAAATGCTCGTTTTCTGTCTGGCCCTTTCACTGTCTCTCTGCTTGTGTTGCTGAGCCCTTGACAAAGAAAATTCTCAGCAATGTAGCCTACCTGGTGGATGAAAACCTGTGCACCTCGGGGGCTCATGAGCAACACGGCCCGCCGTAGGGTGTCCCGGTACCGGTTGAGCTCCTCAGTGCGCATCGTGTTGAAGAGGTCAGTAAAGACTCGGCTGACGTTGCGGTCCACCCTCTGCAAGGAAACATCCAGACCCAGCCGAGATGCCTGGTCCATAAAGGTTTGCAAACCCCGGATATCTGGAGGAGAAAGAACAATAGAGAATGGGTGACGGGGGGAGTCAAACACAAAAAGAACAACACTATGTAATACAGTAGCCTACTGTATTCCCTGGGCATTTAATCAGAATTGTGGGTAAACAACCTGTCCTTTCAACACCTGCACATGCAGTCTATATTTTCAGGCATCATTCCAAAGGCTTCAAGGCAGTTTTTGTTCTTTGCTCCTGATCTGAAGCGTGACAAAACGCAACAAGCTCTCCTGTCTATCGGTTTCCTGGGGTTTACATGATATAAAACTGCAGGCAGATGTTGCTGTCCCCAGAGATCTACGTGTGTATGTGTGTTCACTGTACAGGAAACCACTCAGAAGCCTGAGCCGCACACACAAACCAAAGGTGATGTGCAGCAGAGGGCTCACAATAAGCACACCAATCCCAGCAGTCACAGGGGGGAGCAGCAGTCCAGCATGTGCCAAGTCATGCCGCATTATTAAGACAGGTTTGGCAAAAACTCTATGACCAGGCCTCTTTTTACATCCACAATGGGTGTGTGTGGTGTGTGTGTGGGTGTGTGTGTGTGGATGGGTGGGTGGGTTTTCCCTTGTTGCATCTCTGGAGGTTTGGTGAGTCATTGAGTGCTCTAGTGTTTTAGTACTGAGAACAGATAATATACATAATATACAGAGGCATAAACATACATTTAGCTGCATAAATGCACAACACACAAGCCTATAATATCATACTGTAGAGGTGTGTGGTCATTATTTGAAGTGATGGCGGCACACCGTTTTTAGATGCTTGGGTCAAAAACTGGAAATTAGGCTAATAAGACAGCTTTTGATCTGGTCTGAGCAGCGAAGCAAGATATTAGTGTTGCCCCCGTCTTAGTCTATACCTCAGGGGAAAGTGAAATAGCAATATAAATAAGTAACATATGAAGCAAGTCATAAAGAATTTGATGCAATTTTCGATTTTTCATGCAGTCACTGTATTGTAATTTTTTTGGGGAACTAATATAAAAAATAAAAAAAAGTACTCGCAGAATATAAATGTTCAAAGGGCAGAACAAGACATGAAATTAAATCATTCATCATGTTGAAACGTCGCCAAACTCTTACTGCAACATTCCTTGAAAACTCTTTTCCTTCCAAACACACACACACACAAACGCACACAAACACATACACCTCTTTGCTTTCTTTGTCTCTAAATTGAAACAATTACCCCTGGTGGTATTGCTTTGGATACAATAGGCAAAACCTCAACCTCTGAGAAATCCCTCCTTTTGTTAGAGTACAAACACAATTTGTAAGTTAATCATGGTTCCTTCCCTCCTGTTCCACGACTGGATCACTGCAATTAATTTTGGCTACACTATTTTCTATACACAACATTCAGCTGCAGACTATGGACTACACAGGACCTGATTTCATATTTAGTCTGCTCTTTTCTCTGGTATACCAAACCCCGATGCTATAAAAGGGATAACTATTGATGACTCAATAAGCAAACACATTACTAACTCATACACACAAATGAACAAGACATTTTAGTACTTATCCAAGAGGCTTAGTCAACTCTGCTGACCAGTATGGAGTGTCAGGTACTGAAAACATTTTGGATCATTATTAACACCATGATGTCTATGAGCACCTTAACATGAATGTTGTACAACCTGCATAAATGAGATGAACCTTCACAGAGGTTTTAAACACAAATGCATCTACCTAGAGGCTTACTTATTCCTTTTAAAAAGAAGCAGGAGATCATCTAATCAAAAAAAGACAAGAACTATATTCAGTAGTAACATACTGTAATGTTACTGCTGAATGAAAACCTTGTATTTCTCAAATGGGAAAATACAAGAAAACATCTTGTAAAAAACAAGTTTTTAATCCCTTCCGAAAAGCAGAGGGAACGCTACCATGCGATAACTACTCTAGAACCCTGATAGAAACATTGGACTTCAAAGCCAGCGTTCCAAACACATAGCAGGCTTTTCCACAGGGCAACCATGTCAGCCATGTACAGGGCTGCAGAAAAGAGGATTAATGTAGAACTGAAGGTCTGATTTCTGGACATGTTTACCCGAGCGTCATTTCTGAATACAAATCTGCTTCTGAAAGTTTTAGATATCAAAACTTAACCATTTTTTGCACCTCTTATATCAGCATCCTGCTCTGAAACATGGCAACTTACTCAGTATTCTTGGTTTCTCTCTGTGCCTTACATATCCTTTGCGTAACAGTATGTATCTATTACAGGAAAGATAGATCAAGGTAGACTGAGAAACACCCATGCTCTAACAACCTTTTCAGCTCCATCTTACTCAAGTTGTAAGTAAAGCGGGAGTTGGATTGGAGCAATCCAGAAATGAGCATATCATGATCAAAGGGCTCAGAGGTTTTTACTGAGCTGTCAAGCTGTGTTGCAATCCAAGCGGAAAAGCCTGAGAAATGGCTATGCTACCAGACTGTTTACTCAAAACTGAGATGAGTCTGTTAAGGCAATCAGTTATTCTTGCAACAATAACATCAGTTAATTACATGCAATATAGGCCAAAAGAGCAATTGCAGTGACACAGAGAGAAAGCAGAAAGTGAGAAATTCCTGCTTCAGTTTTAATCCACCCTCTCTTTACTGACTGTATCTGGACTCTGTTAACACAATAGTTGTAGGAAAATAAAAAAAGGTAAATATGACTATATTAACTATTTGAATAAAACAAATTATGTCTCATGGCAAGATATGAGGCCTGTACATCACATCCATACAGCAGTAAATTTGTCATGATACAGTTCAACAGCTCAAAACTGATATTTGTCATTTAATCTTATATCCTTCTATTATACTCCTCATGCTAACAGTCTTGGGTAAAGTCAGGCCCATTCTTATCTGTTTGTAGCAATTTTCACAAACTAATTTTCACTTTCAATCATTTTACAACTACATGCATCCCAAAGTTCACTGTTTCGCTGTATGACAATGAGCAGTGCAATTAACACCAAATGAGGACCTCTTGGTGAAAAGCAAAGAGTAGAAAATTCTTCCCATAACAAATGTGAAGAGAAGAAAAGCAGACAAATTAGCTGCTCATTATGTACCAGCCCGTCTAAGTAAGTAACAGGAATTAGCAGTTGAACCAGAGAGGATTTGTGCTACAAAATTGTGTTTATAAAATTTCAGTTGGACTTTTTAATGTTTTTTTACTACCCATTTTTAATAAACAAAATAAAACACCCCTGCCACACACTGGCAGCATATTAGGGAACTTGAGAAAATATCTGTGGGATAAAGTGGGTCAATAGTATGCAGAGAGAGAGATATTTTCACAATACATTAAGTGAAAGTTTTGTCTTCTAATCATACTTAGGTCCTTCTGATCTGTGATCAGAAGACATGTAGCCATTTTGAAATAATTAGATGAGGGTATGTGCGCATGCATAATCAGTCTTTCTCTGGCTGAATGTGTGTACATTATGTGTTATGTACTAGGCAGGGGAGACAAACTCAATATGTCACAGTAGGCGAAGCATAGACACAGGAAAACCAGGGGTTTGGACCAAATGCAGGACACACAGGCAAAAAAACTAAGAAAATCAAAGGTGAAAGGGCTTACGTAGTGAAGAGGCAGGCTTGAGTCCCAATCAAGGCAAACAAATGCAAACTGGTGCAGGGATTAGCACAATCCAAAATAAATACATAAATACTGGCAAAATATATTATATATATATATATATATATATGTTTTTTTTTTTATGGTAATATTTGCAGATTGCTTATCTAATTAATTAACCTGATGAAAACAGACCCCTTTTTCCAGAATAAACGCCTAAAATTACATACCCAAAATGAATCAGGAATAACTCCTCAACCATTTGGCCTAGATGCATAATTCTGGTCTCCTTTGAAAAGTCAGAAGCTAAGGAATATGAATCCATTGTGTATTAATATATTTATTTTACTTTTACAGACTACATGGAGATGCAATAAAGAAAAAATCTGAGATTTTTAGCCTCGCCTGGTAAAAAAAGCTATATTTTGATGCAATAAACCATCAAAACCATCCTGAGTTAGCTTTTAATGCAACTGAATATCTTCTAATACACCTAGAATGCAATTGTAACTGTAAATCTGATGAAAATAAACTAAAATACAGTTATCATACAACATTTTAAAATATACCAGGCGAATTTCCATATTTTGGCAATATTTATTGTTAAAATGCTGACTTTTATTGATAGATATCTTTAAAACACTTTTTCAGTCCATACAACCTATTTCCAAATGACAAAACATTGAAATATTGATAAAAACAGGAGTATTCATCAACATTCCTGTCACCAAAAGCATATCCATGATTTACAGGCCTGTAGATTTAGAACGGAACATCCCACAGTGATGGGGGATGCTCCGGGTATCAATCGATCTGGCTTGAGCAGACCTTTCATTTGATACCCTGCATGTCTATATATCTCCAACAGATCGGCCACAAAATGGCAAAAACACCGTATGTTCTCAAGTGGCATGTTTCCTCTCTGCAGAAAAGACGACAGCAGGCAGGCAGCTTGCAGGTATTGCGCAATAATCAAGATGGCGCCCGCTTAGACTCGGAGCAACAACATCGGCGGGTTTCGGGGTTAAAACGGCGGGAAAAAAACGTTTAAATCATTATCATCGCCCAGAGGACCAGAGGAAAGGTTAAGCAAAGCGAGCCTTGATCCTCACCTGACAATGTTAGGAGTGTGGTTTTGTGTTCATGTCTTTGCTGTTTAAGTCTGTTTTTGGGTTCTGTGTTTCTATGAGCTTTGATCTTGTCATGTAGTTTTTTCTTTTGTTCATTCACATGTTTAAGTTTTCTTAGTGTCTGTCTTGTCTCTTATCTTAGTTCTTAGTCCTCCGTTTTAGTTCTTTGCCTTAGTTCTTAGTCCTGTTTAGTTCATGTTTAGTGTTTTTCCTGATCTGTGTACTTTAGTGTTTTAGGTCTGTGTTTTAGTCCTTAGTCTTATGTCTCCATGTTTTAGTGTAGTCCTGTCTCCTGTTTGGTCCTCTCTCTGTCCATGCTCTGATTTTGCAGTTTTTCATCTGTCCTTGTGTGTTTCCATATGCTTTTCTTCCTGTTATATTTTGTAGTGTTCTGTTCTCATGTGTCCTTGTCTAGCTTTGTTCCTGATGTTGATTATCTGACATGTTTCAGCTGTGCTCCCCTAACTGCTCGTTTGCCTGTGTATACAGGTGCTGGTTATATAATTAGAATATCATAAAAAAGTTACAATACCCCATAGATTTTCTATAGGGTTAAGGTCAGGCGAGTCTGCTGGCCAATTAAGAACAGGGATACCATGGTCTTTAAACCAGGTACTGGTAGCTTTGGCACTGTGTGCAGGTGCCAAGTCCTGTTGGAAAATGATATCTGCATCTCCATAAAGTTGGTCAGCAGCAGGAAGCATGAAGTGCTCTAAAACTTCCTGGTAGGCGGCTGTATTGACCTTGGACCTCAGAAAACACAGTGGACCAACACCAGTAGATGACATGGCGCCCCAAACCATCACTGACTGTGGAAACTTTACACTTGACTTCAAGCAACGTGGATTCTGTGCCTCTCCTCTCTTCCTCCAGAGTCTGGGACCTTGATTTCTAAAGGAAATGCAAAATTTACTTTCATCAGAGAACATAACTTTGGACCACTCAGCAGCAGTCCAGTCCTTTTTGTCTTTGCGAGACGCTTCTGACGCTGTGTCTTGTTCAAGAGTGGCTTGACACAAGGAATGCGTCTTGCATACGTCTGTGTGTGGTGGTCCTTGAAGCACTGACTCCAGCTGCAGTCCACTCTTTGTGAATCTCCCCCACATTTTTGAATGGGTTTTGTTTCACAATCCTCTCCAGGATGCGGTTATCCCCATTGCTTGTACACTTTTTTCTACCACATCTTTTCCTTCCCTTCGCATCTCTATTAATGTGCTTGGACACAGAGCTCTGTGAACAGCCAGCCTCTTTAGCAATGACCTTTTCTGTCTTGCCCTCCTTGTGCAAGGTGTCAATGGTCGTCTTTGACAGCTGTCAAGTCAGCAGTCTTCCCCATGGTTGTGTAGCCTACAGAACTAGACTGAGAGACCATTTAAAGGCCTTTGCAGGTGTTTTGAATTAATTAATTGATTAGAGTGTGGCACCAGGTGTCTTCAATATTGAACCTTTTCACAATATTCTAATTTTCTGAGATACTGATTTTGGTTATAATCAAACTTAAAAGGAATGAACACTTGAAATATATCAGTCTGTGTGGAATGAATGTATAGATTATACAAGTTTCACTTTTTGAATGGAATTACTGAAATAAATCAACTTTTTGATGATATTCTAATTATACGACCAGCACCTGTATATTGTCCTCTGTTGTGTTCAGTAGTTGTGATGTCCTCGTTTTGGTTGAGTGTTCTCCTGTGCTGTGTTCTCTGTTTTTGGATCTTCCCTTTGGATAGTACTTTGGTTCCTTGTTTTTGGATTTTGACTGTGGATTATGTTTCTGTTGGAATTACCTTTGTTTGGACTCTTGCCTCGAGCTACTGTGGAAGCCTGTTTAAGTTAAGTTAAGTTTTGAGTTAATAAATATTTTCTGAACTGCACCTCCTCTAGTATTGTCTGCATTTGGGTCCATATAATTTCTTAATATACCAATGTAAAGAAACCTGATTTTTGACTCGCAACTCTCAGCTATTTCACAGAAGACTAGATGCCACTAAAACTTACACACTGAACCTTTAAATATAAAAGAGGGGGTGGTTGATTAACAAGGCGCAGATGGAAACAGTAAGGGTGGAGCAAATGATCAAACAAGCGGGAAAACCAGAGACATGAAGTGAAGGTGAGAGGAAAATAAAGTAAAACAGGAAAAAAAACAGAAAAATGAATGACAAGGAAAAACATGACCTAAAACACAGAGCGGGAAGACACAAAGTAAAGTGGCACATGAGGAAGGGCTCAACTAAATAAAACAGTAAATAACACTAAACAAACCCAAAACCATGTAAAAAGAGAAACACTCCTGTAGGTGAAGAAGAACTCATTTCATTCTAACACCATGCCAAACACCATGGCAGTGTAGTGGCCAGTGATTAAATGACTTCTTTTGGTGTGAAAGGCAGGTATAGACTGGCCATTCATAGTGGCAAGGCCAAATGATTTACCCCAGGAATCAGGGCAGAGTTGAAATTCTAAATGAAACAAATAATATACATTGTTGAACTGATTACTAAAGGATTATTATGTATTGGCCAAACAGGTACACATGTACTTGATTACTATGTAAAAATGGATTTCTTATAGAGTATATCTACAATGTGGTGCTTTTGTTTTCTCCTGGCATTTTTCAATGTGAAGCCTCTCTATGAGCTGTAGGTCAAACTCACCCACTCACTGGATCATGATTAGCTGGGTGTGCTACGTTATTTGCAGTCACGTGATTCTGAAGACACTCAAAATTCAGAATTCAAATTAATTCTTAAATAATGGCTAAAAAAATATTTTGACCTGTGATCTTTGAGTCAAACCAACTGTGAATGTTCACAATCTAACCACCAAGTTCTACTCAGTTCATCATTGAGTCCAAGTGGACGTTTCTGTAAAATTTCAAGAAATTCCCTCAAGGTGGTCTTGAGATATTGCATTCACGGGAGTGGGACAGACGGACAACTGGAAAACATAATGCCTACAGCTATCGCCAGCATGCAGGCATAAAAAGTGAAATGTGAGTCTTAGAGGCATGGGGGTGTCTTAAAACACACACACACACACACACAGCGGAGTACAGGAATAACAGGTGAAATTAATGTCTCTCTCTCTCTCTCTCTCTAGTTGCTTGTAGATCTCTTACTTTACTGATTCTTGTATGTTTTTCCTCAAATGTAAGTTGCTGTGGATAAACGCTTAAGGAATAAATGTAAATGCAACATGGCCTCAAAAATTACCATAGTACTGGATGGCATTAGTGTGCTGAATAAATTCGTAACTGGTGTTTTTATTGAGGTTAAATTGTGCAACAGCAAAGATATTATATTTATTTACAGATGTGTTTTTCTGCTATATGAAAAGGGGTAAATGATTTTCTAAACATTTACTGTGGTCTCTGTTGAGCCTAATGAAATTAAAATGATCACTACTGAGCCATGCTTTTATGCATTGTTAGGACACAGAAGGTCCACATCTATTATTGTCTTTTAACTGTGGTCCATCTGCTGTTAACTATTATACTTTTGGTAGGCATGACTATATAGCATCACTTTCTTTTGTTGACTGTAAAAACTGAATGAAAGCACTGTCAACAAAATGGTTCCAATAAAAGAGTCTGGTCCCAATGTGCAGAGTGGGCTGGGCAGGAATTACAGTTCCCGGACTGAATTATCTCAGTCCAGGCCTGGTGAATGGACTCAAAGATACTGTCCAGTGATTGCATTTTTGGCTTACAAAACTGCCATGCGAGTATTAGTCCAAGAGGGGAATATAATTAATTGCCCTTAAGTTTAGCTGACACGCTATTGGGATGATACAAATGGGATAGAATAAAAACTTAATTTACAAAAAAAAAAAAAAAAAAACAGCCCTGCAAAAGATAGTAGGGTTAAATTTCTAGTAATTTCTTTTTTGAAATTTAAAATAAGGGAGGTTTAGAAAACTACTTTTTGTCTACCTGATTGTGGAACATCAACACAGAATGCAAATGAGGTCCTACCAATTATTTTACACTTTCTTATTCTTAGGATTTATTTATTCATTTCAAACTGGTAATCAACATTTGTTAGTTAGGAGAATAATGGAAAAACATCTATAAACAATATTTGTATATTTCTACTTCCTATAATTTCCTACTATGATAGTAGTGATAGTAACATTTTTTCAATAGTTCATGGTGAATCCAGATGAGATTTAATACTGACAACTATCAAGTGTAAGACTATTCCCTGACTGGTGCATATACTGCATATATATACTGCAAACACAGCTAAAAATATTCTCCAGATTATTGTAGTTTCTCTTCATTTACACCCTTCTCTACTTTCTCTGAGATCTTCTCTTTCTATCTATTCATATGAAAAACTAATTAACTGAAGGTCACCTGTACACTCACTCCCTTTGAAATTACCAGACAAGTTAGTTGGCAGTATTATAGACTGTATGGACCTAAATGTAGCATTAATTCAGTGAAATAAAGTAACGCAATAAGAAGTGTATGAAAGAGTATGTCATCACACAGAAGCGTTTTCACTGCTCTACAGGGCTTGCTTCATTGTCTCAGATCTGTCACTCACCCCAACCCTCACATTACACATTACTGACTTGCTACAAACTCTGCAGGAGATATCCTTTGTGTTTGTCCACGTTCAGATCCTGCCTGTGTTATAAATGCACTTTCTACGTTAGGAACCACCTCCTACTTGGGACCAAAAGCAGTTTAATCAATCTCACACCTAATCCCAGCCTAATTCTCTCCTCCTCTAACAGAAAGCCAGTCACCACAGGGTGGGCAGAGACAGATGTAGCTGCTCCACAGTGATTACTAAGCGCACGTTAACTGAGACAGACCTGCCAAGGAGCCTACTGAGAAAATCGACCATTCTTTAAGATTTCCAATAATCGTGCCTCAGTTGCCTTTTATGCTCTCCTTGTTATGATAAAATGACAAGGCAATTTTACAGAAGCTTTTGTTTGTAGATAGTCTTCCCACTGTCCACCCTCACAGGATCAATAGCTGGCTTCCTTTCACATCAACACAGCTGTGTGTACTGTGTAAGCACACCTTAAATGGCATTTACAAAGGCATACAGATAACATATCACAAGCTTTTAAAACAAGACTAAGAGTCTACAGCCATGCTAGCACCTTTGTGTATGAAAAGGGATGACTACCGTGGTTACAAAACTCATCCAATAGTTGTTGATATATAATTGAAACCTTGTGAACACATCTGTTTGGGTCAAATTGATGATTATTATAACCGATTTATTTTCTTTTTCTTTATTTGTCATGCAGATTACCATCTAATTGATATTTGTAAATTTATTACATGGATATAAAGTAAAGAAACAGACAGCTTTGCTATCTACAATTTTTTTGACCATTTCAAAATACAGTGCAGCTATTTCAAATGCTTTTAAAAGTATAAATTTAATTAAAGTATTGTGTATAATTCAAATACACTATACAGTAAGCAAAATATAGCTTACTTTCGTTCAATTATAATTTTGTTATTGCCTAATACAGTATTGTGTTGTTTACAAATACTGTAATGTCAGTAGTGCAAATAGGCTACTAAGCCACAGCCTGGCAGTGGTTTTAGTGCATTTCTAAATTTAAAAACAAACGTATTTGTAAAACATTTTATTTCCATATGTTGTCATGTATGAAAAGACCCTAAATGAACACTGTAAGCAGACTGGCTACTTGATTAATATAAATGAATTATTTAAACAGCATTCGTGTGCAAATTATTCTGTCCCAAGCTTTTTGTTCCATAGAAGTGTTTGATCACTTGTACTGTTATCACTAAGCTGATTCCACTGTATTTCAGTCTGGACCAAAGTGGTGGACCAACCAACAGATTGATATTATCATCCTAAAGCCATCATTTGAAATAATTTGATAGAATTAATAGAACAGAGCAGGTCATTTTTGTTTAAGAGGTGAATGCAAAGTGTTTAAGTCAAATTTCAAGTGGTTGAACAGTGAGAGATGATTCCCAACTTGGATTCAAGGTGTTGTCAGTAGCTTACTGTCTGAGCAGGTGTGGGCCAGGTAGATAGGCACATGTGCGTGTGTGCGTGTGTGTGTGTGTGTGTGTGTGTGTGTGTGTGCAGATTTAAAACAAAGCATGGCATGACTGACTTATTCGATTTGCAGCCATTCTGCTGAACGGTGTCTATTGAAAGACATGGTTGCGTTTGAAAACCAGGCGGAGAAGAGAGCATGAACCTGGGTTGTCTTTGGTCATAGTCAGATATGAAATGAAATGAAACAATAAAACCACGTCTTTCGATTCACCGCAGGAACTCAACCCACAGCTGCGGATTCAGTCAATGTTATTTAAATGCAGCTAAAAGACAACAGCAGACATTTGTTTGTGTATGAAAGTTTCATTTCATGTCTGAGCCCTCTGTTTGGTTTGAGAAGAATGCCCACAAAGCACAAGGGGCTGCATGATCCTTGACGGCAAAGTGACAGTTTGCCGTCAAGTTTGTTTTTCAGTGGGAGAGATGAACGTTTGTGGCCTTAACATGCGGTAGGTTTTGTCCTTTTCAAACAAAATGTTGAGACAATAGACTACTCTTCAGCAGTGTCAGAGAGCATGGCTGAAATCTGCAAAATAGAATTGTTTGAGGGAAGCAAAACAGTATTGGCTGTAAAAAAAAAAAGAAAAAAGAAAAAAAAAACTGTTACCGATGAGAAAGAAAGACAGAATGAAGGGAAGAGAAACAAAGAAAGAAACAAAAAGAGACTAAACTAAAAAGGAAAAGCTGAATCTTAGAAGGCATAAGGAGTCTTTTAGGTAGCAATGGGTTGTTTAAGATTATCATATATTTTGTTCTCTCTCATTTGCCTTAAGGCACAAAAGGCAACACCACATAATGATGATTCACATAGTCATAATACAATGTCCTGATTCTTATGGAGCTACAATAGCGTAAGAATAAGGGTATTTCTGTTACTTGTGAAAGACATTATGGAACACGCTCTCTCACAAGAGAGAATCAAATTATGTGTTGAAAATGTACAATGACAAATGGAACTTGAAGAGGTGAAGCCTTAGAAGTTGTTTACATAATGTGCCTTTTATGCAACTGATGCATTGGAGGAGACTGGAATGAATCACCTTCCCTGACACACTTCATTTTACTGAGCTACACTATGCTCCTAAGGTCAGGGAAGCCAGCTGTTTAAGCTGTAATAAAACACAAAACTAACCCTGTGCTCTCCTACAGCAGATCCCGGTGTTGCTCTCAACATGCAAAAACAAAGGATTAAAAAAACATGATAGATAAATCCGTCACACAAAGTTCACACCTTCTTTACTGTACTGTTCCATAAAGATGGCCTCCATATAGCAATCATGCTTCTAATGAATTTGTAAATTAAATGTCCTTTCCGACAGGCTGTTCAATTTGGTATGAGTGTTAATATCAGGTTTAAAAAATCATTGAACGAGATAATCTTTCCAATCTCTGAAAGAATCAAAGCCTCCCATCTTTCTGTTATACATTACGCTAGGTGGAGATGCACAGATTGAATGCTCTGATCAGCACAGTGGTTTGTCATAGTCACAGTCAATCTGTAAATCTGATTAAGGCTGAGGGGGAAAATGACATTCCTTGGCAACACTGATAAGATTATGCAGTTCAAAATATTACTGTAACTGCTATTTAATGGTTCAGTAAGGTCTCACTGTCTGACTGTGATCAGCCATTGAGTCATATGTTTTATTCTCAAGCTTTATATATAGACTAATATGATTGTTAAAAAAAGGGCCAAAAATAACAAGCGACAGCCCTATGATCAACTATTATGACATCATATTTGCGGAGTATTGTGGGAGTAATTACATTATGAAAGTTACTTCTCTGAGTGAAGTTGATGTCACAGTATTGTACTCCCTGCCCTTTTTGTGCTAAACATAGACCGAGAGCTGAAGAGAGGACACAGGAAGGCTGGGGTCCTGTGCTGTGAGTAAAGTCACATAATCTCATTTCTGCTGTTGGATTATCACTGATCTGACAGCATGTGTTTGAAGCAATGATGGGAAAGGTATTATCATTATCTGTTGGAGAAACTATATATGTACTGTGTTCAGTACATTTCAGTCAATCCACAAGTGGAAAGCTAAACAAACAATTATGATAATGATCATCCATTCTGAATGTTTTTACTCACCTAAAGTAAATGCCTTTGTTTTTAACTTGCTGCACATCATTAGGGAAATTAATGAATGGAATTTAAATCAATTGGTCAAACAGTTTCTCAAAGTTTTCTGCCAACACACACGTGGTGAAACATATTCGATTTTAAATTTACTGTTATTAAGCAGCATGCTGGACCTCTGGCTGAATAAATTAAAAGTACTGGACCAAATGCTGTCAAATTAAATGTTGCACACTTTTTCACTCTTTCTCCCTCAGGTTATGATTAGGTGAGCTAACTTTACAAACTAACTTGTATTTTTTTTATGTGCAAATTAAAAATACGCATATAAACAAGTGGACGGAAATGCCAAAAAATGCAAAAAGCAAAATCCAAATTATTATCATTAAAACAATTTAGATAAAAAAAAAATAGGCTGTATAGCTCAGGATTTATTTATAAGGTGGATGACAGTGTGGATGCTTGTCGAAGGCATGAGGTCAGTTTTTAAAGGTTTTAAGTGCAGTCAAAGTATGTGCAGCATAATAATGAAAAGCTGCTTCTTCGTGTTTAGTCTGAACTTTGTGGACAATTAGCAGAACACTTAGTATAGATGTAAAGTTCTTTTGCTACTAAACTACTGAGATATTTATAGATGTGTGGGTGTGTTATACTCTTGACTGGGCATTTAAACTATTTGCTATTTCTCTGCATTCTACTGTATGAGGAAGGCTTCCTTAACTCAACATGTAGTCTCACTTATTTTAAGAAAAGTCCCTTTGTATAAGAAGGTATTTTCATAAGTTGTAAGCATTTTAACCCTGTTCCTGTTCAAGTCTCTAAATACATAAATTCAAGTCTTATAATGCCATACAAATAGTGCTACATTTACACAAGGTTTTTTTTAATATTATTTTATTACACCTCTTCTCGGATTTACGTGAGTGAGTACACACTGTACTTGACTGACATCTTCCTGACTCTCCTGTTCCAGACTTTGTTGCATGTTAAGATGAAACACCTTTGTGAATCGTTTAGGCGTACAGACTTTATCTACCTGAGCAAATCCACAGGGTATTCTCCAACAAAACTAAAACTGAAAAGACATCTAATCAGCCAGACCAACTGAAAGCACCAGTGTGGGTGTGTTGTCCCGGTTGCACAACAAATTTACCACTACAAGAAACCATGAACCTAGTTATTGAACCTCAGTATCTTTTTGGTATTGACTGAAATATGTCAGTTAAATCAAGTATCAGAAACTATCAAGCTGGCATCCAGTCTCAGATTTGTAATATAAATACAAATATGTATTTTGATCATTTCAATCAAAATTTTGTTTGTCTTGTTTGTTCAATCAAAAAAATGTCAAACTATTTTGTTTAGGAAAAGTTCTTGTATGGCTGCTTGTGTTTTACAGAACATCTGAACTTTAGCTTCTTTTGTTGAATGAAAAGAGAGAAAAACATGTTCATCTTTTAGTTCAAGTAGGATATATAAAACCCATGTATTGTATTGGCAACAGCGCTGAACATTTTAACACAATAGCTTAAATAGAAAATAAATACAACTGAAGTTTGATAAAGTAAACACTGATTACATATATCTTAGGCAATGTGTTAAATTACTCATTCACTCTCTTTCTTCCACACACACACACACACACACACACACACACACACACACACACACACACACACACTCTCTAAGTAAACTAAATGAAATATTGCAGCAATTTCTCTCTACTCACCTCTCAAGTTATCATTCACTGTCTCTTTAAATACTGTGCACAGACAGTAGTTCTCTCTAGGCAGTGGTGTGGGTCACTGTAGTAATGCTTCCAGGCAGGCACAACGGGTATTTTGACTGTTCTGTGATGAGGATCTAATTAGCAGCTACATTCTTTAATTAAACGAGTGCAGAGTTAAACAGTATAACACAAGCGCAAATGTCAATAATGCCAACTTTGTAGCAACTAATTTAGCAGACTTAAAAAAGACTATTTTCTTAGAACTGGTATGCCCACCCATTATTTCTTAACAACAGTGCCTTGTTAAACTTAGCCTTCATGCATTAGACATAGGTTCCCTTTCAAAGCACTTACAGATATAGTGCATTGTGCTGGGTCAGTATGTTACATACATACATAAAGAGTTCCTGATAAGATATGATTCAATGAATGGAACTGTATTGCACCAGCGGAAAACTGCTTGAAATGTCCTTAAAGCGCAGATAGTTTATTAGAAAGCAAGACAGTACATAAGCTGGCTAGTTAGACAGAGAGCTAGTTATCAGACAGAGACCAAGGCAGTCACACAGACAGCTAGTGAGAAAGAAAGAAAGATTGTTAGCAAGACAGCGTGTGAGACAGACAGCTAGTCAATAAGAAAGACAGATAGATAGCATGACAGCTAGGTAGACAGACAGAGCAAGATACTCAGCAAGAAAGGAAAATAGCAACACAGCTAGTCAGACAAATAGCAACACAGCTAGTCAGACAGACACAGGCAGACAGAGAGCAAGCTAGTCAGCTAGACAGAGCGTTAGTCAATAAGAAAGATGGATAGCAAGGACGCTAGTAAGACAGACAGAGAGCAAGTTAATTAGACAGACAGCTAGTCAGAAAGAAAGAGACCACAAGACAGACATCCGGACAGATAGTCAAATAGAAGGCTGTAGGAAGACATTTAGTCAGACCATAGACTGTATATGAGTCAGACAGACAGACAGACATCTAGTCAGAAAGAAAGAAAGATGGATAGCAAGACAGCTAGTCAGACAGACAGATGCTCTTCCATGGAGGGATTTGAATTGATCCAACTCAATGCTGAGAGGGCACAAAGAGTGCTAATGTCAGAAATAAATCCAAGGACAGATATCTGTAAATGTAAGACAACATGTCACATACACTGACATGAAGCACTGGAGTACAAACTGTGTGGTGGAAACTGTGTGGTGGAAACCCTGGAGGGCTTCCTTTACTATCAGTTGTAGCTTCCACTGTACTAAAAAAATAAAACTGATTTACACTCCCTTCTAGATTGCACTCTTCAAAGTAGTAAAATGATTAGCCAGCAGTAGCAAAGTATCATCTGAGGAATGCCAATGCAGAAATATATTCTCTTCATGTTTTTTGCCTTTGCCCATCACTCCTCGATCCACAGTCCTTTGCCTTTTGCCAAATGTGGGTCAGGAAAGGTCTGGTCCACAGAGGCATTGTGGTGAGAATAATGCAATAAAATGGAGAATATCAGAGAATAATAAAAGTACTGCTGGGACACACCCTCATTCTCTGGTGCCACAAATGAGCCAATTAGGCTCAGATCTTGTCTCTTCATGAAGATACTAATAATGGTGAATGTGGCAATGAGATCTAGTTTTTTCCTACAATTTCTACTGAACTTTGATTTTTTTTATTATTCTTGTCTCTGTCGGAGTGGTGACGTTCTTTCATCTTAGTTCCAACTCAGTATATACTTTTCAGCATATGAATTCTTAGTGTTAAAACAGCTTTACTTCAGCGGCGGTTTGATTTCTCCCCCTGACATTGGAGATGGTTGTGGAGCATTTACATTTAAATTAAAGAGCTGAGATCATCTTACGTTCAAATGTAATGTTTATGAGATACAATTGGACATGAATTGCTCTCACTTGTCGACTCACCATAGTCGCTCTCATAAAAGATGATGAACTTCTGCCAGTGCAGTTCTGAGACAAGGGTGAGCAGGACATCGTTGATTCGAACAGGTGGACGGGCAGCCAAGGTGTAGCTCTCTCCATCTGGGCTGGGGTTGAGCTGGCAGGCGGTGCGGGGTGCACCTTCCCCATTTCTCTGGATGAAGAGGTGAGGAATGTGCATTGCATCTGTCAGAGACTGCAGGGCACTTGCAGCTGCGCAGCCCGTGGATGTGACCAGGGCGAGGATCCCCTGGTTCATCAACTCACATGCTGGAAAGAGGGAAGAAAATATACAGGGAAGGTGGATGAAGCGAAAGTAATAAAGAAGAAAGAATACAATGTTGAGGGGTGGAGATAAGGATTTGTAGAGAGAAAATAAGGATGAAGGACACATGAGTATGTAAAATGGATAGAGGAGGAAGAAAGAGTAGAATAATGGGGAAAAAAACAGGGTTGGGAAGAGAATAGAAGAAATGAGATAAAACATTGTTAGATATGCTTTCCAAATAAATTTAAACTATTCAATTTCAATACGATTTTGATTTCAACAATCATTTTTTAAGCTTTAAAAAGCACTGTACATTTTTCCAGAAAGTGTGCTCAACTGGGCTTAAGAATTCAAGATGTTTTTTGTGTAGCCTACTTAGGATTACGTCTGAGCCTCCGCAGTTGAGAACAGGTCACAGAGAGGCGGGGGTTGGTACTGAAGTTGTATTATAATGTGTAGATTCAGTAGATTCAGTGGGGGGCTTCATCTCATCCTTGTCCCCAGAAAAACGGCTGATTAAAGTGAATATTCTTGCTAAAGGTAAGAGTCACTTGAAAACATCAGATGTATCAGAGGAATCAGTGTGGTGCTTAGTGAAAGCACAGAACAGTGACTGAGTGGGAGGCCACTGTCACAAATAAAAATCGGGAATATTTTTTGCTGGATCCAGAGTCTAAACTAAATATTATCCCACACACCCTTTACTCTCTTTCATGTACACATGGTAAAAATCTGTAAACCAGCACAGATTAAGACTGCAGACACATGCTTGTAATGTGGTGGGTTTTAACATCTCAAGATTTTTATTTACACATGTAATTTGAGCAAAATAAGCTTTAGATCCTCTTAAGGCAGGTCAGCATGTCTGCTGGGACAAAATGCCAAATATCTTTTAAAGATGAAAATGCCATCTTTGACATTATTAATACATCCGAAAATGACAAAAAAAAAGGTGTTCTGACTAAGTGGTGTTAAATATTTAATGCCAGTGGGTAGACTTGGGGTTGCAGTGATCTGACATATTGCGCATTCGTTATTTGCTCTTCAAATTAAGTGACAGTTGATCAATGACTTAAAAAGATGAGTCATTCAACCAAAATTGGCAATATGTTTAGTGCATACTAAAGAGAGCTTTCTTTACCATCACTGTAAAGAAGTATTATTCATACCACTCTCTTTCATCATTATGTGTAGTGCAAAGGGAAAATACAGTTCATGGGCTCTTTTTACTTTTTAATACAATTGGTTTTCAAGTGCTCCTGAAACATTCATCTACAGAAAATAGATATCATCATAATCTCATTTTATATTATTCTCATATTCCTTAGAGAAAAATACACATTCATAATTGTTGACCCTTTAATCTTGATTCTTTTTGTAGAGTGGTAAGCAAAATGCATTTGTACTCTCTTTTATGTTACAAGATGCGAAACACAGAAATAGGCAATTAGCAAGGAAAAGAGAAGGTGATGTGAATCCAAATGCAAAGCGGTTTAAATGAAGAATTTTGAATTTGCATTTCATTTTTAAGCTGCATAATCATCTACAACAGGGACTGTCTAATTTTGCATGTGACACAGGACAGGCTATGGCAAACGCTGCTTTTAAAATTCAAGTCACTATTTCTCACACAGCAGGGCTCTTATAATTTCAGCATAAACAGCTGAGCATATTGTTCAAAACAGCAATTAAATGTTCTCTCACTGCTTTTCATAATACCACCTAATTATACAGTCTACTTCAATGTCTGCAAAATTTAGCACAAAGCAACCGCACTGCAGACCAAGGCCATATTATATCATATCAACCCTTGATCCTGAGCATTTTAAGAAGCACAGCAAGGACTGCACAACATTATTAATTATGAACATATCATAAACACATACAGGTAAGAAACCATTAAGTTACATCCAGGGTGTGTTAAGGAGGAGGTAAAGAAAAAGGAATGTGGCTTTAGAGAAAAGGCATTAGGGATGAGGCGAGAGGGCTCAGAAGGAGGGGTGAGGAGGGGACAAAAAGGAAGGATGATACTGGGAAAGGGTTGTGTATGTGTGAATGTATGGCAGAGAGGGAGGACTATTAATGTGACAAATTACGATTTCATCTACTGCCTGCAAGCCCAAGACTACATTAAGGCTGTGTAAATCATGAGTACTGAGGCAACTAAATAACATGCTGAAGAGGAGCAGGGAGAGAAGGAATGTCAGGCAGCCGTGGTAGAAGAAAATGCACTGTAGTTCTAGTTGAAGTAGAATAAGAAAGGGAGCGCAGTACGAGGACAAACAAAGGAAAAAAGTGCAAGAGAAAGAGGATTATTTGCAGCTTTTTGCATGAATGCTCATGAGAGTGCAAGACAGACAGTGCTCTTCTCCTGAGCAGGAAGTGAATAACTGTTACAGAAAGACACTTACAAGGGTGCCAACATGTGCAACAAGCAAATATTCCAACATGAAATGATAATATTCTTCTCAGTAGGAAATCATGTGATTGGCAGTAATCCAAATCTAGAGCATGCATCAACACTGATACAATGTCTCAATGTGTCAGTTGTTAACAATTATCTGTGTGCTTTCCTACACATTGAAAACAGATAGTCCGCTCAGTCTGTTCCTGAGAGTTTCTGGTTTCCTCATAACAAGTTTTCTCAGATGCAACCTACTCACCATACATTTAATAGGGCTGGATAGGGTGTTATTGCTGCTGAATCACAGTTAAATTATGCTTCATGTACCATTACATTACAAACAGCAACAATTTTGTTAAAAGATTAGTTAGTTGGACAAAACAACTTGAATAGAATTGTTAGTTGCAGCCTTAAAATATATCAAGTTCATACATGTATATCAAATTAATTGTGATATCTTCAAATAATTGTCATAATGAAAAAAGATTGTGGTCAAAATGATTATCTTTATTTTGTGCCGCAGTGCTGTTAGTCCTAGTGTTTGCAAAATCATCTATCATTTATTTAACTTGTTCCACCATTTGAGAATATAGGAAACTCCAAAATTTTTACCTTTGTTTATTCCAAAAGAATAGTGGCCCAAAGAAAACCAAACATATTTTCTCTTTTATCATCCATAGGCCCTAACCCCCCCTCCCCCGACCACTTTTACCAGACTGTGGCTAAAGTGGGTCTGCGGCCATTTTGGCTTCATAATGGACACCCCGGGCGCATTATACAGCAGACAGCCCACTGACAGGAGGCAGGAGTGCTCCACAGTCATTGGCAAGGATGATAATGGTGGAATAATGACTCTTAAATGTTCCCACTGAAGTGGACAGAGACCATCACTCATTTCCTGCTAGCCATCTGACATCTAATGTCAGCATACAACAGCAGTCTTATACGAAACTTAAAGGAATAGCTTCCTTTGCCCAGATATTGCATATGAAGTATCCTAAAACCATTTATCTATTATAATTCTATTTATTTGGACTAATTCAATAAATGCATAGACTGGGTGTTTGAATTTAAATGGATGGGTGGATTTGTGGATGCATTTTTATCTAAACATCACTGGATATGTGTAAAACCCTAGCAAATGTATTATTGCTTAACTATCTGCAAATTCAGAGACCAAATCAAGGAAGGGGCTGGGAGATTGTAAGGGATACTTTCACTTTCCTATGCTCATAAATGAAACATTAATAAAGGACATTTGCTATGTGAATTATGGCTGATCAACAAACTTACTTACTGTATGCCCAGATGATTTAAGAAGGAAAATTATAATCAAGACACCAGGTTGAAAGAAGACATTACATCTTTGTGCCACACAATCAGTTTTCCCATAGAAACATTATGTCAGTGTATTGCCCTCATTTTACCAATGTAATATGACACAAACTGAGATGAAACAAACTACCACACCACTGTTGCAGTGAATACTGCATAAATTGGGACCGTCTCAGTGATTTCACAGTCTGAATGAGACCATCTCATTTAGTCTGCTTTGACGCAGAGCACAATCCTTGGATTCAAAAGGAGTGAGTCGCCACTGAGAAAAATGCTGCGATGTTGTCAACACCACACTACCCTGCAGTGACAATGGTGTAACTCTGATCTAATTGCGACAGCTTGTAATACATGTGATTCAGAAAGAAATGTTGTTTTGCATCATCAGAGGCCGTTTGGAAAGGCTTTGACTGTATTAGCCTATAATCCTTCTTGTTATTTTTAGGGTGAGCACCTACCTCCCTCTAAACATGAAATGATGAGATAAGGACGATATTATACCTCAATGTAAATTAAAATGTGATCAAACAAGAGTTTTGGTTTGGAGGTAGGCCAGTTATTGACTCAACATCTAATTGTGACCTTTCCATGAAGAAACTAATGACCAAGATGTTGAATTTTTATCTTAAATTGTTCCGAAGTTGGAGCAAAGAAAAAAGCATGCTGGATCATGTTCCTTTTCTTTTCAAACCAAATTACTGATTTCAACATGAAGTACTGAGACAGAGATACCTGACCGTTACAATTGTTCATTGATGGGTTTTCAGCATTCAGCAGGGGCAACTGGCACAAAGTGCAGCGTTATCTTTTTAGCTGGTGGAAGATTCCCAAGAGCTCTAAATGATCCATATCATGCTCAGCTAAGAGGAAACTGGGTGTTGTGTGTCATTTCCTCATTACGAATGGGCCCTTCCACTCTGCTTTTGGCAGCTTCCCACAACATAATAGCTCTTCACCACACGGAGGGGAGAAATGGAATAGATCGGTATTATATGGCAACCGGACCACAGCTTCGATCAACATTTAAGTGTACAGCAACATTGTACCTCCAGTAAGAATGGTCTCTCCATGGCGCTCTTCCATTCGCTCACTCAATTTCATCTTGCTTTCTTCTTTTGGGAGGATAACCATCCATGGCCCTTTTCCCCCCATGCCTGCACTCCTGCTGTCAGACTAAGATAAGGGTTCATATACCTGTCAATACTATTGATGCTAAGACTGCCCATGTCGTTTGAACTGTGAAGGAGTGTTCCACTGCTGTAAATTATACCCTTCAGACAACTGACAGGTAGAATCACAGAAATAGACTTACCGTAGATACTGTTTATTTACAGAGAGTGGATTGAATAACAAAAGGACCTCTACAGTAGAGCACAACCCAATGTAATAACCGTGCAATAAACATTACCTTTGTGAAGATGGAACATGTCTAATGGAGAGGAACACCTCAGAATACGAGGCAATTCAATCTAACACTACCACAACCTACAGTTAGCCTGCTGAAATTAGTTGAATTGTTACCTTTATGACTCAGTCTGAACTAGGGCTGAAACAATTCATCAAGAAACTCAAGTAACTCGATTACTGAGAAGCATGGTTCTTTTAATCTATAAAACTTTGTACAGCGTACTGTTTTGAAGGGACAATTATTACGGTTGCATAATGCGTTTTCGCTGTGGACAAGTGAAAATGACATGATTTGATGGCGCAGATTGCAAAATGGAGGAAGAGAGAGAAAATAATGAGGGACAAAGGGAAGAGACAGGCCAGAGAAAAAGACAGAAATTGTCCAAAGTATGGGATCATTTCAAGCTAAAACAACAACCCTGTACAATGTGTCTTCTGTAAAACAGAACTATCCTAACACAACGGCAATGATTTGCCATCTGAGCAGAAAGCATCGAGTCCATAGACAAAACAAGATAACATTAACATTAGCGTTTAACATACATTATGATTGCTAGTTGAGCAAAAGTAAGGCACAATTCTTAGTTGTAAATGTATAAAAGTGCGTTTGTTGTTTTACAACTGGTTAGTACGTGAGTTTGAGTTACACAGCTGATCCCAGTACAGGGAAGCAAAGTATTTCTTATCTGATTACTCGATGGAATAAGCTGTAAAATACTCGATTACTAAAATAATTGATAGCTGCAGCCTTAGTCTGAACAAAAGGCTGTAATGAAATGTAATTACATAGGCATCCTGGTTGCCCAAGAGTATTTGCAATGTCTCTGATATCAGTCCAGTTGAGAACATTTGATTACATGACATCTCACGTCCCTGTCAACTCTCTACTGTCGTCTGTCCAATAAAGGAAAGAAATCCCTAAGAAATTCTTTGATAAAAAAGAGAGAGATGGAAGTACAGTACACTGTTCATATTATTGTGTACACCCCTATATATGTTAGATACCAAAGCCACAGAAATAGGTACGGATGACAATCAACTGGATAAAAAGATGAATAAATGACTGTTACACAAACATAGTAGATTGAGCAAACACAATCCATTTTTAACAATTAAGGTTGTGCTACTGATCTAATATGTAAACATTTCTATTCTCTGATAAAATAAACTCAACTTTTCTCCAAGAGCAAGAACTCAAAAGCCAATGGCTCTCGACTTTTATAGCAAAGCCACTTATTGTTGACTTAAAGGGATAATGGTTGTAATCCAATACACTTTGTTAAATTCAGTGAATATTTCCTCACGGTTTTCTAGCTCTCAGTTTTGTGTGTGCTCTGAAAAAACATCCAGGCAGTTGGAGAGTTCTCTACACTGGCACATTTGACCATGCTGGAAACCAGGCACTGTGCAGAAGGAGATGGCCAAGAAACAGCCAAAGAGGAAAAGGTCTGTATAAACAGAACAGAAAGGTATATGACCAGGCAAGGGCAAAGGTGTTTCAAAGCTGGAGAAACCTAAGAGATAACAATCCTTCTGCAGGATCACTTACTCTCCCTTTAAGCACTTTATGAATTTCTAATGGCTGAGAGAGCTACACCAACTTGTGAATGATTCACTGTGATGTGGCAGTGTTGCAGTGATTGTGTCTTTATAGGTGTTTTAGAATGTTATTCTTATAAGGCTCATTACCTTAACTTTATGTGACTAAACAGGAACCTTCAAGCCTGGCATCGCCAGACTAATTTGCAAATGCGTATAAGTCTGGAACCTTGCAGTTAATTTTCGATTTCAAAGTTATCAACAGGCGTCGACCAAATGTGTGACATAGCACTGAGCGACACTATGTATGTATAGAGAGAACTGGATACAGCGGTGGAGGCGGGGCTTTTTTTATTCCTATAAAAGCTGCTCAGTGGTGCATGAAGCCAAAAAAGTTTGACTTCAGAGGATAAAATACCAGGATCTTTCACACAGCTTTCCACTAAATTGAATGGGGATAAAAATATTTAAAATCGTGCAACTCTCTAGACTTTCTAAATGTTATCAGACTGAATAGAACAAATCTTGATAGTGAAACAAATCATTCTGCGAGGGTTGTGACATAAAATGTATCCACCATTTTACCACCATTTTACAGCAGATCCTTTCACAATGTAAGTCTATGGGTAAGAGTCTTTTAAGGCCAGTGTGCTAGTGTTGTGTCGTTCAAAGAACGTTTCGTTCATTTGACCTAATCTTGTATGTGACTCAGGAGGAACAGGTTGTCTCAGTGAGTAATTTGTTCATTTTTGAATAGTCTTGGACTCTTACGTTCAGCAGCTGCAAAGTTTCTGTCAGCACAGGAAACAGAATTGATTAGTTCAGGACTCAACTGTGGGTCTCTGGGTTTGAGTCATTCATTTGTCACGTGACAGCTCGGCTACAGGGCTGTGGTAAGCAGGCAGCACAGGAAACAGAACTGATTAGTTCACGACTCTCAACTGTGATTCTCTGGGTTTGAGTCGTTCATTTGTCACGTGACAGCTGGCTACAGGCTGTGGTAAGCAGGCAGCACAGGAAACAGAATTGATTAGTTCAGGACTCATAACTGTGGGTCTCTGGGTCTGAGTCGTTCATTTTTCACGTGACATCTCGGCTACTGTGGAGCAGGAATGAACTAATCGTTCAGCGCTCACATGGGTCCTCCCTAGGAGTCTGTCTTCACTTGACAGTCTGACTTACTGCCAGCACCGGGGCTGCCAGCACCGGGGAATGAGAGGCAAGTCTGTTGTCAGGTAACAGTCACTGGACTGACATACATCTAATATCTCTTTTGATAATTTTGTGACATTTAATAAAGCATAATGTTATTACAGCGCAGTTATGTTGTGCTAAGTTATAGTTTTAACACAGCCGCACCGTAACTTTAGTCCTGCTTGTGTTTCTAGCCAACAGCTGATGAGAGTTGTTCTGGGTCCGCTCCACTTCAGAGCCCTGACAGGGTTCTACCGGGAGCTGAATTACCACAGAGGTCGTCTCCTCTCCAAAACAAACGGACCCGGACATTAAACCATTAAAACACAGCCACATAGCAACATTAGCGTTAGCCCTGTGGTTTGTTTACAGCTAACAGCTGATCCGGTCCGCCAGAGAACGCAACTTAACTTTACTTTTTATTTACCAACAGAGCCATGCTGTTGTTTCACCGCTCCTCACTGGTGAATAACCTGCAGTGTTTGAGATTATTATTAAATTTGTTAAATTTTAATAAGAGTGTGTTTTATTCATCTAGTGTGTCAAGCTTATTACTTCAATATATTCCCTGTAAATCTGATGTTAATATATAGATTTTACTCATGGATAGGCTGTATGAATGAGCATTTTAGAGATATAGTGATAGTAACTATGGTAGTATACACAGGAAAGATTATGAAAATGGACAGATTTAGCCGGAGTAGTGGCTTAATCAAATATTGACAACATATTTCTGTGGTTTTTACATGGTTTGAATTTGGTTGTGGCTCCATGGGGCTTTATAGAACCATGATAGAGAAAGACCAAGAGATGAATTTGTGCATTATACTTTGTCAATTAGAGCAAGCCAGGCTGCCTTCTGTGTTTGAGAACTGCGCTGTTTTTTCTTTTTTTTAAATCGCCCACTGGAGGGCTGCAGCGCCGCAATAACCAGCCTAGTTAAAATGAACGAAATGAACAAAATGACACAAAAAAAGATTCATTTTAATGAACGAGATTTGGTGACTCGAGTCTTTCAAAAGAGTGACTTTTCCCAACACTACAGTGTGCATTACGTAAGAGACCCAGAAGTTGTAATTCCACGGTTTGGCCACTTGATCTGCGTTTCGTGAGCCTGGGGCGTTGTGCTGGACGGACCTACAGACTGGATACAGGTCCAGACCTACAACCAATCATAACAGTGAAATGTGTGACATGTGGCTTTTAAAGTCTGAACGGATACCGTTCCTCTGACAGTCATCGTATCAAACCCGCCCCATATTAAATTAACAGTTTTGATTGTCCTGACCAGATACAGGACGGGTGGAAATCTGTGTGAATGGAAAGGGGGCAAGACGTATTTGCCACAGCAAATTAAACATAAGCCTGGCAGATTTGTCTGGTTCCCATTACAAAAACCCATTACAGACATTTATAATTGTTATCTGACCTGTGCCATGCACATACTGGCCTTGGCAGCTCACAGAGAAATTGGCTGCTGCTTTCCTCTGTAATAAATGTATACAATAGTCACATAGAGCAAAAGCCTTGTAGCTTGCAAAAACACGCAGTGTGTTGTGGTTTTCATCACACATTTTTTCTAATGCTTTGTGTTACGGCTGCTGTTTTGTGGTCTTTGCTCCAGAAGCTGCAATCCATCAAAAATATGGAGTATATTGATCATCAGAATGGCTGGTGGATTGACAATGAGACCCAGTTTGTTATGTAGTGCTTTCATATCTCCTAACCTGGGTCCCCACATTAAATATACTTTTGAAAGCTGGTTCTTATTACTTCTTATACTGGAGATGAACTGTCTGCTGACAAGCTGTGGTAAGTGAATTGTCCCCTTTCTGGTTACTTGTGTGTTACTGGTAGCTAGGGTGACCAGATGTCCCGAAAAATTTCCGACAGTCTTGAATTACAGGCAGCTGTCCTGACTCCTGTCCTGTTTGTCCCGAAAATTAGACTAAACATGAGTTTTGATTAGCCTCATACATCAAAAACTAATCATTGTGTGGTTGTCAAGCAACAGCAGGGATGGTATCTTGGACATTGTGTCAACAGCGTTGTTATAGCCACAAAGTAACACCCAAGCCTGCACTTTTTGTTTTCTACTGTAGGTGAAGATAGTGGAGATAGTGCTACCTACTGTACTTTAGCTTAGCAGCTAGCAATGGCTTCTCTCTCTCTGTCTTACTCTGTATGCCAGATGCGCACTGAACACTTAAATTAATTAAATCAAAAGTAAAAAGAAGAGGAGCTGTATGAAAATTAACACCACCAATGCAATAGGATAAAAACAATGGGATAATTAAATGTGGACTCTTAAACATCAGATCTCTATCTTATCTCATCAGATCTCATCTTAAGCAGTTGATTTATTTTGTCTTTGTGTCCAATATTTGCGCATTTGACTCATAACAGTTCAAAATAGCACTGTAGCAGCAGGACAGAGGGTCAGTGACCTTCTACGGGGAGAGCAGTGATTGGTGGTTATGTAGGGACTGAACCCTTGTATAGAATTTGACCTCTAACCCCTTGTTTTGTTACCTCAGAATAGTACTGTACCTTTCTATGGGTTTGACCTTTTATTTTGCAGACTCAAACCCTGCTATGGTACCTAACAGATACCTAAACACAACCTATATAAGTTTGATGTACAGAGAGACAGAGTGGCCATCAGGCTGGGTCACTCTCCAAGCAGCTGCAGAGCTTGTAATTGATGCTGAACTCCTTGATTTAATAAACTTTTCTGATCAAGAACAGTGTCAAGCGGATTTCTTCTCAACACATCATCGCAGCATTGTTCGGACACCACATCTTACTAAAACCTGGCTGGGTCATGAAGAATATATTAGCCTCAATTAATCCACTCCCCCCAGTAGGGATGAAACGATTACCGGTTTAATGGTAAACCATGGTAAAATTCCCGACGGTTATCATTACCGAACACATTTTAATTACCATGATAACTGGGTACGGTTAACCACGCTATTATAATCTCACAGTAAACACTGTCCAGCGCCTCCCAGAAGCAGGTGTGCATGCGCAGAATGCAACGTGGGTTTGTTTGGGTCAGTGACAACACGGCGGAGATTTTTCAGTCACTCTGACGTCCGGTCGTATGTTAGTTTTTATGAGAGTGCTGAGGGAAACTTGACTGAAGAAAATAACCATGTAGTGAATGCAGGGTCAGTTAACTTTTAGCTTTGGTTTGTCTCTCTGACTTGCTAACAGCGTGCAAACTGAAGCTCTCAGTGTTAGCTGCTCTTGTAAAAACGCTACATGTTGTTCTGTTGCTGTGTGCGTCTTGTGTCGGCAGAGTCAATTCGTCCACAGCGCATGATAACACGTTACGCTGTTTAGTCAACCAACCAGCATCATCTAGAAACGCCACAGACTCCTCTGTATTTACGTCAGTTTTTGGGCTCATTGCAGTTACTATCACTGTCTTCTAAAGAGTTATTTGTTTTCATGAAATTGTCCACGGGGTCAATGTATTACCTATATAATATAAAATACAAAATCTTGATAGTGCACACTTAGATGATTTTCATTTCAAAAGGTATTTGCTGTTATTTTATTTTTTATGCAAACAAAATGGCAATTGTATTTGTAGTTTTCAATATAAAACTGTTGAAATGGTTTCAGTGTGTGTATCAGTATATTTTAATACTTTTTGGCACATTTTTACAATACCGTGATAATACTGATAACCGTTTTTGGTGACTATAATCGTGATATGAAATTTTCATACCGTTTCATCCCTACCCCCCAGCCATATTAATAATTCCTCGAGGGTACCGGCTGAGGAGGTGCAGTTGCAGCTATCTTCGACTCAAGCCTGTTAGTCAATTCTAAACCTAAATTAAATTATAGCTTATTTGAAAGCCTTCTTAATATGTCACACCCAACCTGGGCAACACTACAGTCAGTTCTATGTGTTATAGTGTACCTTGCTCCTGTTCCATATTCTGAATTTGAGTTTTCATCAAGTTTAGTCCCTAAAATAATAAAAAAAATTATTGTAGGTGAATTTATTATGCATGTGGATGTCAACAATGATAGCCACAGTAATGAGTTTCTCTCATTATTTGATTCGATTGGCTTCTGTCAGAGTGGTCATAAACACACTCTCTGTTTTAACCACATCCTCGATCTTGTTCTGCCATATGGCATTGAAATTGAACATTTAATAGTCTTCACAGAATCCTTTTTGTCTGACCACTATTTAATAACTTTTGAATTCCTATTATGGGACTACATGCCATTAGGCAAAAATTACACTACACGTCTATCTGAAGCTAGCTAAATTTAACATCGACATTTAATTTGTCTAAATATAACAGAGGACTCTTATGCTAACTTCAGTCTTCTAAATTGATCATCTTGTTGATAGTACTGCAGGCTCACTGCAAATGACACTCGACTCTGTAGCCCCTCTAAAAAAGAAGATAATAAAACAAAGAAGGTTAGCTCCAACAAACTCGCAAATTAATGCAAACGTTGCAAAAACTTGAAAGGAAAATGGCGTTCTACCATTCTGGAAGATCTTCTTTAATCTGGCAAGATAGTCTTAAAATACATAGGTAGGCCCTCCGTAATGCCAGAGCAGCATATTACTCATCATTAATACAGGAAAATAAGCAACCCCAGGTTTTATTTTAGCGCTGTAGACAGACTGACAGAGAATCACAGCTCTAATGAGCAATGTATTCCTATAGCCCTCAGTAGTAAAGACTTCACGAACTTCTTTAATGATAAAATTTTAATTATTAGAGACAAAATTCATCATCTCCTGCCTTCAACTGGTACCAATTTATCTTCAAACTCAGGAGCCCTAGAAACAGCTGTAAAACCTGATATATATTTAGACTGCTTTTCTCCTATCAATCTTCACCAACTGTCCTCAATGATTTCTTCATCTACCAGCCATCAAGCCATCAACCTGTCTCTTGGACCCCATCCTAGGCTGCTTAAAGAAATTTTACCCCTAGTTAGCACTTTACTAGATATGATCAATCTGTCTTTATTAACAGGCTTTGTACCACAGTCCTCTAAAGTAGCTGTAATTAAACCGCTTCTCAATCTGCTCACTCTTGATCCAAGATTTTAGCCAACTATAGAACTTAATCTAACCTTCCCTTTCTCTCTAAGATCCTTAAGAAAGCAGTCGTCAATCAGTGACTTTCTACAGGACAATAGCTTATTTTGAGACTTACAGTGATATTTACAGTCATAGCACAGAGACCGCACTGGTGAGAATTACAAGTAACCTTATAATTGCATCAGACAAAAGACTTGTCTTGTTAGATCTTAATGCTGCAATTGACACTGTTGACCATCACATCCTTTTATAGAAACTCGAAACTTTAATTGGCATTAAAAGAACCGCACTAAGCTGGTTTAAGTGTAATTTATCAGATTGATCTGACTCAGTATGCTTCCTTTACGCAATATTATTAGGAAAGACTCATTATGTAACGATGCTTTGATAGGCAGAGCCTGATTCGACTGCCAATCTCACAGTCAACTATTCGCAGCGTTGTTAAGAAACGAGGGCCATCCCATTTTGGCAATATGGTGGTGCTCAATGTCTTATTTTACATAGAACAACCGGTTTTCTCTTAATAAGTTAATATACTGCCTATTATGATCTAAATATCAACATATAATGCTGTAAATAAAAATGTGAAAAGAAACAAGCTTTTAACAAATATTTTTAAAGTGTGAGTAAATCCAAAATTGGAACCCTAACCCTTGTGCTACGTAGCATGTGTGGTGGAAGAGGGAGAGAGACAGAGCACCAGTTTTGCTGGTGTTGTGCAGAGTTGTGCGCAAACTTTGCAGGAAGTTCGAATCATTTATCACCATTGATGAGCCACACAAAGAATATTATATTGTCTTTAAACAGTACTTGGAATAGACCCACGAGGAACCGCAATGTGCAAGCAATTCTTGGCACAAGACCCCCCCCTACACACACACACGACACACGCACACACCACACCACACGATTCAGCAATCAGTCGGCTATATTCAATCCTTGATAATTCTGATTCGACTACATAACTACTTTTTCTGGAACACACCTAGTAAAGATATGTATGTACTTTAAATTACATAATTACCCTGGACTCCAGCAACACCGTAAGGAATCTCAGATTCTTACTTATCTTTGATCAAGATATGTCCTTTAAGACTCACGCAAAACAAATTTAAGACTGCCTTTTTTCACTTACGTAATATTGCAAAAATCAGGCACATCCTGTCTAAAAATGATTTTTGGAAATCTGGAAAACCACCACGCATTTTACTTCTAGGCTGGGTTATTGTAATTTATTATTATCATCAGGCTGCCTGAATAAGTCCCTTAAGACTGTCTAGTTGTTCTGACAAGAACTATATTTCTCCCGTATTAGGTTCTCTGAAATACTGTATTATAACAGTTTTCTATTTTAGGATGCCCAGTAACATCTGGTAAGGGGACTGCCGATGAAAACTAGCCTGTGGCTAACTCGGGTACGCTTACATTTGCTTTGAATGTTGATCAGTGAACATTGTCCCTTTTCAAATAAATAAACAAACATAAACACTGGCTCCATCATAGCTTTAAAAGCTCATAGTACCATATGACGCCTCTAGAACACTGCACTCCCAGAATGCAGGGTTAGTTGTGGTTCCTAGAATCTCTAAAAGTAGAGTGCCTTCAGCTATAAAGCTCCCAGTTTGGGTTCAGGAGGCAGACACCATCTCCACATTTCAGAGTAGGCTTAAGACTTTCCTCTTCAATAAAGCTTATAGTTAGGGCTGGCTTAGATGAACACTTAAGCATCCCTCAGTTATGCTGCTATAGCCTAGACTGCTGGGAGACCCATGATGCACTGAGCTCCTTTCTCCTCCTCTCCCTCACCATCTGTATGCATTCTTATCTCATCAATGCACATTACTAAGTCGACACCATCCCTCTCCTGTAGTTTTGAGCTTTCTCATCTCTCTCTTCCCTCCTTCTGTTGCTTTCTGCAGGTATTTCTGGCTCTGGAGCTGTAGAGTCTGGATCTGTAGTTGCAAGCTACCTACTGTCCCCATGGTCCTACTCGGCAAATACAATTATTATTATTAGTCCTATTATTATCATCATCATCATCATCATCATCATTATTCAGTATTTAATGTTAGTTTTATTAGTTTTCATTGATATCTGCACCACTACTACCATTACTATTGTTTTACATGTCTATATGTAACTTGCGTTGGCCTACTGTGTTCTCGCTCTCTCCCATAAATTATAAATAAGATTGAATTGAAGCTGACAAAAGAAGATAGCTGCTTTGCCCTGTGAAATTTATGCTCTGGGATATTTTCCGACAGCTGGTACCCAAGGGATACAAAAGGAAAAGGCCTGCAGTCAAAATCTCTGCAGCCTGGGAGAAGAGCTTGACCTAATGCAGAATCCACTCACTATATTTTTGGTAAACAAGATAAAGAAACAAAACAAAAACAGAACAGAACTGTTACACTGGGGAGAGACGCACCCAATGCACAGTTCTCAGAAAGTGCGGAGTCACTGACTGCTATTCCGACACTGAAACTGATGCCACCAGACAATGACATAAACAACACCACCAAAATGTGATACAACTAGCTGCCATGTCTTGTAGAATCACTTCCAACTGTTGAACAATTGGTAGTGACTTAACCCTTTTCCCTGAAGCGTTGAGCTTTTGGTGTGCTTTACAAAGCAGACATGTGTAGGGTGTCTCAGCCTGTAACATAAAAAATTCTGATTTTACTTCTAACATATTGATGTCTCTATAAAAGCAAGAACAAATATCATTTTGATACTGTATTTATATTATGCCATTATTTCATTATTTAAATGATTCCCCACCACTCTGTGTTTCGTTGTTAGCTCTCTACTCGTTCTTTCCTTTTCAAAGTGCTTTCGACTCTCTGTCACTTGTTCTCTCATCAACTTAGCACAACCGCTGTTCCTTCCAGGGCTAATATGGTCAGTCTAATGTGCATAACACAGTATTTTGCATACACAGTGATGTTATGTGTTTACTTTCCCTTGTTTTTTTGAAAGTACTTTGCTGATTAGCCTTCTTACAATTAACATGCTGCAGTTGCCTGTTGGGACATGGTACTCTATTGGCAGCACTGTGCTGAATGTTGAAACAGGTGAATTGGGAGCCTAGTTTTTATATGGCAAACACGATGATTGATTTGGATGGTGTTATCGAGAAAGGTTGGCTAGCATTATCAGTGGATAATCATAACTCATTTAACATTGGGGACAGGCTGGGTGTTTGCTTGTCTGCTGGAATTAGGAAACATCTCACGCTCTTTCTTGGTAATGTGTCATTTGCTCTGATACCATCTCTTTCTTTGTCTGTAGTTTTCTAGCCTCTCATTCTCCCTGTCTACACATCTTACTCCATCTTTTTTTGTCGTTTGATTCCTCTGTGTTTGCCTCCTGCTTGTCCTCTTCATCCCAACCTGCATGTTCCTGATCACAGCCTGCCTTTGTCTTTCTCAGCCCAAGTGCATCTCAAGCAAAACCTTAAACATGCAAGGTAAATAAAGAATTACAAGAAGTTCATTTAGGGATGCTCTCTTCCTGTGTGCTACAGCTGAAGAATATGAGAACACACAGTTGGAGGATTAAATGAAATGGTTTTAACCATATTTTATAAGGATGTTTTGCTTCCACAAGCAGAAAAAAAAAATCAACAATGGTTAAATCATCTGGCAGCTCTTAAGAGGACAAATAATGACATCAAGTCAACAAATAAAAAAGCAGTGGCTGTTTTGAAAAAGCTTATGCCTTTTCTATGAAAATCAGAGCCAAATGTAAATTACAATGTAGAGTCACACTAAATTCCAACCTGTCCCGCCCAGTCCCTTATTCTTTCATTTCTTGACAGGGCTAACGTGTGGTTTATGTGATAACAGTGTAAAGACGTAGTTGAGGGCTCAGGAGTATAACCTCTTTAAGTACATGAGTAATTTATAGTTCTCCCCCGAAATCTCACAGATAAAAGTTTTTAAATTCTTTTGGCAACCCTGAGTTGACTTTACTCGACTCAATCTGTCCGCAGCATCTAATATTTTAATAATAGTAGTGTACCATTAGCAGCTGCCACTTGTGAATGGGTAAAAGAAGTGGTCCTTGGTTGTTGAGAAGAGGCCACCTCTGGCAGAGTAGTACCACTACTATATAACTTAATGCTTCATGTTGCACTAAACACAAGATAAAACCATACAGTCCTACAGACAAGCAACACACATTGGATGACATCTTTTAATTTCAGGCTTTAAATGTAGGCTGTAGTAACTTCACTGTACAGGAATAAGCCCAGCTACTTAGAAAGCACCAGCGCTATCCTCCATTGCAGTGACATTGCATTCACCATTTCAATGGCTTATATGAGGTTAAATTTGGCTAATTCACAGCATGAAGACTAGCCTCTACAGTATGCTGACCATAATACTACAAACACCGACCAGCTCTACTGAGGCTCATGTTGGCACACAAGATCACAGCCACCTGTTCCCACAGCTTGAACAAATCTGGACATGTGTTCATATGCAAGCCTGATGGCAGATAGGTGTTCACCTACTGCACAGAGTAACTCATCCAAATCCACCACTACCATTAGCCAAGACCCTATTGATACTAAGGAACAGCATTCTATTTAAGTGTTAAATCAGCTTGAAGGTTTAAGCGTATTATGTTGCTAATTCTGCTGAGTTGAGCAATACATCAATGCAATGTCAAGCAGTTAAAAGACACAGGACCTTTGTAATGCAGCTTTTGGCACTGATACTTGCGAGTAAGGAACTACCTTGTAGGCCCCCCCCAGTGCTAAAAATGCGTATAGCCAAATTTCCTTGAGGTGCTAGATGAAGCATGCATGTGACATTAGATGAAATCTGCTAGAGACATAGAATTTGATTAGAAGAAGATTAGAATATTTTTAATATTTTAATTAAATTGTGTTCTATTTGTATTTTTCAGCCCTACTACCACCAATTTTGGTTTACCAGTCCATACAATTGTGTTGCTCTGGTTCTCACTGAACCAGCAAATATAAAACACTGCCTAACATACAATATCAGTGTTTTATGTGGTGAGTGGGTTGGCATGTAGCAAACTAAAGATGCCAAATATTTAGAGGAGATGGAGGAGCGGCTGGGCATGACTGAATACTGGACTCAACATGTGGTGGGAAAGAGGACTATGTGTGGATGGTCGCTTTGCTCTGTTTCTGTCTGATTTAAAAAATATTTTAAATTCGGCATTGTTTACCAGCAGTCTTCTTCCTTTTCTCTGCCTCTATTGGTGCAGTGCTGCATAACCTGTTGATCAGTGGAATAGAGTGACACGATTGGTAGGACTGTGTATTGCGTCACTCCATAGCACAGGCAGTCACCACATTTTAAAAGAGGTAAACGTTATCGAAATTGCAATTAACATTAAGGTTTTTACTTTTCTCTACACCATCTAAACAAACAGCAGTGAAGCAAATGGAAGGCCCTAGTCTAAGTAATGTTTTTCTCTTACAAGGGCCAGCTTATATAATTCATTTGAGATTGTTTTCTGTAAGTACATTGTGAATTGACCAATTTATTAATGCAGTTTATCTCTCCTTCATTCTGGAAGGAATGGTGATTTGATTTGATTTCCTTTCGACTGTAGTGTTTTTCATTCAGATCACCAGAATCTTTCAGGTTTCAGCAAGATTTTGTTATGATCTGAAATTCACATGCACTGGTTGTACAAAAAATTATTATTTAAATTAGATCAACAGCCAGCTATTTTTCCAACATTCATTTGCTATTGAAAGTGCACACTGTAATTAGGAATGCCTGCCTTTAACTTGCCAATCACTAGATTCTATTTTAAATATGAAAATATTAGCCTAACTGGTTTTGTAACAATAATGCAAGTACATGATATTTTTCTTCTGTAACATGATATGAAAAAAGTTAAAAGAATAAATTGTACATTTGAGTCTCAGTTTCTGGTAAAGATTTTCTTGCTTTTGGTGGTAAAAGGCTTTTACTTTCATCTCATACATATTCGCTTGTCCTATTAAAAAATGAGCCTGTGCTTTCAAGAACCACATCAAGAGCTATCAACAAGAGCTAAAGCCCTAATAACTGAACACAGAATTAACTGATGATTGAAAATGTATCACCCAATTCTCTGTTACATAAAGGGGATGGTTATTTCTTTTGAATAAGAGGAACTGACTTTTCCCTAGCGATCTGATCCCTTCTTAACATTGTCCTGCAGAAAAACAAATTAGCTCATTATCCTTGGAAGGATGGGCACATAGGAGCAGCGTGCGTGACGAGCCAAGCCTTTGGATGTGCCAAGCTGAAAATGTCAACATACTACCTTGAGAGTGCACATTAAACTCAGGCAGTAATGGCTGTCACAAGACAGATCCCCATTATCAAGTCCATTAAGGTGCCACACTCCGCCCCCCGCCCCCCACCCCTACTCAACAAGTAGCAGGATTTTAAAGTTCGGAATGAGCATCTGTAGATAAATGCCAAGGTGACATATTGTGCTGCCAACAACACACATTCCTAAATGCATTAAATATCTACCGGAGGAGTCAAAACTTGCTAATGTATGTGTGTAAGTACGTCCAAGGGTATCCATGTGAAATGTCATTTTATTTGTTTGAAAACTTAGGAAAACGTATGTTATCACCTTAATTATAAGTCCCAGTGTATTGAACAGTTCAGAGTGCACTGGTATCATAGCAAGTCTGACAAATTATTTATTTAGCAAATTATATATTTGCCAAAAGGCACAATTAACATCAATGCATTTTCAGGTACACATTACTTTTTGGCGTCATTTCATTAAACCATTTAGTGCCATTAAGGAAACTGGCATGTAAGTAAGTAAACAAATTTTATTTAGTACAGCAGAGCAAGGTCATAAGTGCCTCACAAGAGGAAGATAATTAAAAATGAGACCATAAAAACAGCAAAAAGAAACAACAAAAGATAACCATGTTAACTTCATGTGCGTGGCAGGCACCAAACAGCACGAAATGTTACCTGCTGATATAGCCCAAGCAACCCAAGCCAACAGTTTTTATTCCAGGAGTTCTTATTGTCTTAAATGCCTAAATAGAAAACCCCTAATCATTTCTTGAAATACAATCCAATTTCCTAATCGACAGCCCTTCTCTTTGTTCTCACTCTAGTTTTTGTTAATTTCCTCTTTTGGGAGATGAATAGTGAGCAGAGATACAACAAAATGCGGAAGAGGGGCTCATCATGCATGAAATGAAAGAGCTTTGCCCTCCTGTAGGGGATGACACTGTTGTTTTCTCTAAAGGTAAAAGCCTGCATACACTCAAGTCACATATTGCATTTTACCACTCTGGGTTAGATGGCCTTCCATAACATAGATCCTTTACATGGGTGTGCATATTGTCAGTCTATAATATGTGGGTGCTCCCTGACAACCATAGTAACAGAAAAATTCGCCATACTTGTATGCTTGCAGTTCTGTGTGAGTTTGCCTGCATGTGCACAGCTGTTGGGGATATTACCAGGGTACACAATACATTAACATTGTTGAGAGGAAGCAGTTTAACATAACAAAACTACTGCAGCATTGAGATGTCCATGTCTGTACTATTTTTTTTAAAAATGTCATGGCCTGGACAAGTGAATTATTAACTGTTTGATGCTGCATTTAGGCATACACTTACATTATGAGACTAGTCAATCTAATCAATGACTGAAACTACCATGAGCACTACAGCTGGACAGCTTATCTGAACGGACACCACAGTGACCCACAAAATGGATGGAATTTTTATGTGTAGTGTACAAACAGTGTGGATTTGTGCATTTTATATCAAATAAATTTGGACTACTCCAAATTCTTTCTCTCTTCCTGGGAGAAAGAAAAGGAGGGGGTGAGATAACAACCCTCAACAGACGGCTGAAGAGACCCCAAAGGAGGGGGGTTGAAAGGTTGCTTTCCCTAAGTGCTATTTCTGGGCAGTTGATCATAAAACTAGCCACCTTTGGCAGCAGCCGAGACTGTTAAAATGACAAAGAAACACTCACCAGAGATTAGCCTTCTCCTGAACAGCCTATCGGAACTCTTCGTAAGAGAGGGCAGGAAACCCTAAACTGCGCCCCCACACACGTAACCATGCCAACTGACCTTCCTCTTTGTTTAATTTCCTCACATCAAAGGATATTCTCCTCTTCACGCCCAGGTGTGAGAAACTCCAGGACACCAGAGACACTGCCCTGAACTTCTTTGTGTAAACAAAGAGTAGTGTCTCCTCAAAACTCAAAGCATTACCTGTTTTAATTAAATCTTTTAGTTACTTGACTAGGTCTCTCCACTACATTTGAGTAGTTATGTTACCATGTTGGTGTTATTTGTTGTTGAAAATAATCTAAATAAGTTAATTTTGCAGTGTTTTAATTTTCAGCAAGGATCCCTGACCTTTATTCATTTCATGTTGTAACCAATGCTTTGTTCCCAACACTTTATGACACTTCCTTTAGAAAGGATATGATAAAGAAATGTCATCCTATACTACTAAATAAATAATAATACATATATATATAAATAAAATTTATCAGACTGTAAGTTACACAATTTTTATTTAAGAACGACCAAGTTATTTTTTTTTAAGCTTTATTCGTCGAGCCAACTTACACTGATCCGACAACCGGGTCAGGCACGTGGGCCGCCAGCAGTAACAAAGGACGACCAAACCTCTGACCCGAGCCAGGATTTGAAAAGGCCCCCACTGCGAGTTTCTTCAATAAGCTGACAAAAGACGGACCTCCGGAGCAATTCCCTGGCAGAGAAAGCGACGGCTTTAAGCTGTCCACCGAGAACGCACGGAACTCCGCCAGTGTGAGGCCGTTTAATAGCAACCCGGCTGGGAGAAACAACATGCAGTAAGACCAAAACCCTGCATTCTGTGATCAGTGATGTCCAATAGTCTGTTAATCCATTATCTTTAGTCTTTAAAACTCATAGCTTGCATTCATTAGCTGCCCGTGTGAATCAAATTCTCCCACAATAGAACCCACATTCTCATTGTTTAGCCATTGTTTATTTCTTTGATGTATATGTAACCGCATTTATATTCACCTTAGTTAGTTAATAAATCTCACCGTAATCAAAGGAATTGGGTGTGTATTGCCCATCTCCAAGTCCCTGCCACGAGAATTTACCCCTTCTATATGAGACTGACTGACTGATTTAAGATAATTGAGCGATTGTTAACTAACTGATCACTAGTGAATAATTGTCTAATTATTAACCATACTCAGAGAATCCCGAGACCCTGGGCGAACGGAATTTCGGGTGGTGCCCCGCGAGAGATTTATGAATTAATATTCTCTGAATATTAAAATTCATTATTTTGTATTAATTCTCATAAATTTATTAGATCAAAAGTAGTCATGCTACATATAAGAGGACGCAAATGTGAGAATTTGACTTTTATTCGTGGCCCTGCAGTACATAATAGTAGGCTACACAGGTAGATGCCACCACCACAGATATTTTTTTTGTCCCAACTGTTCTTTGAATACATATTAATTCATACCGTTAGTCATTGAATTCCCTACACTCTTGAATGGACTGCACTGATATACTGCATTTAGATGTTCAATTTCATTGAGATCTGATCACTGCAAAGCCTATTGCATATACATTTACTTAAGTATGGAAGCATCTGAATTTGTTGCGTCTCTTCACTTTCGCATAAGGGAAAACATAGTTTGACACCTATTCATAGTCCATATATCAATGTTATGAATGCAGTCAATTTATCATCATGATTCTTTGAACAGAGAGGACTGTCCAGTACATAGTCATTACCACTGGGAAGCCATGTAGTAACTATTAACACTGATTCAGTTGAAAAAGTGAGAGTCAATTGACTTATTTTAAGCCAATATTATAACAACATCAATAATTTAATGATGCCACATTGCATATTGTTTTAATTTTCTTTATATTCTATCAGTGTGCTTTTGCCCTTAGTCTTTAATCTTGTTATATGCTGCTACAACAAAATAAACTCCAAGGGTATCAATAAAGTTGAATCTAATCCGAGATTAACCTTGATGTACTGCATATATCTCCAGGTACTGCTCGAAGGGATACAATGCCACATATTTTTCAGTGTGCCAATTCAACAGGTGGCATGGAAGACACACAGACCAGACCATCTGCTTGTAGTTACTGAGGTAAATGTAAGCAGACATAGAATCTAGTGGAAATATGATCCACTTTATGTAGTCCCTAAGTAAGCTGTCATCCCCCATAATGCATGAAGGGAGTTGGCAAAAGTAGGTCTATTACCATGTTGATAACATCAATTTGAAGTGTCAGTACGGGGTGAGCTAATACCCAGTCCTGCGAGGCTGCTCTCTCGCCTCCTCAGCCACAGGGTTCTGCTTTGATTAAAATGACAAACCAGTCATTCTTCCATATACCTTTTGCCCCGCTACCTCCTACAGTGATTAGATTTAATACTCCCGAGGGTGTTTTCACTTTTGCCATGTGAGACAGTGGGTGTTGTGTCTACCGGCAGAAATGTCACAAATGGTGTTTCTGGTGGCTTTTACCCTATTAGAGAGTCTGACTGTTTTAAGGTCAGGACCCAACTGTGGAGCTCTGAAAAGTGAAGTTTGACATGGTATTTACAATTATTTCAAAACAATGCCTCTCTGAGCACCTAAAAAACTCTTTAGAAATGTATTGATCATCTCACTCACTGGCACCCTCCAGTAGTAGTGAGAACCCCCATGACAATTTTCACAAGTGTAGAGTGGTTGGTTGGGATGCATGTGAGGTGGAGACAACATGAATCCCCATGAGGGTTAGATCTTCCCATGACATCTTTTGGGAAAACCAGTGGGGTTCAGCAACCAGTGTGTAAAACACATTCACATCTTTTCTGTGCAGGTGCTGAGTCAAAAAAAAAAAATCTATTTCATATAAAAAATATCTATTTCATATAAAATCGCAACATAGAATAGAATACACCCCAAAACAGCTTTCTTGATTTGATTTACAAACCTGGGCTCAAAATGTATTAAAACAAAAAGTTTTTTTGGAAAGGGAACATTGTGCAGTGTTGAGAGTCCTTGTAAAAGAAAACCCGTGAGGTTGTCATTGACCATGCTACATAATGACACCTAGCAATTAATCAGTTTTGGAGAAATGGTGGTAAAGTACTTGATTTGATGTTTACTGCCCACATTAGCATTAAGGTGAACTCAGTTAAACACAGATTATCAGAAATGATCTGTCTGCTTGAAACGCTACCTGAACTGATTTCCATTATACAAGTGATATGCAAGAGGGGCAAAACTTCACATCTAACAAAGTTGTACAGCTAAATTTCAATTACTAATACTGTCTATACAAGCTATGTTTATAATTATCAGATTGCTGCTCCGATACTGTACAGTTTTGTTCTTTTCTGGTATGAGACACAGGTGGCTTACTGCTGAATCACGGTCTTCTGTACTGTGCTCTAGTGATCACCGCTCTGAATGACCCTGCAGACCTGAGCTGCCATCTGCTTGAGGACTCCTGCTGTTTTGTTTTGGTCTCTAAATCTAAAATGTTCTATGTGTATTCTAACTAAACCTCATTCATTTTCTTCTGCCTGCATCCCCACCTTTCTTCTCTCTGGTGAGCACCCTGATTCCTTTATTTACTCCTTTTACATTTTGATCTCTTACAGCCGCACGCATTTCCAGTGCATCAATAGTTTCTACCCACAATGCAGTGTAGCAGATAAATCATCACTCATTAACTCTGCAAACATACTTGTTCTAAAAAACTAGTAAACCTTTCACAGCTAAATCCTATCCACTGCAACATCTGCTGTCTCTCATATAAGAGCTGTATCACCTCCCACAGCGGTACCATTACAGTATTCAAGGTCTAACTGAGAATTAATCAAGGTCTCTAGACAGCTCATAATTCTCTGCCTGCATATAATTAAATGTATGCAGACAGTATCAGAGAGTCTCTCTAATTCTTCATACGTAAAAGTACTGAGTAGCTGTGAATAAATTGCAGTCCCTGCAGGACTTCTCACATTTCTCAAGGTTTTCCTTATTGGCCCCTATGTACGACATACCTGTGGGACAACCAACCCATTTGCAACACTTTCTGAATAAAGACAATGTGAAGATTTTAATAAAACAAAATGCATTATAAGGTGTTTAGATTATTAAATTAAACTACGGTAAACATGAGCTTTTCAGACGATATGGGAATTTATTTTAGTTCTGTGTCCCTTAAGGCCTCCTACACACTTATACAGTAGCTCCAACTGCACAGCTGTTTTTGCCTCGACCCTGCCTATCCTTTCTTTTAGTCCCCCTCTCTTTATTTCTTACTGCCCCTTTCTTACACTCCCCAGTAGCTCTACTGGTCAAACTCTCTTTGAATTATAACCTCTCTGGCTGAACTTTCAGGTCCTCCGCCTCATCTCCAAGTTCCTTTTGCTCCTTGGATGTTGCAATCTCTCTCTCTCTCTCTCTCTCTCTCTCTCTGTCTGTACTGTAAATGAGTACAACAAGCAGCCGAGCAGGCGAGCACTCGATTCCCGACCGGCTTTGTAGATGTTTAGCCCCGAGGTCAAAGTGAGCGCAGAGGGAAAGCAGAGTGAACCAAGCAGCCCAAGTCAGCGGCACTGATCCATTCTTCTGGGAGCTGACAGCTTTGAACATTATTTTATTTCGTTTTCATGTTCTTGCTAAATTTAACCTGATAAAGGAAAACTACATCATTAAAGGGATGTGATCTACATTTTTCAAAGTAATTGAATAATTTTCAAGAAATTGATGAGAAGGCTAAATATGAAGCACCATTTAGCCTAGCATTAAACAGGAGGAGGAGAAACAGTTAGCCTTACTCTCTCTCTCAAAAGGTTAAAAAAAACAACATTGTGCTGAACTATTTCTTTGCTGGGTACAGTGACTTCCTGGAGTTGCCGCTGGTGACTGCAGATTTACCTTTGGACAGATCCAAGATAACTTTTTTTCATTTATTCTTCAAGGTAAGCTAACTGAATCTTGACTACAGCTTTATATTGAAATGACAGAAATGAGAGTGGCATGAATCTTCAATCTCCTCTAACTCCCAGGAAGCAAATAAGCAAATTCCCCACAGTGTCAAATTATTATTTTAAGGTATTCTAAATAGTATAGAAAAAATTCAAATCTATCACATAATGGTCGGAAACAGAATGCATCAAATAATACAGATTTAATTGGATGAAAACTGAAAACTATTATCTAAAATTAAAAGACCAGCTTGGGCCAGTCTTTTATGGATAAAGGAATCCTGTCGAGTTTCCCAACATATTTAAGACTGAAAATAAGATGAGAGCCATGTACGTTACATCTTTGCTGGTCAAGCTGCTTTGGCATATCCCTCTATACTGTATTTAAATGGTACCGTAAATGCATAAATGTCTTCAATGAGATCATTTAAGCTATAGTCCATCTGGATATTGGGTAGGTTCCACTAAAGAATTAGCTAATAAGCAGACGCCCTCGTGCTTGTTCTCCTTTGCCTACTAGTCTGTTCACATCATTAAATTTACAAGCCTCTAGCACTGTCTTTACATGGGCTCTGTGTAACTAATAGGCCAATCCCACACCCCTGCTCAACTAAGAACCTCCCGCAGATAGTCTGCAGACCTTGACAAGGATCCTGCCGATCCTACTTAACCCTTTGATGGAGAAGGTAAATGCCTTCTTTTCCACACTGTAGTCTTAAACCCCCAATAGTATACATTGCAGCAGGTAATGAAGTTCATCTGATCACTGAACTCTCTGACTTGAGTACAAATCCTAAGGACATGTTAGTTTCTGGCATAATATCACCCGTGTAAACAATATATTGCATTATGTGAAAAGAATACTGACATTTCTCAGCTTTGAATCTCACCTAAACTGTACACTTCCATCCAGAGCCAATCATGCTGAGTAGGCTAGTTGTTGGTGTACCTCTCAACCATGAAGCGAAAATTAAGGCTCTCTTTGAGGGACAGACATCCTCGCTACAGGCCATCTGTTTCAAAGATTAAAGAGTTAAAGCCAGGTCTGAGGTCTGAAGCCTGATTTTATTATAATTACCGCTAAATGAATTGTATCCGTTTTATTTAAAACATTATGTTCATTGTATCATTCTTATTTGTTTGACCCATATATTGTGTTGGAAATAAAAATAAAAATTCCAGGATTACAGTAGTGAATAAAGTCAAACCCAGATCCCCAGATCCCCTTCTCCTGTTACTTTACTGTATTGTTTATAACTGCATATCTTTTTTTCAGCAAACATTCATATACAGTAAAACACAATATCCGGGCTTTATTGAAATGTTCACAGTGCAGTGTTATGATCCGGCAACATCCACAAATGCCTCTAAATGTATTAAAGCACAGGCAAGAGTATTTTTTAATCCTATATCTGCTTCTTGTGTTTTTCAAGTGTTCAACTCATGTGTTGCAGCGTGTAGGCCTTCTGAGAATTATGTTTCTGATAATTCCAAATTCTCTCTCATCTGTTGCCTCAGGTTTCATTTTACATCTTCTTATGTCAGATTTTGCCTACCTGTTCCGAACACTGCTCGCTCTGGGCTTTCTGTTAGTGGGCTCAGAATCAGATCTTTTGTTGAATGCTGGTGTGATAAAAAAGTAATCTCTCTCAATACAATACTATATTTTATTTATATATATATATATATAAATACTTTTGATATGCATTATATACTAAATACACAAAACTATTCTTCATTTAATGCCACAAATCCTCTGCCTTTATCAGTGAAGAGATCAGGCGTTTAATGGTTTAATGTGTGTACAACTTGGCTATCTTATCCTGTTGAGTCCCCTAGGCCTATTTGTTAGCTGTCATTGACTATCTACCTTCATCCCTGCCCCATTGTTTGCTGGCTCATGCTGCCAGGAACTGGGTCTGTGAAATGGCTGTCCCTGTAGGGTAATAGCAGAGCTCTGTATTTTGTTAAATCGATCCTGAGAGACGTATTAAGAAAGAAAGAAAGAAAGAGAGTAAGAGAACAAGGATGAGAGGGAGAGCAATAATACCACACCAGGAAGCTAGTTAGACGCCGATGCTGAGGAGCAAGTAGACAGTTTAGGGTTGACAGAGAATAAAGATAAAAAATAAGATGATAGATAGTGGAAATGAAGTAGCAAGGGAGATCCACTTGCACAGATGGCTGGTAGGTGTAGGGAAGAGATGAAATGATGAGATGAAGAATGTGAAAAAAAGAGAGATTGAAAAGAAAGATCAAGTATGAATCTTGCTTTTCTAAGCAGAGCAATGGTTGTGCCGACAGCAGCAGCCGGAATATTAACATGTGATCTACATTTAACCGACCGCTGGCACCATTTCAATCCACATGTACAGACTATAAAGGAACATGCTAACAATGTGAGCCTACACATGTGTGTGTGTACAATGTGTGTACTGTGTGTGAGAGAGCAAGTGGGAGAGAAAAAGTAAGACTAAGCCAATGTGAAAGAAACAGAGATTCTAGTAGAGGAAGGAATATACAGAAAAGGTCTAGAGGAAAAAAGGAGACACTCAGTAGAGGAGTGGCAGATGGAAGGAGAGATAACCAGAGAACGATAGCGAGAACTGTGAGTGAAATCGTATGCATTTCTGAAGCAGGGCAGCTGGATGGCAGTCTGCACCGAGGGCCATGCATCCTCATTAGGAACCCTGCAGCTGCCCCAAACATACAGTACATCAGCAGAACGACACACAAAATATTGTGAGAAGTAAAACGGCAGCCAGTTTGCTTGCAGTGGAAGTGCATGCAAGTGGGAAAAAACATAACAAATCAAAACATAATACATTTTCAGACATAATATGTTGTAACTAGAAGTTACCTCTTCAGTTTCTTGTCCAACCTTGTCCAGAGAAAAATCTCATGCCGGAAAAATACTCCCCTATGACTCCCCCCTTATAGTGACTGACACATGTAACCATCTGAAAACATAAAGAAGTAGAAGGGCTGACACATAAACAGCACATGTGGCTACGTGTTGTCCCTTGTTTTTCATGAGTAACTTAAAACTGTAAATGTCCAGATTTCTCCATTCATAAATTATAATGATATGACAGTCATAGGAAATGCCAAGCTTCTAATTGAACATAAAATTTATTTTGCATTATAAACACTTTCCTCTCTCCTTTAACTCACACACACACACACACACACACACACACACACACACACACACACACACACACACACACACACACGTGAAACACACAGTGGGCAGAAGTGCTCTTGTATCTGACAGCAGGTTTGTGGTTACTCAGGTGATGGAAGACAGACCAGTGACCTGACAAGGACAGACAGCAACATCTCTCTCTCTTCTTCCCTCTATCCCCGAGGGCATTGATAAGAGCAGACATTTTAATTTGCTAGGTCAAAACAAATGCTTCAAGACTCTGGCAGGCAGGCCCAGAGAAACCTAATGGGCTCTTGAGTACTGCACTGGCAGAAGCAACATCAATCTACTGTAGATTCTTATGGTCATCATTTTCTAATGGGTCCTGGGCCAAAAAACTTTAATGAACTAAAACAGAGAATGTACCATATAATTAGTGTATCAGTATGATATACGGTAGTGTATGGCATTTACAGGGACCAAATGTATTACACTCAATGTCGATTAAAGATAAAAGGAGTAGTTTGACAGTTTGAGGATATACGCTTATTCTTTTCCTGCTGACAGTTCAGTTGAGATGACAGGATCGAAACCACTCTCATATCTGTCCATTACGTACAAGGCTACAGCCAGGACACAGTTAGCTTAGCTTAACATAATGAATTGAAACAGGGGGAAACTGCTAACCTGTAGGGCTGAACAATTTTGAAAAATAATCTAATTGCGATTTATTTTACCAATATTGCGATTTAATATGCGATTAATTTTTAAGCTCTTTGCCTCTGTATTATTCATAATGGACAAGCAGTAAATCAGTGTATAGTATGACCAACACAATATTAGATAGATAGAACATACACTGTTCTTTCTTGTGGGTCAGGCCTGTGTAATGATTAATTAGGTGGAATTATTATTATGAGCACTGGTGGAGAAGATATATATCAAATTATAAAATATGAGAAAGATAATTTGAGTCAAGTCATGGCATTAAATAATATGATATAATATCATCAGGTCGGCCTACCTACACACCACAAGAAAAACTAACTTATCACAGTGTGTTATACAGTAAGCGCTCAATACAAAACCCACAGTTCAACCACCAATTAATGCGTCCTTATCTCAGTTCTAATCTCAGAGGAGTCCATCTTTCTGTATCCCAGTAAGCAAACAAAAAATACTCAGTTTGAGAACGAAAATAAAACCAAGTGTCACCTCTCGTGTTTAATAGACAAGCTTAGTAATTCTCCGACATCACCGGAGTTCCCCCGCAGCCTGCGCAAATGCAATTAATCGTTCAGCCCTACTAGCCTGGCTCTGCACAAAGGTTAAAAGAACATCCACGAACCAACACCTTTAATCATCATCTAATGAACACTGATGTCTAAAAATGGCCATTTGCTGTTGGGACTATTTCTTGACCGGGTGCGTGACTTCCTGGAGTCTTGTCATCCTGACATTGGGATCATTCATTTAAAACAATATAATGTAATCCGGTACAATAAACTGCCAATAAATTCTTAAAATTGTGTTATCAAGGCAGTGGTGGTGTTTAATAAACATTATGTTTTAATTTTAAGGCCATAGCTTCTGGTAGTGTGCTAGCAGACTGATTCATACTCTGTTGTACCTATTTTAAATATCTTCTGAAAGAGCAGTCCTGCTATAAGGTGAGAAGCCCCTTTTGTTTAGCTTTTTTTTGCTCCTGTTTATGTTGGGTAGGTGCTTGTATTTTCTTTTGTTGAAGTAAGTTAGCAATTCATTGTTTTGGTTGTGCTCTCCCCAACACTGATGCCCAGGCATACCAAACATGATGTACTGAAAAGATTAAAACTCCAAATAGAATGTCACCTGAAATCCCTCTTTCATGTTGTTTGTGATTTTCATTCTTTTTTTTAAATACTAGGCTGAATCACACTTAGCGCAGCTGAATAATATCTTTCCCTTGGTATCTGAATAATCTCTAACAAAACACCTACAAAACCATTTTCGATTTGTCCTCCTGCTCAAAATTGAGCAACGTTTCTTGTGTAAGAGATTCAGAAAGCTAAAATGTTCACCACAAATGCCCCTGTAATGATCTGCCAAATGGTTCTGTTCTATTTCAACACATTGTCTCATGACAGCGTGTAGTTTGAAATGTTTCTATTACAAAAATTGTCAAATGCTTGATAGTCTGTGTGACTAGTTATTTAGGAAACAATTTGAACCTTGAGTTTGCACACTGAAATGCTGAAAAACACTGCACATACGGGATCTTTGAAATATGTCTTCAAACTGCAAAATGTTTAACCATGTGCTTTGTAGCAAACAATCCACCGACTGGCAGCTGTGATGCTGCATTGTCTTCTTGGTGACAAGTTTGGTTATTTTAGAACTCATCTAAGAGTAACCGTGCTGTAAATAGCTCTTCAGTTGATCAGAGAAGTGCTCAAACTTCCTAGAGTACACAACAGCAGTGGCTTTCTGTGTCATGCTTTCGGCAGGGTTCACTCTCATTATCCCGAGTTAAAATATTTGCTCTGTGCACAGTATTTGGAGGGGTTATTACCCCTTGAGTCGCAATGACAGAAGAAGAGGCAGCATGTAAAGTAAATCAGCTCACACCTCTTGAATTCTCATGTGGACATAAATGCTATAGTTTAGGCGATATATAAAGAGGAAGCAAATCTGCAAACAGCAAACAAAATCAATAAGGTGCTGTTATAAAACCTACTTGCCGTTAACAAGAAAAAACCACAAGGCAAAGATAGGGAAATCTGACTCACAAAGCTATTTTGAAAACTTTCACATTGAAAAAAGTATTTTTTACTTACTTTTACTTGAAGACCTGGGACTGATTTTATTGCATTTTTATTTTAAGGTGATGTAAATATTTTGATGAAGTGAAGTAGGGCAGCGAGACATGCTGGTATAGATTCAAAGGTATTAAGGAGTCAATTTGGAACATTCTTTGATGCCTGCCCTGGTTGGCGAGATTCTTCAGTAATGAGGAGGTTTAAGGGTTTTCGTTCTCTCATCAGGGAGCTTTAAAACCTTGCTTGCCTCCGACTAACACGACGCGAAGCTGCCGAGAAAGGTAAGGTCTCAGTGCGACATTTTCAGAAATAAAAAAGGAGAAAGACAGAAGGATTAAAACTGCAAAAGCCAGAGCTGATGACACCCAAACATAAAGCCTCATCAAAGGATCAGTGTACATACAATACAATAATGTACTGAAAAGGATGGCCTCTCTCTTAATCGTTGTGTGTTCCTTCATCTGTCTGTGCATGTTTCTTACAGAAGACAGATGTCAGGACTCTGGATTGTCTGTTGAAACAATTTTGCAAATTGATCCTCATCAAATCCTCAAACAGCTAAAAACCATTGATCTCTGCAGAGCAGAATATAACTCAAGGGGTGACAATGCCGCCAGGAACATCCTAATCATCTTCAAATCCAATAAGTGATCCTAGTGGTTTTAAATTGACAAAGAATTATTGATAAAGCTGTTGACTGTCATGCGCCATTATCTTAACGTATTTTTTTTTTTTTTTAATAGTTTCAGCCTGAAACAAAGTCAACATTGCTTTAAGCCAATATATGTGTGTGTGTGTGTGTGTGTGTGTGTGTGTGTGTGTGTGTGTATGTGTGTGTTAGCGTTGTTTCCGAGAGGACATATCAAACTGCGCAGTGCCATGTTTATTTTGTTTGCTTATATGAGTATTTGTGTGTGCAATCTGCTTTTTCTGTGCTTGGTATGCTCCATGTGCAAATATCTATATTTGATTCCATCAGATTCTTGCTAATTCTGCATCTGATCTCCCAGTCATGTTCATCCTTTCTGCATAAACCGTCCTTTGACTAAAAAAGAAGCATTTTATATTTTTGAGTAAAAAGGATGACGTAGAGATGAGATTTATTCTGACAGTGAATCACCTTTTTCAGCAAAGTTTTTTTTGTATCAACTGTTCGTGGCGTTTTTGTTGGAGAGCAACAATCCTTCTGTAGTGATGGATCTTTTTGGCATGCCCAAACAAGCTCCACCTGCTGCATACATCCATCCATCCACATACAGGGAGGTGGACAGATGGGCAACAGGGGGAAAAGGCTCACAAAGCCTAATTTCATTCTGATGGATTGGCAGCAGCGAGACCCACATCACTGTAATTCAGCTGGTGGTTACAGGATTGGACTGATGGCTGGATGAATGGACTGATGAAAAGAACTCATGTTCTCCTAAAATAGCAGCAACAAATACTATTTCCCAGGAGAAATACTGGACACAAGGTCATTACTGAGACTGTACAAAATTTTCTTTATGGGTGAAGTTGCACTTTTTTTCATCACAGTGCATGCCTTATCCTTGTAAGCATAAGGTGCAACAAATTGCCATAATCAGACCTTTCAAATGTGTGAATACTGAAACTGATTAATATTTAATTTAATCTTTGACATCTTGCATTCATGCACGACAAGGTCAATTAAACATTCTGAACTACCTATCATCTGTCCAAGGGAAGAAAAATAGGCTATAAAGTAGCGTAACGTGCCAAGGATTACCAGCCTTTTAGTAGGATAGCAAGTGAGGAGTAGAACTGCAGGGCTCTCCCCAGGATTACAGTACAATGGGGGTAATTAAGTGAGCACAGCCTCACCTAAGCCACGTTCTGAAGGCATCTTATCTTTTCCAATCAATTTAGCTTTTAGATAAATTAACTTTTTTATTTTTTTATTTATTGTTTATTTGAAAAGGGACAATGTACACTGATCAACATTCAAAGCAAATGTAAATGTACCCAAGTTAGCCACAGGCTAGTTTTCATCAGCAATCCCAGGTTTTTTTTGGGCATCCTTAAATAGAAAACTAAGACTGTGCTTCAGTCATTTTGCTGTGCGAAACACGCAGAACTGTCATCAAGCCTCATGTCCAGCCTCAGTCTTTTTGAGGATGAATTTCTTATTCTGTTTTCCATTTCTCTTTAAAAGATAGCTATCATCTTGTGATGGTTAAAAAGGTATGAACTGCTTGCATTTTTATCATTATGTACAACAGAGGAAAACTTTATTATCCTACAAAGGGAAATTCATGTGGTTATACACGTCTCAGTTAAAGAGGTACACTTTACATGCACTAACACATACATACACAAACACACCACAAGATATCCTGAGCAATGCTAGTGAGATGTTGAAAAAAAAATTTTTGTTTGTAAAGATTATTTCAATTATGATGATGGCATGTCGTATGATTGCATAATTCTATTGCTCCATTCATTGGGGAGACCTCTGTAATGGCACACAGTGACTTCGCAGAAGATTTTCCCTTGCTTACTATAGAGGTAGGGTAAAACTGGCAAAGATGGAACAATACAATACAAGTACAAGTACACACATACTCAAACACATGAACACACAAATGGCTCCTTGTCCTGGAGCTGGGGAGAAGGACAAGCCAAATATTGGCACTGACCACAGGCCTCGTTAACAATGCCAAAACAAAATGCTGCACTAATCCCAATTAGGCTTCTGTAATGAGGGGAGCCTGCACACAGGGAGGAAGTGCCAGGCTGCATCCCCAAAACTCAATTACACAGCTATCCAAGCAAAGCAAGCAATGACATAGGCCAGTAATGTGTGTATATGTAAATGCGTACGTGTGTGTGAGTGCATTCAAGTCCACAGATATGGCTCTGACAATAAAGAAACCAAGATGTACACTGAATGGGGAAGCAAAGGGGTTGTGTGGGTGCGGAAGAGGCTCTAAACTACAAAAAGAACACTCACAGAGCGAGAATTAATTCAAACATAGTATTGTTCTTTAAGAGAGCCAGAGGTTCACACATGAAGTGTCTTTGCAGAAGAAGCCATTTGAAATAACCAACAAGTAAGAACAAACTGTGTTACTGAAATGACACACAAGGTAACATGGCACACATGAGTCAGCTGTAGGTCATGTAAACAGACACAAGTAACAACAATAACAAAAGTTTTTAACAAGTCAAGAGGACACATATATCTACACCAGGGGTCGGCAAATAAGTGTGGAATCGGGCCAAAGTTTTTTCATTAATATTCCAACATTTACTGTGTGTGCAATTAGCTCAGTCGGTAGTGCACAGGACTCCCGTTTAGAGAGCTGTGTGTTCAGTGCTGAACCAGTATTTTTTTTTTCTTCCTTTTTCAAAAAATGTATTGTGTAGAGATCGTATTACATATTACAATTAAGCAAGACCAGAGGCGTGTACATTACGGCGATTGGTCCACATCAACCTAGTAAGGCTTATTTTTGTGTCCCCAGTATCTTCAGGCAGAGGAAATTCCTGCTTTTCTCATTCAGGGGAATCTGATCTTTTCTGATGGCTTTTTCAGAGGTGTGTAAGCTCTCACTTAAACATGACAAAGTACTGCTGCAAATATGTTCTCGCGCTTTTATTTACAAGCTTAAGAGGAAGTGATTATGTGAGTAACTTTTGCTGTCATGACTGAGATCTGTTTAAGCACCAGACGCTATAATTATTATTATTTTTTTTTTTATCAAAGTAATCTCGCCATGGGCCAGATATTATTGCTGAAGGGCCAGCTCGCCTATTGCCGACCACTGATCTATACTGAACAAAATTATAAAAGCAAATTAAAAATACTTTTGTTTTTGCCCGCATTCATCATAAGTTGAACTAAAAGATCTAAGACTTTCTCTATGTACACAAAAGGCCTATTTCTCTCAAATATTGTTCACAAATATGTCAAACTCTGTGTTAGTGCGCACTTCTCCTTTGCCGAGATAATCCATCCACCTCGCAGGTGTGACATGTCAAGATGCTGATCAGACAGTATGGTTATTTCACTGGTGTGCCTTAGGCTGGCCACAATAAAATATAATAAAATAATAATAATAAAATTCAATACCTATTTAAAACCTTTTCAAGATATTTTAAGACTGCCGCGCCACTTTCAGCTGTAACCGATTAAATCAGCTACACACCTTAAAAAGGGACATTTGACTTTTTAAAAGGAATTTAAATAGATTTATAACATATTTATTGCCTATATGTCAACAGTTAAATTGAGGCCTTCATCAACTTTCTCAGTTGCTTATAACAGCCTGTATGGGCCAACTGTTTTCTATGTGAAGGGCTGGTCAGATTTCCTGTGAAAAGCAACTGTCTTACATAAGCTATGACATTTATGTACGCAACATTACAGCAAATCATGTAAAAACAGAGTAATTTTTGTGTTTTAGTTGGTTTAAACTAGATAATGTGAACTTGCAATGATATGTGTGATAACTTTAATCCACCACTTGATCAATACAACAAAATTGAAATAGACCAGGAGGGAACAAAGATGAAGAGAATAAACTGAGTGATAAATAAATAAGTAGTGCAGGCGGTGTAGCACAGGCACAACTTGGAGGAGGAACTAGTCTAAATGACTGTAGTAGTATAATATTATAACATTAAAGTTTGATATTAATATATTCATTATGTTACTATATTCAGTATAATTTCATTTAATAGTATATAATTTACCACTAGTATAATATTAATTCAAATTACAGCTGTTTCAGTTTGGGGTTGTTTTTATTATATTTTATTAGCAAGAAAATTGCTCTAGGCTACATGATATTCTCCAACCTTGATTTTAGGCTGGCTACTAACTCGTCAATAATCATAACCGTTTATGCAGAACACTGAGTTCAACATTTCTAAAGTTCGTTGCAGCACATCAAACTTTTTTTTTTAAAGCCCGCTCCATCCATGATGTGATTGATCTGTTCACAAAAAGTGACATTCACAGGGGCAGTTGTGGCTCAGGAGATAGAGTGGGTTGCCCGTTAATCGGCAGGTTGACGGTTCAATCCCCGGCTCCTCCAGGCTGCGTGTCAAAGTGTCCTTGGGCAAGATACTGAACCCCGAATTGCCCCTGGCGGCTGTTCCGGACAAACAGGATTTTCACATCAAAAAAATATCTTCAAAATTTAATACCTTGTTAAATGGCGATTAAGACTTTTATTTTGCAAAATTCATTTATTACTTTTAAGACTTTTTAAGACCCCGTGGACACCCTGAATAAAAGGCCATATGAAATTGTGCAGTTACATCACAAAGCACAATGCCACAGAGATGTAGAAAGAGCTGTTGCCCGTGAATTGAATGTTCATTTCTCTACCATAAGCCGTCTCCAAAGTCGTTTCAATTTGGCAGTACATCCAACCGGCCTCACAACTGCAGACCATGTGTAACCCCACCAGCCCAGGACCTCCAGATCCAGCACCTTCACCTCCAAGATCATCAGAGACCAGCCAACTGCTGCAACAGTCGGTTTGCATAACCAAAGAATTTCTGCACAAACTGTCAGTAACCGTCTCAGGGACGCTCATCTACATGCTCGTCATCCTCATTGGGGTCTCGACCTCACTGCAACTTTGCACAGCCATTGAAGAGGAGTGGACCAACATTCCACAGGCCACAATCAACAACCTGATCAACTCTATGCAAAGGAGATGTTTTGAACTACGTGAGGCAAATGGTGGTCACACCAGATACTGACTTGTTTCCGGACCCCACCAGATCCCCCCCCCACTACAGTCAAACTGCACATTTGTCTCTCTCTCTCTAAATACACACACACACACATTCTAAGGCATGCTCTTTTTACAGGAATAGAAAACTCCACAAGTGCCCACTCGCATCACTTAATATCGACAAGCATGAGTCAAAGCATGTGCGGAGATCTGGTGAAAATACACCATCATGATGTGCGTAAGCCCCTGGGAGATGCTTTTCTTACTGACTCAGCTGTGTGCACTTAGAAGAGACACACTAGATCTTTAAAAGTGCAGAATCTGCTCTAATTCAAGTGCCACATTCTAATAATGTCGGAGTAATCAAAGTTGAGTTAATTAAAGCATTAAGGGGAAATGTTACAGGAGCTGAAATAAGCATGAGAATGTTCACTGTCTGGCAAGGTACACTCAATGGGCAATTTGCCTTTTTTTTCAAGCAGGCTCATGGACACTCCACATGCAGAAAGACTCTAGGTGTGAAAGCCATTCACACTTTCATTAAGCAGTTTCACTTCAGGACCAAGTTTTTGTGAATATTCTCTCGGGTGTAAGAAAACCTCAGCCAAGTAGAATGAGGCGAGGTGATTTCATTTCATTACAATCCGATCAGATCATACTATTACACACCCTGCGCACAAATTCAGATGACCTCCAAGCAGCAGCCATATTCATAATGTGATACTGATTTAGTCAAAGATTGAAATTGATTCCGTAACTTTTTTGCACAAAGTTTGTTATTCTCAAAAGTTTTATGAATGCTGTACGTCTCACTTTCCCACTATCTGTGTGTATGTGTGTTGGTAGAGGACGAATGAGAATGTATGAGATCATGGTGCACTTATGATGCTTTAATGTTTTTGTTGTGATTATAGGTAAAATATTTCTTTAAAAATAGTGTCTGTTAAACTGAATGAGGTAATCATTTGTGCCATATTACCTGTTGATTTCCCTTGAAGATGACCGGTAAAATGGCATACGATGTGGCGACTGTATGTTAACTCACTGGATTAATAGTCCTTGAATGATGGGGGTTTGTGTGGGGGGAACGAGGTAGGGTGTCTTCTGTAAAGGTCACCCAGTCCCCGATTAGACACATCAGCAGGCTATTAGCAACAGGGGAACTACCACCGCTTTTCTCAAATCAATGAAAAAGGATGCCATATAAAAGGACAGCTACCAATTGTATCATTAAGTCCCCCTTAACAAATGAGTCTGAACTTCTCAGCAGTCAGGAAAATAACACAATTTATCTCCAACCTTTTATCAGAGTATTACACTGCTGCAATAAAATAGATGGACCAAAAAAGTGATTAAAAGAGAATAAGATGTCTGGAGGTTGAATTGGTTAAAGGTTTCCAATGCTATTACAGGGGCTAACAAGGGTGTGTTTGGAACACGAATCGTACAACCCTGTGTGTGTGCATGAAGTTGTGAGCTATTTTCTTTTAATTCTCTTATCATTTAATGTTTCAGGCAAACTTAGCTCTGAAATTTTAAGCACACTGGCACCTCCGAAACACCTCCAGAACGCCTCACCTCCAAATCCCTTCACACATGCATGCGCAGCCATAATTGAATTCCTCCTATTTTTCAGAGTAATCGGTGAGAAGCCCTCACCTCTGGCTATTTTTATGTTCGTGGCGCTGAAATTAAAAGTATGAATGACAGTAGCATTCTGATGAGGTGGCTTTACGACTACCCCCACGACTACACACACACACACACACACAAAGTTGAATTGCACTGCATTTCGCTCTGAGTGGACAAATCTTTTATGTGTCAGCTGTTTCTCTAGTCTCTTGATGACTTAATTTGAATAATGCCCTTGAGGAAAATAACTTAATAATGAAAAAAATGGTTTTATTTAGATAAACAATCAGTCCATAAAGAAAGAAACCCATGGCTTTGCATGAAAAAAAGAAGAAATGCACTATAGAAGATGAAAGCACTTTTCCATTCCTATCCTTGAATGAGAGCCGTCCAGGAAATATTTGAGTAGCACTAAAAACTGGACAGGCTGATTGGACTGGAGCATTCACTGGGGATTAGTCTGAACAGGACTTAACAGGGATGGCATGGTTTTGTAACCTGGTTCGAACTTGGGTATTTCTGTCATTTCAATAGTAATTTCACAATTACACAATGAAAGAAAACCTTTAATAGACTGTCAAATGTCAGACACTGTATTATCCCAAGATATCCCTTCAGCAGCAGGATTACAGTAATTGAAAACAGCAAAAAGTGTATTTGCATTTGTATCCATTTTTGTATGGCTAAAAAGGATTAGTGGTGAGGGTTTACAAACTATATTCCAAGAACGAATAGTATGATTAGAAAATATTTTTTCTTGTTCAGTGAACAGGTCAAGTGGGGACTGAACTAATGTAGAGAGTGTAGCAATAAAACCGACGCCTTTTATCTTGTATCCTTTTACTTTCTGTCACTTTAGCTTTGTTTCAGATCTGCCTCACTTTCTCATGGTCCTCTAATGTGAGCCCTCATCCTTCTTTTTTTCTATCTCACTCTCGCTGTAGTTTTCTCTATCTCGTTCTTTTTGGGTCCTACAGTAATTTCATCCGCATGGGAATGTGGGACACAAGGGCTCCTTTTCATCTCCACCTCGTAAATGTGCAACAAGGAGCTGGAAGCTGAGAGCCAATCATAGGACAACAGACAATTAATCTCCCTTTTTTCATTTCAAGCTTCACTCTCTCATTCTGTGCTCTGTTCTAGTTTCTCTCAGTCAACCCCCTGCACCTTCTACACCCAGTTATCCGGGCCAATAAGGAAACAGAAGCCTTGTGGTTATCTGTAATTCCAATTACATAGACTCAATAATTAGACGAGAATCAGAGGTCTAGCAATTACAAAACAGACATCAGATCCTTCCAATAACTTTTAATTAATTAGTCTCCAGTGCTTGAAAAGAAGTAATGCTCAATTCAAATGTGATTCATATGCCTGTTTTTCTATTTTTTTAAATGAGAGAAATAATGATTTCCCTTTTTCTTTTTTTCTCCTGAACTGCACAGATGTGCTGACAGACTTATATCATTGATATAATTCCTCTGCAGATGTGCTCACAGACAAAGTAAAACCATTGGTTTTGCTGCTGGTTTCCAGGAATAGACCCCTGCATATATCCACAGCTAAATAGCCCATTAAAAATATTTTTATAGTGTCTCCTATTCAAATAAAAACACAATTACTATTCCATACAGTGCATGGAAACCTTGTTGAAAATAGGCTATTAAGGAAATATGAAGGGAAAACATGAGGAGCATTTATATAATCCCTTGGGTTGTGGGTTGTTCTCAATGAAGAACACAATGATATTAGCCTGGGAGTTTACTTCAAGTTACCAAACTCTTTTCAAAAGAGACAACTGTGTCTTCAACGATTAATATTTTTAAAAACTACAGCTAACTGAAGCACATTAAACTGTTCTACCAAATCAACTGTGGTAACAAGCCAAGATCTTATGTCATAGGCTACATAAATTTGTCCTGTGTCCTATACTTGTGTGTTATAGTGTGAGTTAATTTCCTGGCCTTGTTGTGTTTACTGTTTTGACCCAAAACAGTCAGACAGTTAAGAAATGAGACATCATCTGATATGACATCAGTAGTTATTACTATAAGTTAAATATTGTAAAGGCAAGAGCAGTTATCAGAATTGCTGAATGGTGCATCAGTAATCATATGTAGCAGGCAGACTTCAAGTCTTCTTAAATAATTAAACATTTAAATGCTGTACTCTGCTGCAAGCTATGACTCACCAGCAGGAGTTTGACATACAATTTTCAGATTGATTTTTGACATTCAGCCTTCCTCAGTGGTAGAAATCAGTCACCAAGGACCCCAGATGCTGAAATAACCCTTTGTTTCCACATTGATCTACAGTATATAGTCACTCCTATTTATGTATTTACTTGTTGGACATTCAACTGCCCCAGATGACTCCAACTCGGGCTAGAGATCTGCATTAGCTTGGCCTCTTCTATTACTTGTGTCAAGTAGGGCTGCAACTAATGATTATTTTTTTAGCTAACTAATCAGTCAATTATTTATTGGATTAGTTGACTAGTCATGATTATTTTTGCCACCCCCTAACCCTAACTTTAATTAAACCATTTGACTAATTAAACATCTTTCAAGTGAATTACTGGTCTCCAACACACAGCCTAACTAGCTAACATTACCATTAAGTGAACGAGGTTTACTATTTAGAATTAACACCAGTATCAATGCCAGGGGAAAACAGGGAAGACGACAAGACAGGATAGGCTACTCCTGTAAATCACTGATTTACTAAAGCACTTAACGTGTTTGCTAACACAACTAAAAGAGCGTCCTCTTAGCCAGAACTTTCCTTAAGACCTCAAAACCAAGAATGCAAAGAACTATGGATAAGCTGCTCCAAGATAACAGCTAGGCTTTATCACCCAAAACAATAAGCTCACAATCTGATTTATAGCCAATTGCGATTTAATATGTGATTCGTTTTTAAGCTCTTTACCTTCTGTATTATTCAAAATAGACAAGCATGACATTTTACTCTACCAAATTGGAGAAATTATTCTAAAAACTAAATAGACAGTTAACATTTCTGTGAACTTTGACCTTTCACCAAAACAGTTCCTTAATAGGTGACACCACCAATTTCATATCTTCTCCTTTCTAGTGTGCGCTACTATCACTGGTACATATCACATTTTACTGTAGCAACTTGGAGTAATTACACTCTAAAAACCCCTCCAACAGCGAAAATAAATAAGACACAATTCTGTGAACTTTGACATTTCACCAAAACAATTCTTTAATAAGTGACATCATTGTCATATCATCTCCTTCCTAGTGTCCTCTACTATCACTGATACAAATATTATAAGGTTTTACTGTACAAACTATGAGATATTGCATTCTAAAAATGCATCCAACAGTACGGTGATCTCATTCAATGGAGGCTCTCCGTATTAGAAACTGCTTACTCACCACAGACGAGACCGGACTGTGATGCAAACACAGAGTTTGTTCAATTACCCAATGGATAATGGAAATAGAAATGCAGCTTTAGACATGACCAGCAAAGGACACACAGTATCCCTGCAGAACTGTAAGGGCAAAGGTCAGAGTCAAATGGAAGGAGGATCGATTCAAACTACATCTATCACATATTCAGCAGACTACTATGTATCTCCTTGTCAACTACAACAGGGCAAGCAAGAAGAAGGGCAAATCTCCTGAAACCCATAATTGAGGGTACCCTACAGTAGGGCAATCAATGTCATTTAACACTTTATAGAGTACCTAGACCACTTTAGCAGGAGTGAATGATGGCTGAGCACTCAGCAATTTTAAAATATTAAAGGCATCTAATAGGCACTTTAGTTTTGACAGATGGTATGGACCTGGACCACCTATTGTGATGTCACAACAGTCGCCTACCCCTGCCGACCCACTGAGAGGAGAAATGAAGGGGGTAGGAATATCAGACCGTCTGTGGTCAGATTTGAGAGATGACCCAAAATTAGTGAGGTTCTGTCTCTTACCACTCAGACCATGACGTTGTGTCATGCACGTACCACTTTAAAAAGGTACAAAGGGGAACAAGTGACACCAGAGTCAGACCTAATGTCATTGTCTTGTCTTTTCATTACAGTTTCATCTGTTTTATCCTTGTTTTCATATTATTTATTTTTTGACCCCATTACACTCTCCTGCATGTTTATACACACATTTGAGGGGTTTTATGTCCCTCAGCTCAATATCATTTTCTATTTCTGTCTCTCTTCTTGTCTCTCTGCATTCAGTTGATGTGCTGACCTTGTGCCGATTGGGCAAGATTGATTGATGCTTAGATGGAAGGAAAGGAAGAGGACACTTGACTTCCTGCATGCCCTTTTTCTGTGACTCGTGAAGATGGCCCTCCTTTAGCTCTGTTGGACAGTAGCAATTATTTCATCTCTCAATTTTTAGAGAAGCAGATTGTAAACCCCTTATACTGATGCCATCAATCCTTTAAAATTTCATGCAGCTTACAGACATCTTTACACTTCTATTCATTTTCCTATCCCTCTACCTGCCGTGCACAGTTATTCTTTAGATAACAAAAGGATGAACTAGGGTTGGGCCGATAGATGATGCCATCGGCAATGGCTGACTGACATCATGATGTTGAGCCGGCATCGTGATTGTAAAAACCCCGCTCCCCCAGCAAAAAATCTCAAACGTTCACATTATACCACCCTGTGAAAGCAGGTTTTAATGACCATAAACATTGTTATTATTGTTTTTAAGTATGCTTTGCACCTGCCTCGGAATTCTCTTCTCCCCACACTCACACACACCTACGCCTCAGGTAAACACCCCTCTCTTTGGTTCTCACCCCCCCAAGCCTCTATTTTCTCCATTGGTAGTCGCCTAAAAACTGTTTTTTTTCCGTATATTTCCACCCGCAATCTGTTATCATGGCAGCAGGTGAGCCACACTTTGGCTTCTTAATGACGTCGCCTATCAAACAACTGAAACCAACATCTGCACCCTGTGTGTTCACCGTTGCTTTACCTGGTCTGCATATAAAATATCCACCGCGACTTGTAACGTAAGTTAATAGCACGTGCACTTAAGATGACTGCTGCGTCCCGCGCGCGGGGGATTTTCTGCACGTACCTGGTTGTTGTAGAGCATGTGATCTGCTGCACATACCTTTCCCCTTTAATTAACCAGCTACTTCACCGATACCGTCTACATTAAGAGTGAGTACCCTGGGATGAATAAAAAGAGCAACCTATTACTATCTTCCTCTTAGTAGAAGTACCGATGAACAGTGAAACTTTCATCCATGGTCAAGTGTACAGTGAGACTTTATCTCATATTTCAAAGCTTTCAAATCAAATAACAGGAATAGAACCTTGTACTGAAATATGTACAAAGTTATGAAAGTTTAGTGCAGAGTACAGACCATTAAAGGAAGATTATTCTTTAGTGTACAAACACCATGGAAGAAATCTTCAGACTACTTTAGATGGGTGCTAATAGTCCAAACAGTGAATCCTTTTGCTTGTGAGTCTGATTGAGATTGAATGTGTGTGTGCATGTTTGCATGCATCAATCAAAGACAAAGACAGCAATCCTGCACTTCAAAGGATGCACCAACTGTTTGACAGGTGCTCTCTTTACAGGCTCTTTTACTATGTCTCTCTACTGGAAGAAGCACAACAGTTGTGATGGGAAAGTGTGCAGTAGTTAAGACAGAAAAACACCAGAGGCCTGTCTGAAATGTTTCATGGAAAATGCATAACTTCTGTGCCTTCATAGCAGAGCTGTGCTCTTCCACACTGCTGAAACTTGGACCAACTGAGCCATTAGGGCTGCACTGTACCTTGAGACTGTTTACTGGGCAAACAAGACAAAACATCACTGTATCTCTGTTGACAAAGGGGAGAAAAACATTGTGCAACAGGAGTGAACAACTCAAAAGCTGAATCCTGAATATGCACTGTTATTCAGAGATGACATAAAAAAGATCAACAGAAATCAACAATGCAATCCAATGCAACATCACCACAAACTATAACCTCAAACGTTACCATGGAACGAAAGTCTGCACCCCTCTCTTCTATATTTTTCAATGTTAAGCAACTATTATGTGCAACACTCAGGGCCAATGCAGAAAGTAGTATGCATTCTTGTAGTACAGCTATAAATATGGTTGTTGAGGTCTTTGAGGTGGATGGTTGTACACAATAAATGTTTACCTTGAACTCACACTTTCCAGGTGTATGCTCCATCTCACTTTAGTCTGCATATAACCATGAACATGATTTTTTCCTAAACGTGTTGAAATATCAGTAGATAAGGCAATAAACGAGGCGATAAGGTCTTGTACACTTAATGGAGTGAATGATACTTCACTTTTTGGTCAATGTGAAGATGTGCAATTTATCTTTTGAACCATAGCTACAGATCTCACATGGAAAAACAGTTATACCAATGCCAACAGGACAAACCACTAGCAGCAGGCTTGTTAGAGATATTTAGAGCACAAAACCTGAGGCAGTCAAGTTTTTACAATAATCTAATAGAAAAATCTTTGGATTGCACACTTATTAGTATGGAGTAAAAGGGAACACCAACAATTACAGGACAGGTATTGCAGGAAAGCTAGAGGGGTCATATCAATGACACTGTTTTGAAAAGCCAAAGATAGTAATGAAAATGTTGCTCTGGGCAAACAAAAACAACATCAACAACAAATAAAAATAGGATCCTTTTTATAGTCCTTTCAGTTGTTGGAAAAAGGTGAGGTGGGCTTTAATGTCTTCTATTTCCTTATAATACCAGCAAACCTTGAGCACTTCATCACTTTGAACACAGAATTTAATATGTCCTGTATTTAGTCTGACACATGTAACTCGTTGTACTGTTTGGGGATGAAATTTGGCTTCCTTTAACAGTCACTCTTGCTGGAGTATGGGGGATACTTTCATCCAGAAAAAAATGGGAAATTTCAATTAAAATTGAGTATTCTTTCTTTACTATTGATTACCTGGCCACAATAAAGCGTGTGTGTGTGTTTTATGTGTGTGGTGTAGATAGCGGAGGGTGTGCTGTGTTTCATGTGTTTTTGTTCCTCCCTTATTGTAGCAGATGCACTTTTCTGTTTTATCACTTAATTTAAGATGTTTGAAGGTACATGTAAATAGGGAAAGTTTATCTGAATGGTATAAAGTGGGCTTAAACCAGGCTGGGGTAATTTAAAGATTCTGGTGTAAAACCAATAAGCATACAAAAATACAGATGTACTGCACTGTAAATGCATTTTTCTACCTTTGTTCAATGAAGATGGAGCTGCAAATTCTCTCTAATGCAAATTCCTTTTTTATTTCATCTGTATCCTGTAAAGCCTAAAAAGAGTAACTTCCACCATTTGAGTCAGGCAGTGCTTAAGCACAGATGTAATACTGGAAAATGTGATGGAAATTACCTGAAGAATGAGCATTTGTGTCAATGTGTTCATGTGTGTACAAATTCAGCAGAAGTCCTCATAATCTGGGGAAAACCAAGTATACTGCAACTACATAATATGGCAATATTTCTCACAATACTAATACAAACAATGCTTAACTGCACGCAAAACAGCTAGTGGATAAAGGCACAAATCACCAACTGAGAAACACTCAGGAAGGAACATTCATCATGTGTCTTTCCATCCGCCCCCCAGTTTCATGGGCTTCCTGTGTGATTGATAGTCAGCATAACTGTGACTAACGTGTTGTCCGACTTAATTAGCAAAGATGAATAGCAGCGTGTTGAGGCAGTGTCAGCCTTGTTTGTGGAAAAAACTTGTGTGTGGAGGGCTGCCCACCAGAAGCAGTGAGGAATAAAACCATAGCACTTTGCCAACTCAGGTTAGTGTTCACAGTGTGAAAGACAAGGCAAAGTTAAGCTATTCAGTGCATTAAGGCATCACAGAGGCAAGTTTTATACTCAGGAATACCACCTGTGGCAAAGTTACAGCTTCAGTCACCTCAACTACCAGTCACCTAGACTGTCCCCAATTCCCATTTTATTAAACATGTAAGACAATGACCCCTCAGGGTACTGCCTACTGCTCTAATTTCTCACTTCTCAAATGCCATACAAATTACACAACATTACATAACTCTTCTTACTGTTGCAGAGTCAAAAAAGTGAGACATGGCTTTATCCCACTACCCCAAATATACAATAAGGCTAGTGCAAAAAAACATAAAACTGAAATACTAAAATTTCACCACTGAAGCTCGGTTGTGATGTTGACTCATACAGTCAGAAATAGCAAGTGTTATCACACCAAAGTGGCAGCAAAGTGGAATCACTTTTCAAACTGACCTGACTGCACCCTCTGTTAAGCAGCCCACTCCAGTTAAAGATAGAAGCAACAACAAAATTTAAAGAGAGAATTAACTCTACATACATCAGTAAATCATCACCACATATGTCGGTGAAGATTTTTAGTCATCCAGGTCTACTTTATCCAAGGAAGGTTAAAAATCAAGGGTAACTAGACTTGGTTAAAGTCACACCTGAAGGATGCACTTAAATCTTGTGGATATCCTAACTGGACATTTGTGAAAACAGCCACAAGATTTAGAAAGACCAAATGAACAACATTGTGATTCCATATGTGTTTAGAGATTCAGAAAAGCCCGGGAGGATGCAGATAGGATATTTAGACAGCACACTAAACACAAGAAAGCAATCTAGTGTATGCTTTCCAATGCAGTTGGGAATGCACAGACGTGTAATATTGGGGAAACTAAATAACCACTAAACAAACCCATGGCTCAACACAGAATAGCCAACTCCTCAGGTCAAGACTTACATTTAAAGGATATAGGGCACTCTTTCAAGGACAACAGTGTTCATATTCTCGATAAGGAAGACAGATGGTTTGAAAGAGGAGTGAAAGATGACATTTACACCTGAGTGGAGAAACCATCCCCCAGTAGGGGATGTGGTCTGCTACAAAACTTATCCTCATGCTATCCTTTCATTGTCTGTCTCCTTCCCAGGAGATTTAACACTCACATCTGGCCTCATGTGACAATGCCAATGATGGTCATTCACACTTGGCCTCAGGTGACTCTAACTACCATAACGACTGCCGTTACAACAGCTATGAGCACTAACGAACCAACTGGTATCAATCACCTTCATAATGACACCACCGAGGTTAAATAGCTGTGACTCCCTGCCAGTCAGTAAGAACTGAAGAAGCCTCTTGGATTAGAGCAGTATCGTCTTTGCCCTTGATTTTTATCCTTCCTTGGATTACGACACATAGGTCAACACAAATAATGCCCTTTAATGAACTAGTGGTCTGTCCAGGTTCTTTTCTTTTTTTCTGTCCAGTGCATTCTTGGATAGACTGTATCCCCGTGTGCCTTTTTAGACTGGGTTATTTTCTCCACTTCTACTACAAATGACATCCAGTAAGTTTGCAATGGTTAAAACACCATCTGGAATGATAAGCTAAATTATCCAAGAGCACAACAAATATTTTATTCCCCACCTTCCCCTGTAATGTTAATGGCCTTTGCTGTAGTAAAAGGATTGCATGGGACACTGGACTACTGCAAAACAGTGACTGAAACAGACCCCTGTAACTAATCCAACAAGATCAAGACCAACCTTGCTCAGACTAGGGACACGTGGGCCCTATCCTGGACCCATGCAGGCATGCCCTTTGGATCTGGGTGAACCCTGTTGCTTGGCTGGGCACAGCATTTAGTACACCACGTGAGGCCAAATCTTTTTGGGCAGGGGAAAAGACTGCACTGTGGATGTTGGCAATGGAAAGTTGTTGTTCACACAGCTTTAACTCTGGAACAAAACTCTTATATAAGATCTGATTTCTTCCTACTTGGGAGTTGTCAAAAGTGAATGAATCTGAGTTAGGCCAATATCCTCTACTGTTAAATATCCAAAAGACGAGCCTTAAATCTCTGGAATCAAATTAAAACAAACACACCCTACAAAGCCTCATGCTGCAGGAGTTGAACCCACAAAGGAGTGCCCTCTGCCTACTTGTTCTGAGACTGGGCGAAACGTCAACCACTCAGGTCATTACACCACAGCCCCCTCAGCTTCAGGACACGAGCCCTGGACAGAACTAACAACATCCCAGAACAAAATGCAAACATATGTAGCCCTAAACAGACACTTTGACAAACTATCTGACCACAGTGTCTGACACAAAACTGAGGAGAACGCTGACTGAGTACAAGATTGCCTGAGCACAACCTGACAGTGGAGGCAGGCCAGCACAGTCAGACCTGGCTGCCCAGAGAGGAGAGGCTCTGTTCTTACAGTAACCAGGGAAGAGTTGAGACAGAGATGTACTTCCTAACGCACTACAACCAATAGTCTTGGAAACCAATATGAGATGCAAAAGTAGAGAGGGAGGAGGGCTGTAAAATGGCAGCAAGCTATGTAGCAGCCTGCCATGAGCTCCACAGCTCAATGTAAATGATACCTGGACAATACAGCCACTGACTGTACATGACACTGTAGCACAGTAGGCCGCAGATCAATCACTAATTTTATAATTGTTGTACCAGTCTTGTAAAATGTTTTGGATATCCCTGTGTGGGGCCTGCTACACAGATTTGGTAGACCCAAATGCGGTTTGTTCTGATTTGTCTGGAGGTTTGGGAAATTAAGTTGCCTGTGCTTGTTACAGCAGCGGACCATGAACCTGCTGCTGGACACCATTAGTAAGAGATTCTGGGTGTTTCAGATTGATGGTTTTTCAAATAATAGATGTTCCAACTAGGGGTGTAACGGTACATGTATTCGTACCGGACCGTTTCGGTACAGAATTCTTAGTTTCCACATGGACAAGTGCCGTGGCGGACCAAATCTCCGCCTTACAGTGCTACACAAGCAGCCGCTTTAGCCCAGCCTCTCGCTAACTAGTGACTTGAGCATCATGGCCAGTGCAGAGAAGCCAAAGCTTGAAAACCCTCTCTTATTGCGCTTCGGTTTCCTAGTGAAATACAACAATGGACAAGTTGATAAGACGAAAGCAGTGGGCCGACATCTTTCAGTAGTAATCGGGTATGTTTCTGCCAACCCGTCAAACTTGCTAACTCACTAATGGTATCACGTGAAGTAGAACGTCACTGCAATAAGAGAGAAAAACAAAAACGGGCACAGTGCAAACGCCTTTCAGCATTTAAACAGACTTTAGAATTATTATTATTATTATTTTTTTTTTTAAATCAGAGCAGGCCTTCAAGTTGGGATTAATAATGCTCATAGACGGGATAAAAGAATAATTAAAATGCTGCACTGTAATCCATATTATATATATTTTTTTATTATATTTTATTAGCTATATGTGGTATTGTTTTGATTGCAATTCTGGGCACCAAGGACCAGTAGTGGTAATGACCGAGACTTTTCTATTAAAGTCAGTGTGACATAATACTTATTTTGAAACTGTAATTTTAAGATTAAAAATTGCATAATGGTGTTTTAACATTGCTTACTCAACAGCATATATTATTGTTTTACTATTGTATTATTAATGTTGTAACTTAGTTTGAGATGCAAAAAAAAAATAGCACTTCGATGTCAGCATTGATAAAATGAATTACTGAAAAAATGTCCTCAAAACCACCAATTTACAGACATGATTAATGGTAGAAAGAAAATATAGACAAAAACACAAATATACTTCCTCCATCAACCCAAACTCTCCCCAAGCCTTCGCTAGTATGCATTTTGTATCATTCAATGCCCAGAGGAAGTGAGGCAACTTGCACCCACCAAACTCTTGGTGGCCCAGCAAGGAGGCCTTCCACTATACACAGGGCTCCACCGGGCCAGTGGGTTTGAAACTTACTGGTTTGAAGACAATGTTAACTGTCCCTCCTTGCAAAAGTTATTTATCAGTGTTCTTCTAAGTTATGTTATACTGTTAACATGTTTAATCGTTTATTAAATACATCCTGGATATTAAAAAAACCTAAACTAAAATGCAAATTATAAAAAATGAAAAGGTAATAGTTGACAAAACAATTTACTTTTAAAACAAAACATACTAATAGACTCAAACATGACATGCTCTCTCTCCTGCTGACAGCCATTTAATAGAAAAATGTACACAGGGCAGCGGATACAAGTCAACTCTATCCTGATTGACAGGTTGCCATGGTAGCGAGCTGTCAATCACAAGGTAGTCCCGCCCAAAACGCCAAATTATCGTCTATTTTCCCATCCCATTGTTTACTAAATGAACATCATGCTGTGTTGAAAAAGACTTGAAAATACCGACTGAGACCATAAACTCGTTAGGAAAGTGTTTACTAAGTTAATAAGTCAGTAGCAACATTTTACCATTATTTCTAATGGAACCAGACTTCTTTCTGTAACCAGAGGACTCGCCGCCTGCTGTCCGTTAGAGAGAATGCAGTTTTAAATTTCGTCTGCATGGTTTCACTTTCAGAACCCGAGGTTGCGGCATGACTGAGATTAGAGAAATAACATTTGACAACCACTCATCATGTCACTACAACTCTGGATTGGACAACGGTGCGCACCGTTGCAAAACAACAGCAGGATGTTGAGTCTAATTTTATATATATGGTTTTTTTTTAATACTAACGTTTGTCCCGACGTTACTTTTTACTGGCCCATTGGGCCACCGTTATTGTCGAGCCCTGAAACACAAATTGTATACCACAATTATCAAGATACCCCGCAATGCAGAAAAGATAACAAGCTGCATGGAAAAGAATGGTCACATCTTGTGTGGCTACGGGTGTCCAAGACCCTGACTTGCAAGGTCAACAGCAATTTTTGAAAGTAAAGAGTTGTAATATGAGTTAGTTAAGTATTTTGCAAACACACACACACACACACGAACATCTGTACATCCTCACGCCTAGCTGTCAGTTGTGGACACGTCCTCCTGCTATTTAAATGAGATCATGGCTCTCTGCAAATGAGGCGCATAGAGAGGGGCAGTGGTGGACTGCTTCAAAAACAGTCACCCTGGACTACTCAGTGGCTTGGGTAAACAAGAAAACACACACACACAAACACACACAGAAAGCTGCCAGATTCTCATTAAACCATCAACACCTCCTGAAGTCAATCCAGTGGGTGAGATGGCAGCAAGCTAGCAGCACCCCTTTGTCCATGCCTCATTTGCCCAGGATGACTGCCACCAGCAAAAGAGGCCCTATGAATATTTACTTGCAAGCTACTGCTGGAGCTGCGAATGCAGTCTGCATGTTTACATTATGTATCTATTTCTCAATGCATGTATGAAAATATCTTAAATACTGTAGTAAGAAAAAAGAAAATCCTTAATACTAATATTAATAAAATGCCCTCTACAAAAATACTGGAGAGATTGTAAAACAGGAGCAGAATAACGTCTTGGAAGAAAATCTCAAAAGATTATAAGAGACAAAAAGATGTGTTTCATGAAAAATACACTATTCTCTGTCTAATAGCAAGCTACACCAGACCAAATCTCCAATAACAATGAGTATTTCTTCTTCACCCAATTCTCTTCCTCACTATATTTGTTTTGTCCATAATAGAGGGAAGCCATTTGGTGATAAAGCAGGAATCCATTACGCGCTTTCACTCTCTCCTCTGACCTGTGAAAATAGTTTGGCTTTGTCTCATGAGATGTTCTGAGTGAAAAATTAATCATTAAATTGTGTGACAATCTCTGCCACGGGTGGCAATCACAGCGAGCAACTGCAGTTAGACTTGGCCCAAACCCATGGTGGGGCCGAATAACTGGACAGACCTATGACTCCTCTGACCGAAGCACCACAATAAGGCCACCTGAGGCTGCAGACTCAGCAGTTATTCAGTATGTCCTCCAAAAAGGCTAACTGAAAAGTGTCTGCAAAATATGCTGCCGTTTCTACAATGTACACTTGCATGAGATGAAATCTGGTGCCAAATATATCAAAGCTATACACCAATGAAGTGCGAAAATGAATTATATTAAAAAGAGCTATGGGCTTCAGCACATAAAACTTTATTGTTGTTTTGTATCCTTCTGTGGAGAATGTGTTTTGCTGTGGGACGGTTGTTTTATGGTGTTAGAGGACAGCATGTCGTTAGCTGCCCTGTTGTCGCTGTAGTACGAGAGAGGCTCGGGAGCACGCACAGGGCCGACTGTGCTTTCAGACCAAAAGCGAAGCGAGCGTTTCGGGGCAGTGAGTTTACATACAAAGTCAATGCAAAGACGCGTAGAGCCGTGATTTCCTGTCGGGCGGCGCGAAGCGTGAGTTGAAAATTTCCAACCCGAGCAAATTTTCGCGGCTTCTAATTGCCTTCTCGTGTTGTTTGCGAACACTTGTAGCGAATTTACTCACGCGAGGAAAGCGTCGCGAGGATTAAATTCGTGTTTGGTCTGAAAGCACAATGAATCCCACCGGGAGACCTCACATTAAAACCAGAATAGTGGCTGATGCAAGCAACGGAGAAAACAGGCATGTGCTTCATTTCTAAGTGAGTTTTGAGCCCATTGACAATAAGGCAATGAAAATTTGATTTATTAAAAATCAAAAACTTACATATAGCCCCTTTAAGTTACAGTTACTTTCAACCACCGCACCCCATCCTTGAAAGTGACGGGAAACCTGTTCAGCAGCGCATTTTAGAAATGAATCCTCTTTACTGGAACAATAATTAACCATAGGGGTCAAAAACCAGCCAACCGAAAACACTGCAGCCTCTCAGACCAGGGGATGCTGTATTGTGTAAGCTATAGGTATAGGCTATTTAAAAGTAATAAACAAAGCAGGTCCCTCCCGACATTTTAGCTAATCATAACAGCATCAATCAGTATGATTTTTAAGAAGCATTTAACGTTTTTTTAATGCTAATGTCTGAGAAAAAAAAATTAAGCAACTAATGTTACTGTTTTGAACATGCATTTATAAGAGAAGTATTCAGTGCTTTTACAAAACACAAAACGTTAAGGCCACTTTCCCTGCCGAGTGGATGCAACACTGGCAGTAGCAGCCGGAGTTTCTTTCTACAGGCTAAGTTTCATATGCTTCAATACAAAATAGTTTGCGGTTGTAAACAAGTTTACAACGGAAGACAATGTCCTTTGCAACTGTGATTGTAATACATCTAGGACAAATGGCAGTACTTACAGCTGTGGAAAGAATGTTATATTAAAGAGGTGGCATGCTTTTTGTTTTTTTCCCCTCTCCTTTATTGAGTCATATACCTTTTTTGTGCATGTAATAGGTTTGCAAAGTGAAAAAGCCAGAGGCCAACCAAAGGTAGTTCCCATCTCCCACTGAAAACTCTGCTCTGAACTGCCTGAAAACAGAGTCCAGCCGCTTCCCTTTCATCCTTGTGACAACACAGCGATGAAAGCAAAATGTGCCTCATATTAACGCTCACCAAGCGGCTACTCCGAAAAGCCCTCAAAAACACCTGTGGAAAAACACTGAGCTGCAGCACACACCTCCTCTTCCTTCCAAACACTAGCTACCCTCCAGGCAGTCAATCTACAAAGTTGTTACTGTGAAGTAGAGACAGAGCTCGATTATAACTTTATGGATGAAAAATACTTTTGTTACAGATATAACTCACCATTCTGAAACTCTTGCTCCAGTCCAAGTGGCCTACAGCTGGACCGAAGCTGTTTACCGTCTTTTAGCTGAAGCCCTTCTCTGCTTCTGATTGATTGTCTAGTATTCCTTAACTAGGAACTGCCCGTGTGCTGCTCCCCACAAAGATTATTTAGAGACAAGATGAGCCTTCAACACAGGGTGAAAAGAGGAGCTGCAGCAATGTGCAGTATGAAAAAAAAATGGTGTTTTTTGAACCATGTAAACCTGTTCTGGCACAACCCCTAAATGGGATTTTGAACCTGAAAATGAGCATAATACCACCTCTTTAATATTCAAAATTAAACACAAACAAACAGATCCAACTCTGAAATGTCAGTTTATTATTAAGTCAACAAGAATTTACAAACAATGCGTAATCTACATTGATTACAGTGGTTGACTACAGTCTTCTGGCCAGCTACCAAAGCGCTTTTGCCTCCTGGCTGCGAGCGCATCCAGTAGTGTTTGTATACAAGAAACCCATCTATTTCTATTAACCATCAACTACAAAATAATTTATTTTAATATATAAGGACCAGTGGAGTCTAATTAAAATTAAGTTTTGATTAAATTAGAAAAGAAAAATAAAATGTGAGAAATAAAGTAAGAGCGAGAGGGCGGTATACAGAATTTAAGTAGCTCCATCTAAATGCTTTCTGCTGCATCCCCCTTATATCTGCTTAGAGAGGGTGAACATACTGTACAGATAATTGACTAACACACCTGATTGTATTGTGTCAAAGTAACAATCATGCAAATAACCATGGATGAGCCGATAACTTTCACACTCCAATTATCTAGTAGTAACTTTTATTCTTGGTCAAATAAAAAAACTCAGTACAGCACAGGCACGGGCTCCAGTAAACTAAAATCTTACAATGTTTACAACATCCTTGCTTATTTAACTAATGTGTGCAGTCTGTAGATGATGATAAATCTAATTCATTACACCAGTTCATGGGCGCCCCATACCACACGACAACTTTTTTAGTCAGAGGGCACTATTCTATATCAAAAATGCCAGCAGGTCGGACACACACATCAGGACTGCTCAAAACACACCCACAAAATGTTAAACCAGAACCAAAGACAAAGCATATCTAATTCCTAATTCTTATCATTTCAACTTTTAAGTTTCAACTTTTTTTTAGTAAATATCTCCTTTCCTCCTGCTCATGTTGAATGTGAACGAAATGTAATCTGCATTCAATAGAACAGTTGTCATGCACTGTTGGGCAATTGGGAATTTTTACTGTACTGTCTAGTCATGCTCTATATAATGAGAAGCCTTTTGTTATGAATTGGTGCAATATAGATAAAATTGAATACATTTGAAATAACAAACCTGGATTTTAACATTTAGTTCCACAATGAAAACAAATATTGTGCTTATTGTACAAAATACTTAAAATGAAATAATAAACTTTATATTGATTGTAGGGCTGACCCCAAATAGTCGAAAATTCGATGCTTCGATGGGTGGAGCCTGATTCAACTGTCAATCACAGTCGAACATTCGCAGCAAAACAAGGATCATACCATTTTGGTGACATGGGGGTGCTCAACATCTGATTTTACATAGAACTACCAGTTTTCTCCCAAAACGTTAATATACAGCCTATTACAATACACATTTCAGCGTTTAATGTTGTAAATAAACAAAAAAAACTTCCAATAAATGTTTTTAAAGTGCGTGAATAAATCCAAAATTGTAACCCTAAAACTGGGTCGTCAGTGCGCATGTGTAGGCGTAGCATGTATGTGCAGGAGGAAAACGTGATGAAGAGACGGAGCCAAAGCTTTACCAGTGTTGTGCCGAGTTGCCCGCACCTCATGGGACTTTCAGATAATTTATCACCGTTGATGAACCACACAAATAATATTTTAACATTTTTAAACAGCCGCTACTTGAAATAGACCCGCGAGGAACCGCGACATGCATGCAGTTGTTGGCAGCACGGCAAAAACTCTGCACAAGAGCAGTGAATGGCAGGCAAAAGAGAGAGAGAAAGAGAGAGAGAGAGAGAATGGTCAACAATAAGCCTCAGTTTAGCTTTGGCTCGCAATTGCCGCGCACAAAAACACATGACATGATTCGACTATAGGCAGGACTTGATGATTCTGATTCTACTATGTAAATCCTTGGTTGGGGACAGCCTTAATTGATTGTCAAACTGTGAATCAAAAATAACTAATCCTCAGTTTCACTGCTCATGCCTAAGCATTACATTTATTCATTCAGCTGACGCTTTTATCCAAAGCGAATTACAATTGCTATATATATGTCAGAGGTCGCACGCCTCTGGAGCAACTAGGGGTTAAGTGTCTTGCTCAGGGACACATTGGTGGATGTGTCACAGTGGGGGATTGAACCCGGGTCTCTTATACCATAGGCATGTGTCTTATCCACTGCACCATCACCACCCGTGTTGCTAACAATTACATAAAATATAAAACGATATAATGGTAATGAAATGACAGGGTGGGCCCATGTCTCTTTCTCTCAGATGAAGTGTATACCCACTCACCAATTAAAAAACATTAATGTAAACAAAAGGAAAATAAATAAACAAGAGGAATTGTTAAACACAAACTTGGCACATTTGCCATGACTGAAGAGGTTGTTCTCAGTAGGCTAGTGACAAATGTTGAACAGGTTTTCAGGTTTCACCTGCCTGAACTGACAATGCAACTCAGTTTTATTAAAAGCATGGCCGGCTCACTGGATAAGCAATGTTTCACACACCATTTTGGTACTTTCAGAAACTAAATTTAATAGCATATGCACAGAAGCACCATAGGTTGCTGGCTGGCTTTTTACAAGTTATTCATTGGCTATTTCAAAGAAACAACAGGTATCCACAACCTTTTACCACAACCTGCCATTGTTGCTTGAATATATGTACCTCACACAGGTGGAGTGGTTGACAAAGTGCAGAAAGTAATCATTTAGCTTTAGGGTCATGACTTTGATTTAAGATTTAAGTATAAGGTATAAGGGTACATGGGTATAAACACTCACCAAAAAGTAAGCCTAAAAAAATAGCAATGCTAGATGAAGATGCTTGTTATAAATAACAACAACAGGATTTGAGATGAGGAGTAAGACATATGTAAAAAATATGAATCACATAGAAGGTAAGTTTAGTGATCGATGGATCGATAATTATATATATAAAAAAAACAATATAAAAAAATTGGTTTCTTTATTCATACACACATTTGTGTAGAAAAGACATCTATTTTAACAACCACCATGAAGATTGAGCTCCAACTGTACTTAAATCTCTGGACCATTCTTAACAACAGTGAAGAATTTTTGAAGTGATTGATGATCTCAGGTATTCTGAACAATGAGGAATTGTGGAGTCAAAAGATTAAGATTTTCCAACCACTTCAAACACTAAAACTGATCTCCATAATAATCCATGAGGCACAAACAGCTAGCACTATATCTTCATCCATGAGATTATTTATGATCTCCGATAGCAGCCTTGCTTTGGCATAATCCTAAAAACATGGAATTGTAGATTTTGGTTTCTATACACTGGGAAAAGAAAGCAGTTATAGATGTTCTTAAATTTAGCTTGTTGTTGAACTCTGGGGGAATACAAAGATACAAAAAGAGAAAGTGTGTATTTGGCTTGTGTCTGTGGGTGTGTGATGTGTTAGCGAACATTCTTATATGTATGCACATGTGTATGTATAAGAGAGATCGAGTAGAACGGAGAACATGGCTGCTTGAAGCCCCTGGAGTTCAGTCACAGAGACAGAATACTGATAGAGAAATCCACAGTCGTCACACTCCACTAACTCCCATCTCTCTATCTGCCCCACAAACCTCCCTCCATTTCATTGTCTTGCTCTACGCTCTAGCCCTGATCTATCCCTTCCTATTTCAGGCTTTCTCTATCATTTTTATATTTGATTCATGCACATTCCAAATGCTCAGCTCTCACAATCCATGTTTCCCTCCTTGGTCAATATTCCCCACAGTAAACACCGCTTTATCTAATCCCTTTCAGATTCTTCTACCCTCCATATTACCACGTCTCACTGCCCATCTCACCTCATTTCCTTCTTTCCCACTATCTCTAAATGCTTGTTAGCTTAAGCAAGACTCAGGAGTCCCTCTAGCTTTGCCATCTCAATTAAGAATCCACAGCTCATTCAATGAGCCCTTAATCCATAACAAGGAATAACATGAAGACCTTTCCCCCTGAATATGTTTTTCTTAATATGGGCTCAAACTCTGTCCCCTCTGGATTGAGCCTCTACTCAAGTAAAAAACATCAACTTCTTGACAAACTAGTGCAAAGAGTCTGCATGTATTAAATCAGATCTCCTGTAGACCATTTTTTCCCCCCATTTTTTGGTTCTTACTGAACCACATGAAAGGTGGTTCAGTAAGACCAAAAACAGATAGGCAGCTGCTTACTTTACCACATGGGGTAAACCCAAGGCAGCCAGCCATCATTCACTCATGTTGGCATGTATTAAACTTCTATAATGTACAGAGGCATCTGTTTACCAATCCTTTCCTGCTCCCAAGGCTGTGCATCTCATTACACACAGAGAAACAACCAACATTGCTTTTTAGGCATTCAAAAAATGTAATTATGTTCACATATGGGCAGAGCCTTGACCCCCCCCCCCCCCAGTATTGTGGCTTATTGTGGGATTATGACAAAGTCTTCGAAGCCATATCAGCAGGAAAGACAACAGTGCTCTATTGGGGAGTGTGTGGATTTTTTCAGGCCAGTGGGAGGCAAAGGTCCAAAAGCCTATACAGTGATCCCTTCTTCTGCAGACTGCAAACTGGTGTTTTTTCTTCAAGACCACATGCACTGAATTATTATTATAATATTGAGGGTGTACGTATGAATAGAAAACTTAAAAAGTCATCTTACCTGGTGTAGAGGAATGGTGCCATTAATTCGGAAGCAAAAAAAACAGGAGGATGGGGGTTTGGGGGGGGGGGGGGCAGAGACACACAGTTAGTCATGCACTGTACCAAATCCCTTTTGGAGTGAGTTTAAAGAGTCATTGGCAAAGTGACATCTATCAATGTCAGTTTTCCCACATGCATTCATTAATCATAGAGTCTGTACTGATGTGGGCCATAATGACACATGCTAGTCTCAGGCCTTGATTATAATTGGCATGGACACCTAGTTGGAACTCAAAAAACCTAAGCATAATTTCATACTGCCAGGCAACTTTTCTGAATCCCCTCGCTTAACCAATCACTTCAGGGCCAGAGCCTTGCAAAGTTATAGCTGTGATTTTAATCATGTTGGCGTGGAAGGAATTTCTGTTTTCAGCTAAAATAAGGTTAAGTCTTTCTGTTCAGTAAAGCCAGATGCATATTTCAAGATTACAATGTACTTTTTGGAATGCAAAAACTCTGTTAAATATTGTATATTTGTTCAGTGACATAGACCTTGGCTAAGTGGTGTCTGCCCACTAAACAACTATCATTCAGCATAAATTTCACTAGGGCAGTCTGTGGAGACATCCTTAAAGAAATCTGAAGCCTAGGCATTCCAAAGTGTGCTAAAATGCTTGAGGCTTCTTGTCTCAGACAATTAACTTTGACAGAATGATAACTGGTTTTACACAGCCTTGCAGTCCTACTTTCACATGGCAGCTAAAGAGCCTTACGAGCTGAAGAGTCATATTTTAACAAAGTTAGAGGTTTAGTGCCCGTTTTGTTTCATGTCCGCTTTCATACAATATTTAAAGTCTGTCCGTGTGTGACAAACCATTTTCTGTATGTGCATCAACCAAATAAATGAAATGATTACACGATGACTCCAAATACTCAGTGAGTACTCAGTGAAGTGCAATTGTAGTGATGTGAAAAAATGAACAAAGCTTTTTGTTTAACCGTCTCTTCCTTCCACCTCTCCCACTTATCTAAGAAACAAATTCACAGTGAAGTTAATCTTCATAGAGTTTTCTCAAGCCTTGTACACAATCATGGATTAAGAAGATTAAGAAAAAGGTCATGTCACATAAGGAGTTAGTTACATTTTTTAAGCTGAATTATGGGCCATTTTGTACGACTGGTATAATATAGACATCTAACAAGTTTTGTGAATGCATTTGCAAGAAATGATAAGAATGCTGTTGAGGTGCATTGAATATTCCTTAACAACTAAGAACAAGGCAATACATGGCCATTCCTCAACCGCTTACATACAGGAAAATTTAGTTTCTGTTAAGGGCAATCCATGCTTTGAAACAAACAAAGATTTAATCTGAACAGTGAAGCAGAAATTGTTTTTCAAAAGGAAACTCTTTGATTACCTTAATTTATTAAATATGCTTTACTGTAGCTTGGTCTGTCAGCCTGAGCTCTGGCAACGAAAGCAGTGGGGAGTTGGAAGATTAGTAGAAATACCCTGTAAGGTCAACGTGTTGAATCAGCTCATGCACATGGAACCCTGTGGAAGGCATTTTTGACTTCCCTAGTTACACACATAGGGCCAGATTTCTGCACAGTATAAATCACAGTACAAAATTGTATTGCACCTTTTTTGCCTGATCATCTCCCAAATGAATATGCATATATGTAAAGGTGCACTACACTGATTACTTGCAAGCTTCTAAAGATGGCAGGTAAATGGCAGTTCCATTTCGGTGCACCTGTTTAATAAATGATAGGTAGGCCTATGTCTTCAGGCACAGAATACATCTGTAATGAGGCACACCACAATAAATCTGGCAGTCTCAACTAGTACTGTATGAGCCCTGTTTTCTGCCAAACTCAAGAGGATACCAGTAAATATCAAGAGGCTCCTCTCATTCAAAGTGCAGTTAAATTGCACTTCTTTCGCATGAAATGATGCATCTTACTTTCCTGATTTTTTGCACCAAAATGTGTCTGCACTGTATTAAAAAGGAATACTCTGCTGTCTTTTGCCTTATCTTCAATGACAGTAAGACTGATAAGTGGTGCAAAATTCTTCAACACTCCCTGCATCACAAAAGCAGTAAACCAGAGCATTACAAACATTGAAAAAAACTATAGCAACAGGTACCTACTGACAGTTTGGAAGAAGGGAGACTTTGGTCCACCAACAGTGTGTTTTATTAAATTTCCCAATGACTCATTTATGTTAGCTCATCCGTTTGGACAGATAGCATACAGTGGGGTTGTTTGAGCTTGTGGGCTGAGTGTCTTTTGGTCTGTTTGTTTTTTCAAAGCAAACAATGACCTGAATGCAGCTGAAAGCTGCAAAATGGGGTACTGGTTCTCAGTTGGATCAGTAATACCAGCAGGCCTTTCACGTTACTATCAGTGGAAGCACAAACAAATATTGCTTATTGCACCTTTAAGCTATTGACTCTCTTTGGAGCTACAGTATTAATGGGTGTACTGTTGGGTGGTTTTATTGTATGCACTGTTGGAAAGCCACATTTCCCTCTGTGGATAATAAAACTCGAACAGAATTCTTTCCCCTCTCTTTGTCTTTTCTTCCCTCCTTCCCTCAGAGTGGTGATAAGATGCTCAGCCTATTTGGACCAGACTTTTCCGTTTGCTCTTATCAGCACATCTGATTACACCACTTTTAAAATGGATGGCCTAAGAGTAATGCTCCTTGCTCTGTTCCCTCCTTGTTGCTCTGTCATTGCTGTCTTCAATTAGGCCCTATGGGCCCCCAGATCCAACTCATTTCAGCCTTCCCTTCAGCCCCTTCTAAACACCTTGACTGTGACATTCCCTACTGGCTGTTTAGCCTAAGGCAATGACACACACGCAAGTGTACGTGTCGTGCACGCACTTCTAAATGCATACCTGATTAATCACAATTAGCGTGCAATTATGTGCTAATAACGTGTGTTTGTGCATAAGTAGTCTTAAGTGTCTGCATTGAGCTAGTTGTGTATGGTTCTTAGTGCTTGTCAGCATTTTGTGCTCTGTGACTGCTCCAGTATCTGAAACCCTCCCTGCAAACTCTCTCATTGTGGTCATTACTGCAAAAACCTCTATTTCTCTACACTGCTTTTTACAGAGCAGTAAAGCAGACTAATCTGGACATAGGACAACATGCACAATCTCAGGTTTAAGTTGAAATACAGGGTAAATAGACATTTACAGTGCCCTGTGACATGACTAATGGTGACAAACTTATAATGGTAATAAAGTGCAGTTTCAGAATGTTAGAAAATTTTGTGAAACATTGTTTACTAGAAACGTTCACAATGATTGGATTCCATGGACACAGTTGTGATTGTGTATGGACAGAGCAGTTTTTGAATAAAGCAAGTGATCACAGTCAAAATCAATCAATGCAACATGCTCATTTAAATGGATAGCATGAGGCCATGGGGGAACGAAACATCACCCAAGGACAGCTATTATTAGATGCTTATAATTGTGTGCTGCTTGTTCATCTACGATGCCTCCTTCATCATAATCAAAGTGACACAAACACCACACACACACACACACATCAACAGAGGAAACAAAATGGACAGCTAAGCCTTTTTCACCTATGCTACTTCACGATATTGTCTGCACTGAATACAACTACACTGAAACAAAAAGTAAAAACAGTACCACAGACAAAGAACAGCAAGAACAGCAAACTAATTCAAGCCACAAAAAGATGTGTAGATGTTTAATTTTTGAGGGTGTACATGTATGAGCTGAAATTAATAGGATGGTGATGAGCCAGAGTTGGTGTGGTTACCAGCAGGGTGATGTGGCAGGATACACTCTATGGGTACTACCTTCTCCAATCACATGCACGCACTTGCCCACTGAAATTTTATCGTGCATGTATCCGACCAATAGGATGTCGCTACCGATACGTGCGTGACGTATAAATAGCAGTGTCCCTACTGCCTCAGCACCCTTTTTTCTTCAGCAAACGGCGAACTGCTCACTGAATTCACCACCTCCATGGATGGATTCGCCACTTCTACAAAATTATCTTGGTGGAGGTGACCCATATCCTGCCCGGACGAGTCCAGGCCCCCCTGCCAGCCGACTTGCGGCTGGGGAAGGGAGCGACTGGTCAAGTGACCGGAGAGAGGCCTGCTGACGCTGCCACAATCCCCCCGTCTGGTGTTCAAGACACCATTGTTTTACATGTACTGCTTGTGTAAAACTATGGTAAGGCTTTTGAGAATGTGGAAACAGCTTTGAGTAAAACAGGTTAATTACATTCCTCAAAGAGCTAGTTAACTTCTTTCATCAAAGAGCTAACGTTAACTCCTGGGGTGAGGCTAATGGTTCGCCCTGCGGCCTTGTGTTCACGAAGCCACTGTTCTAACATGTGCTGCTTGTGTGTACACTGTGGTGATGCCTGTGAATGTTAAACTGTTTATTAGAAACACATTACATTCTTAGAAGTGCTAATTCCCCACCACCAACCCCATCTCATTGAGCTAGCCGTGTTGAACGCTAAGCTAAGCTAACGGTTCACCCCGCGGCCCACGCCGTTCTCCCGGTCATAACCAAGTGAGACGGTGGGTGAGGCCCGGGTGTCCACTTAGCTAGCCTGACCGCTGAGTCCGCGCGGCCATAATGGTCCGCTTCCACGACGTGACAGCTGAGAAAGGAGCTGTTCTTACCGTGGAAACTGGGCAATGCAGCAGTCTAACTGTAGCGCTGCATTCTCAATGCGCCCACGAGGACTCACACGGGCGTATTGCTAGCTCACCGCCGGTGAAAGCCTGTTACATAAACAGACACACTGCCCTTTCGACATCTCTTTCGCCGAGCGGTCACAGCGCAGCTAGGCTAGTTCGCTATAGCCGGAGAGAGACAGCCAAAGTCAGGTCTCTCTCGGTATAGCGGGGCGAAAGAGATCACTCGCTGCTTCGGTTGCTTTCATTTCGTCCACGAGCGGCTTGTAGCGCCTGTTGCAGCAGGCGAGGATGTCTACCTGCCGCTTAGTCACACCAGCTGTGGTGCATTCAAGGCCCGGTCGGCCTTTTCCAACTCCTTTTCGACTTTTTCGATTGCAGCCCAGAAAAAGTCTAATCTTTATTATTTATAAAAAATAAATAAATAAAAAATAAAAAGAAGAAGGGTGACAGAGGGACAGAGGCTGATGCACACCACCAGACCTCCTCCCTCCATTATGTGTCCAGCATGCATTTATTTGTGTTTCATGTGCTGCTGTGTACACACTGAAAATGCTTTGAATGTTCAACTGATTAAATACAGTACATTCCTAAAGAGCATTCTCCTCCCCACTGAACCCCCTCCATCTTCGGCTCAGTGCTTCAGTCTCCACAAAACTGCACGTTCACTGATGCTAAGCTAATGATCCAACCTACAGCCCACACTGCTCTCCTTGCTAAGCTCAAGAGAGACAGTGGGAGGGCCCAGGTCTTTGCTGCGCAAACCACTGGGACAAAAAGCCCATGTACCACGTCGCTCTCCTGGTGGCATCCAAGCGAGACGGTAGTAGGACCTGGGCTTCCTCCTTGCTAGCCGGCTGTCCAGCCCGTGCAACGGGTCGCCTACATCGCCTGGCAGCCGAATGAAGGGCTGCTGCCATGGCGGTGACACAATGCAGCAATGCGAGCCAACTCTGCGTTCCCCGTGCACTCACGACAGTATACACGGGAACACTGCTAACTCACTGACAGTGTGTGTGTGTTCCTAAAACACACAACCACATTGTCGACATATGCTCAACCAAACCAGCGCAGCTTTTAGCTGACTAGCTGCGACGGCATGAGTCGAGCTAACGCCAATCTAGGTCAGATATAGCCGGAGAGACGCAACCAGACAACACGTCTCTTCCAGTGGATCATTCTCCCAGCAGCAGCTCGCTGCAGTGGAGAGGAGGATGCCCTGTCCTGACTCGGCTTCACTCAGCAGCTGTGTTGATATTGACTACTCTGACGAGTAGTCAAGTGACGACGCGCTCACGGTGACTGTTGCCTCTCTAGCCCCCGACACACTCAGCAGATGCATCGCACTGCAATCATTGTGTGAGAAGGGCATGAGGGTTCCTTTCTACTCATGACCTTATGGTCATGGAGAGATTGAAGCCTTGAGTGATCTCCACACAGCCCAGTTGATTTTGCACCTCAACAGCCTGGGGTTGCGATCAATTGGGAAGAGAGCTCCCCCCAGCCGCTGCAGCGAAGTATCTGGGGATTGTGCTCAACTGCAACACTCAAAGAGCATACCTGTGGGCTTGGTGGTCCACAGGCTGCAGCAGGGGACAGCTGCGGCAGCGCTGTCAGTGATGCTGCTGTTGGGCCTCAGGGCAGTAGTCCATCAGGTGGTCCCTCTGGGCTTGCTGCACATGCGATGGCTACAATGTTAGTTTGCCAGCCTGCATCTGGACCTCAAGAGGCAAAGGTGATGCATGGTAACACCCCCCCACCCCCACCCTTTCAACTCTAGTGCAGGAGGACCTGCGAATCTGGGGGTCTCTCACTGTTTGGCAGCGTGGGTGCTGCTCGGTAGGGTGTCTTCAAAGATGAGTCTCTCATTGGATGGGGAGGGACCTGCCAGGGGAGTGCAGTGAGTGTTGTGGCTCTTCGAGAAGAGCTGAGGGGGCCACACACCACACATCCACAATCCACTCCAAGCTGTGTTTCTAGTTTGGTGGTGCATTTCCTCCAGCGCATACATCAACAGACAGGGCGAAGTCCAATCCACGGCTCTGTTGGCGCTGGCAGGGAACCTATAGACGTGGGCATCAGAAAACCTGCTGTCTTTGAAAGCCCTTCACGTCCCAGGCTTGGAGAACGGCGGTGGCTGACCTCATGTTGAGGGGCTGGCCCCCAACTGAGCGGGTGGAGACTGCACAACAATGTGGTTAAGCAGATCCGAGCTTGCTTTGGGAGAGCGGAGGTGGATCTGTTTGCCAACACCCACTGCCCGCTGTGGTTCTCAGCCACGGGACAGCCCACCCTTGGGGATGGATGCGTTACACACGCGCCATTGCCAGAAGGGCTGCTGTTTGCATTCCCCCCCACCCCACCTCATCCCTCCAGTTAGGTCAGGTTGGAACGGTTGTTTGTCATTCTGGCAGAAGTGACGCAGCCTAAAGTGACAGAGCCCCGGCCTGTACCTATGGTCTGGGGGCCTCTGTCTCAAGGGTGAGGCTTCATATGCTGGTGTTGGACCAGCCTCTCTAGGTTTTTCTCCTAAAATTGTGGAGAGGCAGACTCAGGCTGGTCTAGCCGCTGAGGTCGCACAGACCATCCAAGCGGCGAGCAGTCTCCACCACGTCTTGCTGTAAAGCTAAGTGGTTGGGCTTTCAGCGTTGATGCATTGAGAGGGAGACAGATCTGCCTACCTGTTCGGTGGGATCCGTTTTCTCTTTCCTGCAAGGTCTGATGGAGAAGGGGCTGTCACGTTGCAGCTATCTCTCCTGTCACAGGGGGTTTGGTGACAGAACAGTCTTCACCCACTCCCTTGTGATGCGCTTTCTGGTGTCGTGTCTCTCAGCACCTCAGTAGGACTTGCTGCTTGTGTTGGTGGCTCTAATAGCTGCACCTTATGAGCCCCTGGAGCAGTCCTGCTATCTCTTGAAGAGCCCTGCGCCTTGCTCTCACCTCTGCTAAGAAGGTGAGTAGGCTGTGTGCCTGTCGGTTCACCACAGCTGCATGCTGGTTCTTGGTGTCCACAGTGCAGCCAGATTGAGACAACACACCTCCTTTGTTCTTAAGAACATAAGTAGCATGTTCAGGTCCAGGACAACAAATCTGGATGCTTTCTGCCCCGCTACCCCACTTAGGGTGCAGGGAGGTGAGAGTGCATTTGTTGTGTCCATGTGTGCTATGCTAACGTCCTAGGTGGAGCACACAGCCCCCATTCGATGCACTGGTCAGCTGTTCATCTGTTTCAGTGCAGTCAGTAAAACCCTGTCCAAGAAGAGCCTGGCCAGCTGGCTTTGTGAGTGAATCTCCCAAGCCTGTACACGGGCAGGAACAGACCCACCCTTAGCGGTGCATGCACATTCCACTCGGAAGTGTAGAAGTGTCTACGACCCTTTTTCAGCGGGGTATGTGTCGAAGAGATCTGCACAATGGCATCTTGGCCCTTACTGTGCCCGTTTGTGCGTTTCTATCTCTTGGATATGTCGGGCTCCTTCTCAGGATCCAGCTCGCAAGTGCGACCTAGGATCTGAAAAGTGAGGATCTGGTGACTACTGGGTGTAGAGGGGGAACATACACTGGCAGTGCCTGACGTTCCAGTGAGAAGTCAGGGCAGTCCAGGTGTTAATGGTCAGGCCAAGCCCCTATTGGTCCAGCGACCTTCTCAGAGGTGTCCCACCATTCTGTCACTAGGTGAGGTGGTGGTCGGGGCTTTGGCTGGCCTGTGGCTGGCCTGTGGCCGGCCGGGTTGGTGTGGTGGACTTTGGCTTGTCGCGGCTAGGGCGGACAGTCATCGGGCTCCAGCAACTGTACCCGTAGAGTCCAGTAGAGGGCGGAGCCTGGGTGAGATAGAACTAAGGTTACGATATGGTAACCCTAGTTCTATAAGCACAGGCGGAGCCCTCTACCGATGAGCCCTGCCACTCTGACGCCGTCTGCTGAAGAGGCGGTCGGATGCTGAGGCAGTAGGGACACTGCTATTTATACGTCACGCATGTATCGGTAGCGACGTCCTATTGGTAGGCTACGTGCACGATAAAATTTCAGTGGGCAAGTGCGTACGTGTGATTGGAGGAGGTAGTACCCATAGAGTCCAGTAGAGGGCTCCGCCTGTGCTTATAGAACTAGGGTTACCATATCGTAACCTTCGTTAATAAGCCGATATGATTTGTAAAGGGACAGGCTGTGTTGGGAGGAGACATTTGCTGAGGGGTTGCGACAAAGGTTATATAAGAACAGTGTTTCCCACATATAAATCTGGGCTGGGCGCCCAGGTATATTATCGCCAAGAAACAGAGAGAGAGAGTTGTTATCTATTACATCTATTACAAAACGCAGACAACACCACAGTGGAAGACCCAATCACTACAGTAAAGTTACTCACTGCGGTCTAAATGTTATAAAGTGTGTCAACAATCTCATTATAATATTTAGTCTAACTCACTAACTGTTTCGTTCCATTGAATCCATTTAGCTGCGCTCACATTGCGTCATCGGCTAAATGCAGTCAATGTAACGTTATCATGTAACAAGCATGGATTAGTTCAACGTCAAGCTGATAAAAATATTACTCCTAAGTTTCCAGCATGTTGTGTGAAGCTGTCCTGTCTCCCTGTTAGTCTGTTTATAGCTGCTTTTACACTGTCATTTTTTCCAGGGGAATTGTGCCAAAATGCATATTGCTGCGCTGTGTGAAAGGTAACATTATGGAGCCTCCAAGCAAGGAACATTGGTAGAGCCGGAACATGTCTTTTGTGTTTATTACGGGATCTCTGTTAAAAGTGGCTGTGTTTCAGATTATGCTCGCTGATGAGTTCGAGCCGAGCACACGTAATCTGCAATCTTAAAACTGCACCACCAGTGGCCACTGACATATTGCCACTGTTATGGTCAATTGAAATGAAACACTTAATAAGAGGTTAAAATGCTTTTTGCCCCCTCCACAGGCGAGCAGATTGAGAAAAAGCATTAGGTCAAGACATTCAAAAGTCAAATCCAATCACACTGCCCCACAGTGGTACTTCACACCACAAGCTGCCAGATAAGCCTCGCTGGAACGTGCCATGGCTGTGATTACTGCTCAGCTACAGATGTCTTCTTCAACAGGTATGCAGAGGAGAATGGAGATTAAACTGATTATCAAATGTATAGATATAAATAGAGTAATGTATTCTAAACAGATACAAGTGCCATCATAACCAGAGATATCTGCCTTCCATGCATGCAATCATCTGGTTGTTACGTGTAATCATCTGAAAACTTTCAGATGATTGCAAGCAGGAAGTCCTTGAAGGAAAATTACAAAACAATAACCTGATCACAGGGCCTTGACAGCGTGTGTATGTGGTAGACCTACTCACACATTAATACAGCTGTGAATACCCTGATGTATATGACAGTCACTTATCTTTCCTTTGTCTATTAGCTCTCTGAACTCTAGCCTGCTGTCAATAAATGGTGGACATATTGGTAAAGTTTTGGTTTTGATGTTGATTTATTCTTGTTATGCCTTTTACCGTATGTGTTAGTTGGTATTCACATATACTGAATGAAGCAGGTCATTTTTCTTATTGCTGCCGTGCAAAGGAGAATAGAATGATAGATTCCCAGAAGAGCAATAAAAACAGACCATCCTGCAAAGTGGGCAATGGATTGGATAATAGTACAATAGTATAATCTGTGTGCCATTTAATTGTTGTTGTGCTTTCTTTCAAAAATACATTTACTGTCACCAACATGATTCACTCATGTAACCTGGATTCTATTCCACGTGAGAGAAGGGGGCTTACTCATTAAACTGAAATTGCTCTGGGACTTCTTAAATGTCATATAAAATATTATATACACATTCACATACACAAAGACACGACAAGACAAAAGACCATTTCAGACCACTTTTGTTGTGCATCCTCTTGCAGGTAGGGCTACAGATATGTTTTGGACTTCAGGGATACAGATACCAATTACTCCTTTATAAGTGATGCAACATGGTGAGTCTTGAACAGAGGATTTTCTTTTTAGTTCTGAGGGACTGAGAATAAAGCTTCACAATCAAAAATTTGTCGCCACGACCTGACAATTTAAAATTGTGTCAGCGGGGGCTTCAGTATAGATCATCTCTCTTTTCCTTACCAGCATGCTAACTGTCATCAGATCTGCACATCTAAATGGTCCATGTCTAAAAGTAGTATAGAGGAGTTAGATATGACTGAAACCTAACAAACCTTTATGGTTTAGTAGTATCGTAAAATATTACTGGTGAATTTGTTTTACAATCAAGAAACTTCAATAAACCACTATGTATGAATCATTATAGTTTCATAAAGATTGTTCTGGAAAAACAATTACAGCCTGTAGGAATATTAGAACAAGACTTATTTAATTACAGTAACAACCAGTAACACCTGCAATGTCAGTCAGTGCTTGTAGCCTTCGTCTCCTCCATATAGAAATATATAATACTATTTACAAATGTACTTACTAGTATCTATTGTATCTTGATCTACAAGTATCTTGTAGATCTCTACCTGTATTGATGCTTTATTGATGCTTGTATGTTGTTCCTGAAATGTAAAAAAAGTCGCTTTGAATAAAAGTGTCTGCCAAATGAATAAATGTATTAATAAATGAATGAAATATACTGGACCATCCATACTTCCACACCACAAAGCTGCTGTCATTGGTAGGGATGGGTATCGCAACTCAATCCTTTTATGGTATCGACCGAAACAGCCCAGTATCGAGTAGAATCGAAACGTCTCCAGTCAAACCAAACTTAAATACATAAACTGTACTGTAAGTCCATACGTGATTTTAACAGCCACTCACGTTCGGCTGCAGTCTCAGGCATGTTCGTCACTGTTGCAAGTTTATCACCACAAGCTTGGCTTTCTGTTGGTTTCATCTTCAGGTATCATTTAACACTACTCTGTACATTTTTATTTGCCATTCACATCACGTGTCACCAATCGATCACTGCGTTCCGTCACATCAATTAAACGTTTTTGTGGCACAGCAGCGATTAGCTGATTTTACTCACGGAGCCTCTGGCTGCAGATGTAGTTGGAGTGATCGGCTGGATGTGCAGCCTCCCTTTACTCTGTTTGTATCTTTACACTCTTTAGTGTAGTTTAGTCACTTGGTTAAACAGACTCCTTACTCGTTTTATACTTGTTACTCTGGTTTTTGGAGAAGGTTTGCGACATACCAGTAAAGAAAAAAGCACTCGCGGAGATCTTACATTTCAGTTTATTGATCGAAAGTTAACTAAATTATTTTCCGTTGTTTGCTTTCAACAAACGTGTAAAAAAATTACCTTAAATTTGTTCCCCACAACTTATTTGGTCACTAACCTATTTCACTTCTCCTCTCTCATTCAAATATAAAAAAACTCGCAAGCTGTAGTCTTATACATTACATTTATTCATTTAGCTGACACTTTTATCCAAAGCCACTTACAATTGCTACACATGTCAGAGGTCACACGCCTCTGGAGCAACTAGGGATTAAGTGTCTTGCTCAGGGACACATTGGTAGATGAACTGAACCCGGGTCTCTCACACAAAAGGCATGTGTCTTATCCATTGTGCTATACTACCTGTGATGATTACCTAATTAGGATGAGGAGGATGTGATACAATTTCCCAATACTTGAAAATACTAAAAAAAATATATAACCTGGCTTGTCCATAACAAAAATAAAAATAATAATAGGCTAACAATCAACTACTATGGCTTCAAAAGGTGGCATTTTATGCAAGGTATCAAATGAAGTACTCTCTTGGCATCGGTATCACTTAAAGGGTACTGGTTTTGGTACTGCTATCGTAAAATTTTTAATGATACCCAACCCTAGTCATTGGCTACATTTACATGTGCACAACGATGTGACTATGGCCAATTCTGTGACTCAATAATCTGATGAAGCAGTTTATATGAATACCCTCAGCAGCACTGAAGGACACTGGAGTGAACCATGTTAGCGGCAACAGCATGGGACTGACAGGGTTAGCATTTTTCTCTTCCCTCACAACCTCTTTCAGTAATTGGATGCTGGTACGGCAGGCATGTAGACATACTCTTAGAGCTGAACCAAATGAGTCCGACTTGTTTAACAGCCCCCTGAAGCTTGGGAGGGAGCCTGTCCATTGCAGGTTGCCCAGATTATACCAATTTAGCCTAATTTTGGTTGTCATGTGAGGCACTGTGGGGCCCCTAACCACCCACCATAACAGTCTGCAATTGACATGACATTGTGAGCCAAATCATGCCTTGGAGGCTAAAAGTCTGCTATCGATATTCTAAATAGGGAAGGGATAGAAAGATGGTAAAAAAGGGGAATGTTTCTTTATGTCACTGCTAAGTGTTTGTAGCTGTGTATGTGCACAATCTGTTATTTGAGAAGTAGTAGAAAGTAGAAAGGGATATATTAACAACTTGTGTGGCAATAAATACTGAGTACAAGTCATAATTCAAGTGGACATTCTTATTTTTATGATTCAGTGTGTTAAAAAACATCTGTTTTTTTTGTCTATATTGTTGTTTAAAGGGATATTATACTTTGCATGATTCGTTGATGTCATGTGTGCATTGGTCATTTAGTCTGAACTGTGTGCTTTCCATTTCCTTGCCTTTGCTATTGAATATTTCCTTGAGTTTTAAAGTAATTGAACTTGGCAATGATGGGTCGGGTGACTTGTTCGAACACGATCCAACACTGTGAACCTGAGTTGGAAAACGATCTGCTTCACAGTGTCCGTTGGGAGTTTGAGGTTTTTTTTTATTATTAAGTCTTTGATCAGTGTCTTGGGACTGTCAGACGGATGTACCAAAGAAGATGAGATTGTCCTGTGGGCTTCTTGTTTGAATGTCTAGTGTGGATCCTTTCATGCTTTTATTGACTACAGCATAGCTGTGGGTGAATTCAAGGCCTCAGTGAAGTTAATTCATTTCATTGTGGTAAATGACAAGAAGGTCAAGTTTATCATTTATAAATAAATAATGAATAAATGCTAAGAGACTGTCAATTACGGTGTTCTATAAACTCTTTGTACCTGTAGATTATATATTTTATGTTGGATGGGTTGTCTTGAGGCATACTGGAGGATATTACGATCTTACTCTGCTGTGATGGTCAATGAACACTTCCTGATTTGTGATATTTTCACTATCTGTGAGTGATCTGTTCTGAGAGCAATCCACAGATTAAAACCTGAGTGGCTGGCAAATAGTTTGGCCTCTTGATTATTGTAGTATAGTATGATCTTAAGATGATAGATACGGGAAACTACCATTAAGTTTAATCCACAATTTCCTAACAATGTACATCCATAAAACACGACGAGCTGGACAAATGCAAATCTTAAATCACATTTCAACAAACGTCATTAAATTGTATACATATATCACCTGGTGTTAATTAATGATATAACTATCTACTACTGTGATTATGCTTCTTCACTTTAGAGTCTAATTACATTATCATAATCAGAGTATGGTGGTTATGTAGGCTCAGCCCTAGTAGCATTACTGCCATAATCAAATTATGATTGAACTTAATATGTGAACAAGGAGTAAACAAGGTGACTGAAAGCATAACAAAATGTGATATTGTGTAACATTTTAGGCAGTCTTCAAGCAGTGCATTTTTTTTCGTATTGTCAGAGTTTAAGCTCAAATTAGGCAAAATACAGTTACAAGATAACACATTTATTTTAGTGATTGATCATTGTCCTTTTTAAGGGCACAAACCCAAAGTTATGAGATGTTTTCTTACTGCAGTCACATAATCGGGTACATTGATGTCACACTTTACCATATGTTAACTTTAAAAGTGAACAATATTGAATTACTATTTACTAAGAGACATGAAGGGCTCATTAATGCACTTAAGTTCCTTGAAGATAGTGCTATTTTTACCTCCATTTACAATCTCTAATTCACTCTTCACTCAGACTGGAGGGAATAAATATGACAGAACATATAGTCAACATTTGAAATTTCACACAGCTCATTATTTTTAAGCAGCCTCACCTCTTATGTTGCCAACTTTACTAATACCGCTGCTGTGTGCCAATAGTCGTTTGAGATGCCAATAAATGTTTAACACTACTGCTGTCAAACTAGAGACCTCTGACTTTCAAAAAGCTGTTCCATGTTTCAGGCAAAATCACTCACAAACTGTTCTCTTCAATTGCCTGTAACATCAGATAAACTCACTATAAAGAAAGGATATAAATAAATAAAATATATATAAATAAATAAAGGATGGGCGATAGTTGACCATTTGTTCCAAGGAAATTTCCCTGCTCTCTTCTGTATGCAACTGTTTATTTTTTCATGAAAATGAATGAATGAATGAAAATACATGAAATACCCGAATACTAATATCTGATATCTAATATTCTATCTAATTGAATGGCAACTCTCATAATAGCATGAAAACAGTAGCAAACATAGCATGAGGAGTGACCCTGGGGGTAACTGTCTGTGCAGGTCAGATTGAGGCTGTTTAAGTCACACTCTCCTGGAGTGTTTCCAGAGAGATGGAGACATAGCCATGGCAGCTTTCACCACTTTTTACCTGAGGATCAACCTCAGCTGATGCACTGGGACAGCAGCCAACACTCACTGCAATCACTGCTGCTGACTCAGCCCATACGAGCACATGTCCGTTGTCTGTTCTGAAAGATCTGAGGCTATGTTGCTTGGGCTTTCGTAACATGTAGTTTAATAATGCCGTTGTCAAAACTGTAAGTCAGCTCATCGAACATAGCAAGCATTTTAGGCAAAAGGATACCCCAGACAGACACATACAGAGGATGTGTACACATGCTAATGATTCGATTACAACAGCTTTGAGGCAACTTTTGTTTAAAGCCCTCAATTGAGTAATTACAGTTGAATGACTAATTCAGAGTAAGCATAATAATATTAATTGGCGTAGCTTAGCAATCTTTCAACTTAATGTAGCATTTAAGTCTGATTTCGTTTGGTGACGTTGGACATGTGTTAAAAAGGCCAAGAAGCGACAGATGCAAAAGTATTGTTGTTCTTTACAAAAACAGTGTTCATATGAATGGCACTTTTGGGAAAATAAAAATGGGAGTGACATTAAAAAGGCTTTCATGTTATAGATAAATAATAGATACAAAGACTGAAAATCAATGTAATATTTAATTTAATTTTTTAATTTTTTTAATTTTAATTTATATTTTTTATTATTCTGGCAGACTTTAACTCTACTAGCATCAAACAAATATAGGACTAAAATCTGGTTGGAAAATGTGGGTATTGCTAACCATATGAATCTTAATCTGGCTAATCAAGTGATCATGATATGTATATGATACGATTATGATACGTATATGATACGATTATATAAATGTACACATTCACATATTTGGGCAACTTAAGAGTCTTCTGTCTATGGACTTTGGATAAAAAGGTCTTTAAATCTGAGGAGAGTATGGTTACTTTGGGCAAAATGGACCAAAGTTAAGACTGAAACCCATGGTTTCCTTGCTGTGAGGGCTACCACTGAGCCACCTGGTCCTACAAAAACACGTCCTTTAGAAGAAACAGATTACAGCAAACTGTCATCTCCACAACCCTCTCACTAATTATGATGCTTCTTAGATTCTGCTCCAGGTTATCATTATCCACTAATATTGCTGTGATTATTCTCTTTAATGAAGACTTTGATGGACACCGACATTGTTGTATTGTTCTTCAGCTATTTAAACGGCTCCTCGCTGCAGTGCCATGAGGTTGAATGAGTTTTTTTGTTGGGTTTATTTATTTATTTATTTTTTACTGTAAATGGATTATAAACAGCGGGAGGTACACTGTGAGGGAACAGTCTGTGTGAGCAGTGTGACAGGGAGGGCTGTTTTGAAGTTTGTTTTCCTGCTCTCATAATCCACCTACTCAAACCCCTCTGGAAGGAGGTAGAGCTCTGTGCTGAAGAAACACAGCTGTTTGAAGCTTGACAGTAAAAGAGAGACAACTCAGTGCAAAGAGGAGGAAATTGGAATACTAAAATTACATTTAAAATTGTACATTTTCTCTAGTGCTCCAGTGCTATTCTCAATAACAGGTAGGCTATGTGCACAAAAGTAGCAACCTGTTTGACAGTTTTGATTTAGAGTATATCTACGTATGACTAAAGTAACCATGAATGTTGCACCAGTGTTGCTCCTTGTCCTCTCGCTGTCTTGATGATGAACAGAATCCCATGGGCTTACTGTAGAGCACTTTATAAATGCAGATCTTCATACAGCAATGGCAGATGAGGCGAGTTAATTAGCAAGCGGCAGGATGGCTCCAGGGTTTATGTAATGTTACACCCACTCTGTCAGGTCAGATTAGCCCAGTACAGAGGGGAAAGGGCATGAACAGTTAAATGAACAAAGAAAATAAAGGAACAGATTCCTTCCGGTCCGGGACAACTGCCAGGCCGTGATGTAGCCCATATATAAATCTTGCAATTCTGTTGGGATACAGCTGGCTGTAAACTGAGAGTTCACAATTCAGCACAGTAGTGCAAAGTGTGAGCATGTGTGGGACAAAAAACAAATGGAATGATTAAAATTCATATTAATGCTCCATGTCTCCATCATATTTTGTAACACTCAGTTTAGATGATCTATCCAGAGAAAGCAATGTGGAACTACTAGACAATTAGTTTGGCTATGGGAACACTGAGTTGTGCAGTGCATTATCACATCACTCCACACGCTTTCTAATCCAGATTTCAGTATATTCGCTGCAAAGTTATGCAAGAAAACCAAAAAATGACAGCTTCTTGTAAGTCTAGCAACTTGCCGGCATCTCTGTCTCATCAATGACACTTATGTAGGTAGCGTTTGGTGTAAAGCTGCATGTTGCAAATTTTACAGAGGCTGTCACACAAAGATATGTGCATGTGGCAAACAGCAGCAGGATTCCTGGGAATGTGCCATGAGATCTCCAGACTCAAAGCTCTATAGGCCAGCGTTTGACATCAACAGCATTTAAAAATCCCTTCCACACCCAGTAAAATAGATAGTCCTTGTGTTATTTCAGGGACTTTGTTCCTTCAAAATCTCGCCAAGACCTGCCTAGCTGGGCTGTCATGCCAATTAAAAGAAGAAAATAATGAATGGGAATGGATTATCATGCTTTTCAAGATTTGTTCATATCATTCTTGAGGCAGGACATGGTTGCAGTGTGGTTGTGCTTTTTGTTTGATTCCATGTGTGGTCAACAAGCTCAAATTAAAGGATCTGCTTAAAATTGTTAGAGTTACATTTTTATTCATTTAGCGGACGCTTTTATCCAAAGCCACTTACAATTGCTATACATGTCAGAGGTTGTACGTCTCTAGAGTAACTAGGGATTAAGTGTCTTGCTCAGGGACACATTGGTAGATGGGTCACAGTGGGGAATTGAACCCGGGACTCTGACACCAAAGGCATGTGTCTTACTCATAGTACCATCACCACACGTTCCACAAAGTCAGAAACACATTTACATTACATTTATTCATTTAGCTGATGCTTTTATCCAAAGCAACTTACCATTGCTGTATATGTCAGAGGTCGCACGCCTCTGGAGCAACTAAGTGTCTTGCTCAGGGACACATTGGTGGATGTGTCACAAAGGGGGATTGATCTCTCACACCAAAGGCATGTGTCTTATCCATTGGGCCACCACCACCCCCAGAATCGGCTTTATTGCCAAGCAGTTTTTACACATTGGTGACTAGGTGTGTAAAAATAGACACAATACATAAAATACAAATCTACATAACTGTTTAAGCTTAATCAATTAGAATCATGTTTCATGTGAAAAATGCTGTCACAGTCAAAAATCACTGGAGTCTTTTTCTTCAGTAGCATATCTCATAAAAATGATAGGAAGTGATCCTCTGGGCAAAATAAGTAGTTACAATTGCTTCTAATGTTGTGGTAACTGCTGCTGCATTAGTTCTTAAATTATTGAGTTCAGGAGAAATTCTGCAATTAATTCACCTCTCTTCACCTTTCTGTGTTTTTGCATACATATGATACAGTTGTTCTCTATAGTTAAGGTGGAATTAAGTGATAAATATTTTAGAGAGGATGGGATAATCATCATCATCATCATCTGTGCCAGCACCATTAAGAGCTGTATTGGTATGTCTGCATAATGCTGGCACAGCTGTCTGCTCATGTAAATTTCACACTGATAACTGCGTAAACAGTAAACAGGGGTCTGCTAGTGCCATCTCCTATACTTTAAACATCAGGCTATACACAATGCTCTAAAGAAAAAATCCTTTATACTCGAGTGCATTGCTGCAGGTGCACATTGATTTGCTGACTAAATGAATAAATTCAGTAGCTAATGTCGAAACATCTGCAGGGCATTTAGCATCCACAGCTAGAGTTATGACTTTGGACCTTGTGGACTGATTGTGATGGGACATTAAAGAGGAACCTCAATTCTAGACTGGCCTCTGTACACGGGGGAGTCAGACTGACCTTGGCATGCATAAAAACTCAAATACACACACACGCATGCAGGTAATGCAGATTCTGGTACACAGTGGCTCCATTCCAGTCAGTGAGCATGGCTCAGGAATGACATGCAGCTTTATACTCTAAAGGGAGACCGCAGAGGAAAGATAAGAGGAAATGATGCAACATTACAGTATGTTGGTATCGGCACTTCTTTTGAGAACTTAAAAAGGAAAGGGAGCCAGAAAGCATCAACAGAGAGTGATAGGCTATATACAGGTATTTATATACAAAGGCTATATATATATATACATCCAGAACGTTCTGCAGTGCATTTCTTGAATTTCCTGTCTGGTGAGAATAATGCATCAATCATTGTGGGATTCACAGCAATTGCAAAGTTGGCTAACACAAAACACTGCAAAAGTTACGCTGCTGGCTGCCTCGTAGAAAAGGAGTGGTAAAAGATAATCCTTTACATGTAAAATCAAAAATACTGTAAATGCATGGTGTTCAGTATCATGTCTAAGGAACACATGCCTGCTGCCATTTTCGTTGTTGCTGACAGCAGCATCTCCCCTCATGCTTTCAGCGTTTTACTGTGTGTGCAAAAATATGAGCTGATCAAAATGAGGACAGAACAAGAATGCACATAAATACCAGATGTAATCGTAAAATTCATAATCATACTCATAAACCTTAACACATGTTACCACAGCATTTAACTTAGGGCTTACTCGTTAGACAAATTTAACAGCAACATTGAATGACGCATTTTGACCACTATTGTTAGAGATACTGAGCGATAAAGACAGAAATAGGAAGAAACGGATAGTTACAGAGACAGCATTATAATGTTCCAAAAACATGAGATCCCTCCTGCCTCTGTGACTGCCAATCTGATAAACACTTTTACCTAGCTCACAGGAGGGGAGCTTGTAGCACATTTGCATGGGGAGAGGGGGAGGTACCTCTCCAACACCTGGGCCTTGCTAGAGAACCAGCAGCTCATCACAAAACTTTCTGCAACATATGCAGCAGCTAATTACAATCAACAACATGCAAGTTCCATTTAGATTTTTCCTGTATATTGTCATTTGCAGGTGAACACAACGTTGGCTTTATCTGAAAACAACAGCAATTCAATTTTGCTTCACAAGTGATAAACTTTACCTACACCTGTTACATAGTATCGTACAGAAAAAGCCAAATATGCAACCTGCCTATGCACAATAGGATGGACACAACTCCCAGTACAGCACCATATAATTCAACAGCACCAAAAATGCTGTTGTATTAGACTGCATTAGTTTTAGCAAGGTGTAAATAATGAACTTGTGTTGTGTATTCAATAGTCTACTGCAGGATGCTGAACAATTACAATGCTAAAGGGTTTTCCCCCTTTTGATGTGTCTCTGCAACAATAGGTCTGCCACCAGTTTGATGTAAAATCTGTTTCCGTCTCCCTTTTATTCCTGCCAGCTTCCTTTGGCCGATGCTATGCTATGCACCCCCCCTCTACCTTTACTTGAAAATCCTTGATCAAACAGGTTATTTATTCAAAGCATTGTCTGATTGCTACTCAGGGCCTTGTGCCTCACCTGGGAGAAAAGTGGAGTTTCCCTAGACAGGTAGATACTTTGTCGACTGTCCAGGGTAAACAGAACCCACTGAGAGCAAGCTGTGTGCAGTCTTTTCACGAAGTCTATCAAAAACAGGTTGGAGAGAAAATCTGCTCTGCTTTCATGTAAGACAAATGAAAACAAATGCAATTAAATTACTTCAAACGTACCTGGGCAGGGATATTCTGTAAAACTGGCCAAAAATCCAGTATAGCAAGCAAAGACTGGATTGAGCATTCATAAGAAGGTGAAGAGAGGTGAGGGGAACTTTAATGAGACAAGTGGTACTGACTCTTCATCATCTTCCCTATGTCTGCCTCTTTTTGTGATCTCAGTCTTTCACTGCTCAGGCTTTTCCTCCCCAGGGTTCACCACATACTAAAAGAAAAGGTGAGGATACAGGTACAGGGACATATGGGACCCAGGTGCTACTCATTGTTTCATAGAGTCTCACTTCATCTCTTTCCACCTCTAAGCTCACCTGTACCTGCTTCCCACACATTGATTGACAGTACATCCTAGAATGTTATGATGCCGCTTGCTAGATAGCTTCATGATTCCCACAGTTTAATTCAATTACTTTTCTCCCTGACTTGTACAATAGCTTAGACAAAAGTAGCAGGGTCTTAAATAACCTAATTTGAATAATCCTATAGCGCAGGAAGGATACATTTACATAACCACAATCTGGATTCCACTCAAGACACTGGGTGCTTTGACTGTATCTTTGGTTTTGTTTCCATCTCCTAAAATTGGCTGGGAATTCATGCTATTTTCTGGAAAATACTGTAAGTACCAAAGAGACTTTATTAAATTGCTTCTTTTAGAAAGACGAGACTTTAATGCATCCTCGAATGTTTTGAAGCATGGTGCACTCAAATATATTAATTGTATAACTGTATATAATACCGGTTTGGATATGCCTACCCAAATGTATCCTTCCTAACTAACAGCAACATCCCTTTGCAAAGGCTTTTGACTTATGCTGCCTTCATGTGCAGAGCCCTCAGTACCTCAGCCTGATCAAAGCAGTGTCCACAGCTCAATGAGACAAGGCTGGAAGATCTCCAGATAGATGAATAGATTAGCATCATTAATGGCAGTGACACAAGGATTTGATTGTGGCTCTTGTATTCCGGCTAGCGTGGCCCCTGGCGGGCTATCTCTCAGTGGTGAAGCACAGCCGACTCCAGCGGTCACAAAAAGGCAGGGCTGACTGATTGGCTGAGATGTTAATTTCATAGAGCTATATCCATGGCTACACTTCCATTTCATTAGGAGAGAGTCGCTTGTTCATCTAGAAGCGTCCACTTGACAAGCAAGCTAATTATCAGTGGCTGGGACTTGCCCAAAGATCGCCAGATTACTCATGCAAGAAGAAACTGAAGGAGCTTTTTGTGTATCTTTAGAAGCAAAGAAAAATGAGGAGGTAAAGAGCTGTGAAGCAGAGTGATGAATGATAATGACTTCCCTGGTATTTGGTACTTATGCTTAGAACAGAGTCTTGAAAACACATCCTCAATAATGAATGATATGATCCCACACACGTAAGACGTAAACGTAAAAAAAATATACAGACCATTTATATAAGACACATTCTCCTGCTGTGTGAACGTGCTTTCAGCAGTTCCTTTCATGGGTCAAGTGCATTTTAAACGTAACCCTAGACAGGACATTGCCCTCCATTACAATCCCTAAAGTCCTAGCACAGACCTTCTCAAAAGATGTTTTTCATGTGAAGCATCAAATCTATACGCATAAACACAGGAAGGCTCTTCAGTAATCATGTGGCTTTACTAAGTGCGTACATCTTCAAGCACACTTCCTGCAGCTGTATAGAATACCAAAGGAAATGAGTATCTATATACTGCAGTATCATCTTGACAAGAAAAATAATTTGTTACAATGTTTAAATGTGGACCGCATGCGGTAAAAATAACAGTGGCTCTGAAATGTGCATGTTAATCAATTTAAACAATACTCACAAAAAAAAACAATATTTCTTCATCACTTTTACTCAGCATTGATAAATCTTTGTTCAAATGTGAGTCAATCACACGGACACAAGGATTGGACATCATGCGTAGAAATGGTTCTGTTGGTTGAGTGAGTTCTATTATGCCAAGCAAACGGAATCGATGGCAGAGAAGTATTTGAGAGAATATGAAGGTTTATTCAATAATACTCTAGTGCTATAAAATACCATCATCAACTGAGCTTTGTGAGAGTTCTATTGCTGTCATGACTGCGTCTATTTTAACCTCTTTCTTTTTCTTTACTGGACTATCCATTTCCAACAGATGGGAGAGCAGAAGATGAAGCAAAAGAAAGCACCAGAGATAAAGGAAGGAAATGCCACATGACAGCACAAGGGAGGCCCATTTAATTTGCCAGGACCAAAGCATGACCAAAGCTGGGGAACATTATGAATAAATGACATGCATTATTTCACATGGATCTGCTTTGACTTTCCCTGTTTTTGTTAACTTTGTAATTTTCCTGCTCTCTCTGCTCACAGCACCACGCCTGCACAAATGGCAGCTTCTGAAATAAGTCCAGAGTGCCGGCATGTTCCTCCTCCCCTTTGTCTGTGCTGTAAAGAATGTCCCCTCACTGCTGCTGTGTAAATGTCCCCTGCTTTGCTGATGGATCTTCACAGGGTGGATTGAACAGCAGGGTCTGATTGAATTTCCCACCATTAGATTAATCTCAAGCAGACACATGGAACCGCCTGCACAGACGTATAAAAATGTATGCATGCACATCCGCATGAATATGAACATGATCAAATATACGCAAATACACGTACACAAAAAATACCCATACACAGAAAATGTGCATAAACACAGACACAACAAATGGTTTTTATATGGTTTTTATATTGTGTTTTATATGACCACTGTACATACCACAAAATATTTTGCCCCATCATTTGCCCTTGCATGTGTTTCAGCACACACAGTATGCAGTGCATGTACAGAGGCAACATCCTGCATGAATAAAGAAAGCTCAGCAGCGAGATCTCAAATTATTTTAATAATGAAATCTAATGCACTATTCATATTCAAACAATCTACTCGTCGAACAAAATTACCTATTTATTACGACCACAATGTAACAATAGAGTTGACAGCTATGTTTATTTCTCCTGACGTGATTGTACTTGCAGCTAATTACCACCTTCAATATGAAAATGTCCATCTTTTCTTATAGAGCGTGTTATGGTCTTCTGGTGGTAGTCAAGCTGCAAAACAAAACTTAAGACGGAGTGCTGGCAACGTCTATGTAAAGACAATTATCTCTTCACATTCAATTCAAGATCAGTGGATTTGGTTTTGATATAACTGCAAGTCATTTTAGGAAAAATGACCACAATCATCTCATAAAATATCTCTAAAATAATGCATTAGCTAAGTCAAGGCAGCACTATGTCTCTGTAAACTGTTTAAGATGGATTTCGTTTGTAACAAAGGGAGTCAATATTAAACAAAGAAAACTTTCAGAAACAGGCATAGCTTGTGGCAAAAACATCAAGGAGTTTAGAATTAAAGGCATTACTAACAATAGGAAATACATGATTACACAATGCTTATCTTTAGGTTTCGGCTGTAGTCTGTAATCACTGTGATACACAATTTTCATGGTTTTTGAACAGCAGTATCAGTTTTTCTGGTCAAATTTCCTTTGATTCCTTGCTGTTTTGCTGTTACCTTCTGTTCAGTATAAGAAAATTGGATCAAATAGCTGTGTCACTACTGCAGCTGGACAGCTGTTTGTAGATATGGCAGGACATTCTTTGTTGTTTGTACATATGTCCACAGGAAGGAGTTTGAATCAATCTCTGTGGAACATTTGGTTCCTGACACATCTGTTTGTGCTCAGGCAAGGGTGTCATTTTTAACAATCTTGCTGACTGTCAAAGTACTCTGCAGTAGTTGGTTCTAAATAAAACTTTTTGAAGTTTCACTGTGAGAGGTTGCTTGAATGTGTCGGTGTGTGCATATATTTCTTTTTTCAATTGGTGAGTTTGTGACTAGGATAACATGCTACAGTTTCAAGGACAGAAACTTAAAGGTCCAATATTGTAGAAAGTGAGATTTCCATGTCTCTTTTTATTTTAAAGCAGGTCTAGGTGCTATATAAATACTGTGAATGTATCAAAATGCTCACAGCCCATATTCAGAAACTGTGCCTTAAAATGAGCTGTGTTGAGTAATGGGACACCTTATTTCTGAAAGTCTCTGAGTTAACATTTACATTTATTCATTTAACTGACACTTTTATCCAAAGCGACTTACAGTTGCGATATACATCAGATGGCAATACATAGCATACACCTGGAGGCATTAAGTGTCTTGCTCTGGGACACATTTGTGGATGTGTCGCAGTGGTCATCGAACCGGTCTCTCACACCAAAGGCATGTGTATTATCCAATGTGCCAGCGCCACCCCCCGCAACAGTTTGAGTCAAACATAGGCGTATATTTGGAGCTCTGGTTATTTTTTTCTTGCAGATGGTTTGTAAAACAAACAGCCAGAGGAGGTGCTACAGTGGATTGTACCAGCACCACTGTTGGCAGGTAAAGCCTAGTACTGCGTGTGGAGGGTCAGCCCAGCAGCAGCTCGCTCTGCAGACACCCGGCCTATCCGCTCTGCCTAGCCCAGAGACAATCCAGTAGCTAAGAGTGGCTCCCCAAGATGAGTAACAGCAGGCCGGGCAGTGGGACCTGAAGAGGTCTGTGTGTTTACCGGGGAAACAACAGCTCACAACCTGCTGTATCAGCATTGCCGCTGGCTGTGTGTTTTACAAACCAACCACAAGTAAAACAAATGTACAGCTACACATAATACAGCCTCTATGCTTCAACGTTAACTCATAGTCCTTCAGAATGTAAAACGGGGACAATTATGTAACACAGCTCTGTTCATCATATCATGACTGTTTTCATCAATAAGCTATAAATTAATCACTTGATAATTTATCACTCTATTTTTCCTTTCACATCAGTTTTTACCCCTCTATTTTTCAATATACATGCATTTTTATCACTTACTTGGGGTAAGAATGAATCCTTACCCCAAGTGAGGGAGTAAGGGAGACTCCACATACAGTACCTGGTGAAATAATTCAGTATGAGTTAGAAACTAAAACAGATTAAAATAGCAGTAAAACGTACTAAGATGCAAAGACAGGAGGTTAGGGTTACTATTCAAGACCATTTCTGCAATGGATGGACTTGAATGGAGTCCACCCACAGCTCAGACAGTGCAATTCCCAAGTCTAATTTCCTAAACATACATTCATCTTAAAACCATGTGTTGATGCAATGTGCTGTGCCTGTATTATGTAGTAAATATGAACAAATGTTAACACGTATTAGGCACCCTGAGGATCTCCCTGTGACCGTTCAATTAGAGTATGATCCTCTCACTAGCCCCTGTTGAAAACTTCAGAAGCTCAGATTTTATGGAGAAAAAGGAAGGAGTCAAAGTAAATTTTGGGATGACATAGTAATTATGGCTTTGTCAGTAATCTGCACTGTTTTGATGGATTTCTATTTAATTCAGAAACAGAATAGTATACCAAATTGGCTAAGGCACCAAGATACATTTGTGCAGACAGTTTTGATGGTTTGGAGAGTGAAGACAGAATAAATAATTTCCAAAAGAACTGCACAAGTTCTACTGAACTAGCTAATACAGTCTGAGAGATATATACAAAATAATGATGACTAATATGAATATACGTAGGACAGATTTCAGTGGACTAAAGATATGTATTTCAGTCAAATTTATAAACTAAGTTGTTAAGTTGAACTGTTAACTGTACTATAAATAGATATTCTAATTCAAGGAAACCAGTTAAACCTATGTGTGTGTTAAATGCCTCTAGCAATATTTGTGTTGTGTTGAATTGCAACAATCAGAAACGAGAAGGCAAGAATGATATTGTTATCATACTTGTAGCCCTCTGTAAGAGATTATTCAAACATTATCAAAAATTCTAACTGTAGCATAATTTAGGGTTTTGTGTTTGTTTACTAAAACACATCATTTTCTCTCAGTCTTCGAGCTATTTCTTTTGTTGTTTGATTTGGTGATAAATAAATCTGTTGTATTATGTTACAAAAAGTAACTTCCGGTACTTCACGATTTCTTACATTAAGATTTGACTGTGTCCTAGATTTGTTCAAGTTAAGACAGCAATAGCCTTACTAGAAAAGAAAAATAAAAGAAATAAGCTGCATATTGTGGATTAAAATCGGTCTGAATGCAATAACACCGTTTAATAAGTGTGCAGCTCACAGTGAGGTCAAAGGTCAGGGACAAGGAATAATGGTTGAGATAATACAAATATCTTATTTTGGAGAGCATTGAATATACTTTTCATTTCATTATTTTTCAAATATACTACTGAAACACAATTTGAAATGTCATTATTGTGATATGATAACTGGTGCTGTAGTGAAAAAACACCATATTGTACATATAGATCCCACACAAAAAAAGCACCATTAGGCATAACATATGAAGAGAGGTGGTTTCTCTGAAGCAGGCTTAAATGTCACATAGGCTGAAAAGGAGAATGTATATCAACATCAGACAACCTGGCCAGCTTATCACAGGTGTACTAAAGACATCTGCGTCATAATAATTTTCTCTTTGCAAGAATTATCATGTTCATCCCGACTGACATCTTCAGTAAACATCATGACCCCTTTCTTACATTTAAAGCTCTTTTGGTATGATAGAGTTCTTCTTACACCTTCTTACTTCATGGTGGAAAGAACTAAACCAGGAGCCAGTAAGTAGGATCTCAACTCCATGCACATTTAATTGAAATGAAACACATGCAATGGTGTGCTTTGTTAATCCCCTGAAACTAAATTGTGCTCTCAGTAACGTCAAGGCCACCTTCACAATTTTGTAAGATCATTCTTCCCCCTGAAGCCCAGGTTGCTATGCCAGCAAAAAATCCAAAAGTATACACGCTAAAACTCTAATTAAAGCTCTGGTACTGGAGATGTGGGTGATGAATATCTAAAACATATATTCATATCTGCTAATTCTGTATTTTACAACATAAACAGGCATGGCAGTAAATGGATAGACTGTATAGCACACGTATGTAAGAGACATATATTTAAAACACACAAATCACCACTTCCAAAATTACCAGCTTATTTCAATAGCATGCATTAACCTATCATCTATTGTACCCTGAAGTCCAATTTTCAATCATGGAAGGTGGATTGTTTATGATACATACATTGAATGCATATTCAGAAGTTTAAAAAAGAATAACAGAGAAGCCTTTTTAGGAATCCAACTTCAGACCTTTGCATTTGGTTAGCCTTAGCCTGGAGCAGCTTGAACATTATAGAGGAATCACTCTCACTGGACAGATCATAATCAGTGTGTACCCGGCATCAACATGTGGGTCATTTCTTTGCGCTGTTTCTCCACGGCTATATTGTAGGTGACGCAGCACTTGTGCGGACACTCAGGTCTTAGAGGTGCTGCTACTTTCTGCCTTCACACCAGATGGCAAATCCCAACTCACTCTTTCTTCTCATCGTGACGCTCATTTTTCTCAGTTTTACCATGGATGGCAGTCAATGCTATTCTTGCTGAGTGAGATATCGTCTGCTGCCAAAGATGGCATCGCGACGCCCGCCGTCAAGTCAAATGAATGCAGATACTTTTATGAGATGCAAGCTTCTGTTTACAGCAATAATTTCTCTCAGTGGGGGTTATCACTGTGAAGCACCCTGCGTATAGATCATCTGTTAAACACATCTCATCTCTCACGCTCTCTCCCTTCTAAACTCCCTCAGCATAACAGTGGCTAATTAGTTCTACCCAGTTTTGCACTAATTTACCGCAGTACTTTCGACCATCCTCAAATCTCAAAAGGTGTTTAAAGATAAATGTGTCTGCACTATTGTTGTCCATTTGTGTGTGTTTATGCTTGTCAGTGTGTTCTGCCTGATGAAGACACGACTTGCCACGATGATGTATGCATGATAAGCAAATGTGAATCAAACTGTGAGCTGAACTGCAGCAGCAGAAAATGACAGAGAGAGAGGGTGAAAGGGGAGAGACGGAGAGACACTGAAAAGAGACAGCGACAAGAGCTGCTGAGCCTCTGGGCTGGGTAATTGTAATGGTGTCAAATGAATAAGGTCATTACTGTTAATGTCTTTCAGGGCATTACAGTCAATTTGTTATGTCCTTTATACACCCAGGCAATGCATGGATTATGACACAAAGGCTAAAGTATAATTTGCATCACTTGAATATATACCAAACAGACAGATTACTATTGTCTTACTTTTATATTTCACACTGATGACTTTGCATGAAATAATGCAGCCACTCTTAGCTGTGGATTAAAGGAACGAAGATGAGTTCTTCTGAATAATTTGGCATTATCTTTTCTTGTTTTTAGAAAATGATCAAATAACTTTCTCCCATTAAAGACTCAAATATCTCTTCCTGACAGCATGTACAAATCCCAAACAGTCAATTTAAAATGCAAAGATTTTAAAAATAGAACTATAGCTACTAGAACTGCATTGAGCAGAACTGACAAATATTCTCTGGTTGCAGCTGTGTTTGATTGGCTGCTTTGCTCTGTTTAATGTGGTAGTAAACAAAATATTTTAGGTCAGACCAAACCAGACTTCACCTTGGGCTTAAGGAAATTGTGGTTTGTGGTGGGCATTTTTCACTTTCTTTCTGTCAAATAGATGAATCAATAATGCAAACAAGCAGTAGTTTCAGCCCTTGTAGCTACACAAATAAATGTATATTGACAAGCGTTGCTCCTCTGTCAGAGTCACTGACTGCTCTGATGTGCACCTATGTGCTGCTAATGACCCTTGACCTTGATGGATGCCCCTAGGTCCTGGACAGCCCCATTTGTCTACTGACAGTCTGTCTACCCAGCAGGTCCTCTCGGGCTTTACTTTCGGCCACTGACCCGCACTGATGAAAAACCAGGCCGTCTGTTAGCTTTATCAAGCCAGGCTTGTTGGCACATGATGCAACCCACTGCCACCCATAAACACATTCACTCATACATACACACTTAGACAATACACAAAACAGTACACTTGCAGGCACTTTAGGACAATTATTGGGGCATGCGCGCAAATGCTGTACGCATAGATGAGAGTTTACATACACACATGCACACACATACATGCACAGTTTCAATCTTAACATGTCTCAGCTGGCATTGAGTGGCTGTACTAACACCATGACTCCTGCCATATGGTTGGTGAGACACTGCTCTTCATTAGGGCTCAAAGCGACAGCCCACCAGGGCTAAGCTGTAACTCACTGACACCAGGGGCGTTTCCTGGCCCTTGAAACATTGTGGGCTTGGCCCCCCCTCCTATCCAAAGTAGATCTATAAAGCAACAGTTAATGACCTCTACTTGTATTGACCCACAATATAACACACAGAAACTCTATCAACCATTTCATTTTCTGTTGCTATCTTGTTATGCCATTTGTGAAACTGAACCGTATACCGACTTTACCTATAAATTATTGAGCTACATTTAAATTATATATAATGTATCAATACATTATTCAGATTTTTATGATTACTACCAATAATAATTACCACTGACAATATTAATTGGGTGGGGGGTTAGGGGGTCCTCCCCCTTCATTTCCTGCATTCTGGGGAATTTTCTTGCACCCATCTGTTGAGGAAATGTCTTTATTTATATATAAGGAAACACAAAATTCCTGTGATCCTGGTGACAATTCAAAATATAAAACATATAGTGTAAAATAATGCAGTTTGGCTCTCAGGCATTCTGTATTGCTGTCGGATGTTTCTCCTGTAGATCAGCTTCTCATTTAATTTCATCCCTGCTGAATCAGGCACACATACAGGCATGATTGAAGTAAAGGCACCATTTCACCTCAATGAGAAATTAATTAATTTTAATTCAGTTATAAACTCCTGGCACCTGTGTTTCAGCAGGTTTTCTGCTGATGTTCAAAACTTTATGCACACTCTCTCCCACAATATCTGTGTTCTTTGACATTTGCAGAATAATATTTTGAGGCAAAAGCCTTAATATTACGAGAATAAAATCGCAATCTGATGAGAATGAAGTCATAATATTTTCCCACTGCTGTGCATTACCCTGCGTTATTGCTCTGCTGATGGTAGTATTCTATCTGACAGACACAGAGCCCATCTGGGACTGTAGTGGATGAGATGAGCACGCTGCTCTTCATCAGAGGTAGAAAAAACCGAAACTGTTGTGATCAGACAGAAATCTCAACACAGATCCACACAAATGTAAACTTCAGCTCCTCTGATAAAGTTCAGCTCACTTTCTTAAGAGGGAATTAAGCATCCTGGAGCAAAAAGAGAGTCAAACAGAGCAAAGGTGTCTCTGAGCGAGGAGGAACGAGACAGCAGGACACAGATCGACGGGTGTCTGGGACGCGGTCAGGTGTGTCATGTTATTCTCTTGCTACTTTGCGGTGGACTGGTTTGTGCAGCAAATGCACAGACCAGAAACTGACTGGCAACATTTATATCTAAATGTATTGATTACAATTTTGCTACGGACAATTCAGTTGTTGCTGACAAGCCCTGAAGCTGTGAGCAATGCACCTTCTATCTCTATGCAGGCATGATGAGTAACGGTGTGGGGGTTACGTGAACTTGAAACTAAATGTAGCAATATTATTGCATGTAGCCTCTATTCTTTGAAGACATGCGAGACAGGCTGCATCCATAAACTGTATATAAGGGCTTCATCATGAAGATTATTACATATTAATATGGAAAATATTTTTGATATTGTTGTTGAGTTACATTCGGGGCTACAGTTAAAACATCCGGGGCTAAAGCCCCAGAAAAATGACCTGGCGACGCCAATGACTGACACATCATGGTCAAATTACCTAAATTACCACATGAAGATCCATTTTAAAAGAAAAGATAAGTTCACCAGTTTATCTACTGACAGGCAGCAGAAACTGTCTTCCACATTTAGGAGATATTTCTATATTGGCAGAAGGCAAAAACAATTATTCTTGGAGAGTGAGGGGTGGCCCTGCGATGGATTGGCGACCTGTCTAGGATTGTCTCTAGCCCTCCTAGACCCTGTACGCAGGATAAGCGGTTGACGATGAATGGATGGAGTGAAGGGTGTTTCTGATTAATGTTGAGTAATGGTACATTTCTGCAGTAGTCTTCAAATTAGCCATTTGTGACATTAACCCTTAAAAGCTAAATTAAAAGCACATTCAACAGGATTTACAGAAGGCAGACACAATAGCATGAACCTGTGTGCAACAAAATGCAATTCAATGCAATAGCCTTTCAAAGAGTACTACGTTTGTTCAGTTCAATTTTATACAATTGTGAAGCTAATTTTGTTGTTGGAATAATGCCAGAAGACATTTTTCGACTGGAGTACTACTCCTACTTTCCTACCTGTACCTATTCAAAAAGGTACATATGCGGCATTGTTATAGAAGTTGTCCGCAAACACTCAACCCATACTAAAATAATACACAAAACACTACTGGGTCAAAGAAATACTGTATATACTGTGTGAAATGGAGAACATTACCTACTGAAGGCAGAGGATATGTCTCATCCTCTGTTTAGTATGGTTCACTTTTACAGCAAGATAAAGAACTACATTCTGACTGTCCGTCTTGCAGCTTGTCCTATCGAAAGCCAACACACATAACATGAACTGAACACGCCATGGTCAAATGCTGGTTTCTCTCTTCCTAAGATGGTATTCTCTCCTTTGGGGCCCTCACTGTAAATGTGACAAGGGACATGTGCTGTTACCTAGATGCCACACTTTAAATTGACAAGAAGGACATGGCAGTTTCATGGGTAATAGAATGAATAATATAAACTACTGCATGCTACCTGTTCCAAGCAAGATTACTATTTTCATTACTAAAAACCAAAGTCAGCAATGGCCATCTCTGCTTTCTTTGATGAATTCAGACAGCTCTTGAATATAAATACCTATTTTGTTGGGTAACAGAGACTGCTCCATCAACTCATTTGTTTGTCTTATCAAAATGCAAGGTTTTTTATTTACTACATAGAGGGAAAAATATTTACTATTAGTTAACAGCTTTCCTTTTATCTGTACAGTGACACTCTCTCCTTTATATTTCTCATCTGCCTGTATAAATACATTTTTATACAGTACAGTGAAAATCAAGTTTCATTTCCAAGAGTATGTCCCCCTTACCCCTAACACTTCTCCTGACTGAGGGAGAGAGAAGATATATGCCTTATAGGTTCTGCTTTTTCAAACTTGATTTTATTTAATTAGTTAATTCTTTGATGTCACATTGTCAGATTGTGCTGTTTGGAAACCTACAGGTTAAAATAGTTTCCACTGTGTGCACCATCAGATTGCTTTGACGGAAACTATTACTCATGCTTCAATAGACTGTTCATAACCACAGGGCATTAAAGTGCTTTGAAAGGGCTATCATTTAAAATTCCACTTGTACGCCCTGCTCACCACTGTTTTAGTTAACTGAGGTTGTGACTTTCAATAACTGTAATTGGCTACAGGTAAACTTTAACACATTCTCCATTAATTGATTCTAAAGATTATATTTTATTGGACCATGATGCTGTATTATGTCTTTGGCCTTAAAATCCATGCATGTAGTAGAGCAGCAGCAAAAAAACATTTGTTCTTTCTTAAGTAAACTATCATTTATTATCTAAATTAACTGATTAATTGTTTGTCTATAAAATGTCAGCATTGAGTTAAAGCAAAAATTAAAGAAAGTACAAGATATAGTAGTCAGTTGACTAGTTCAGGTAAGAAATGTACTGTTTATATGAGAGATAGATATTAACCAAAGGGATATCAATACTGAGGTTTTTCACCACATACATGTAGTAGTGTGAGAAAGAAAATGGCTGTTTAAATATTTAGAATTTAAACAGCATGAACGCTGGCACATTCCATTTGCTCAAGAGAAAACATATTGGAAACCTCATTAACCCCATTCAAATGAGCCAGTCAGTAACTGTAAAAAGGTCAGGACCTTCTCCCATTTCCATTATGATGTTGCAAAAACAGTCCATTCATTTACTTTGGAAATAACACAGTATAGTCATAGTAATTGTTATGGGGTCTAAATTTTAATGTATTAGTTGTGCTGTTGACATATGCTTTCTGTGAAGGTATTACACACAAGCACGCAAATGCATATACTTTAAATGGCATGCTATTTTCCACAGCTCTGATTGGTTTCTGTGTCTAGAGGGCTCGTCAGATTAATAGGGATGATGCATTCTGCGACCCATTTTGCTATTCTCTGCTTGTCCCCAACGCAAATGTTTGAACAGCTACAATACTATATGATGAGGTCTCACTATGAATACAAAAATGGAGAGACAGGTGTGGTAGAGGCCAGTTTCCAGAAAGATTAAATGAGAAAAATGCATCTGAGGTGGAGCGAGGGGGAAGCAGGGAGGAGGCAGGCGCTACCTGTGGGACTATCTAACATCCCATCTGCCCTGCAACCGTGCACAGATAACAAGACTAGGGACCTCTACAAACACCCCTGTCATCACAGCAGCAAGAACAAACCCCACTGGAGTGAGAGATAAAAACACAATGAAATTGTGATTCACACTATTATGGTGGTTGCTGTTTTTGTTTTTTTATTCAAGATGTTCTGTTGTTCTATTAACCCGATGCGACCCCAATAAAATCAGAAAAAAACATCACTATTGGTTTCGCAACTATTGATGATTACAAGATCATTGTAATTTTCAATTACAGTATTCAAACTAAAACTATATTGTTGTGAACTACAGACTTATTACATTGTTCACTGGCAATGGCTGTATGCTTATGTTTATTATCTATTAATGATGGTGTTGGCCATCATAGTGCACAATCATAACAGTACTGCTTACAGAGGAGTGGTTTTGATATATGTATACATGCACAAATAAATGACTGCAAATAAGTATTTGTCCTGCCTTTCAGTTTATTGGCCTAACTGGCCAATGGAGCATGCAAATTAGGGCTATGGCAGCTGTTCCAAAGGAGTAACAGAAAACATTATTCCCTGGAACCATCGAGTCATAGGTGGTAATTGTGTTTTAGATTAAAAGCTTAGTAGGCTGAATGTTGGCTCCGGCCGAGTCAATAAGCAGGCTTGGTGAGAGGAGTGCACATTGGATCCGCCATGGTGATTAATGACATGTTCCTGAATTTTGTTTGTGAACAGGCATGGAGATTAAAACAAGCGGTGGTCAGAAAGGAAACTGTATTAAAAAGAGGTGCACTGAGTACCAAGGGCTATTTAAGTTCACTTTAGGCTTCTGTCAGGGAAAATAATTCCTTCCCAAAGAATACGGAGTCAAATAGATGTGTTGAATCATTTCTTTATGTAACGTGGCCACAGAGAGAACGCACGGTTACTCTCCCGAACTCAGCATTTCCTCTCCTTAAGTTCAGAACAAGTACAAAGCAAACAACAGCCAACAAATGGTAGATGAAGGATAAACAAATGGCAGAGTATTTAGCATACACTCAAAAACTCTTCATGAGCTAAGAAAGGAAATGCAAATGTATGTGGCATCAGATGTTTCTCTGTCTCTTGACTGGTCTATGTTAAAACTCTCACCTACATGCCAGCAGACGTTTATTATAAATCAGACAACCCTTTGTTTAGGAATAAGAACCCTGTGACCAATGCTAATTTCTCACAAGTTAATTACAGTGAAATCCTAAAAATCAGCAACTTATAAATGTATTTCTCACACTTGCTAGTGGATTAGCTGCAAACATGGAGCCCTAAGGAGGATGTATCATCTAGCAGTGTTTGGGGATTTACAGCAAAAGATGCTAAACATCCAAAGTGTTCCTATTCGATTAGGCGCTATCGTGAGTGACTCTTCATTCCCCAAAGCTCCATGGCTGGATAGGGACTCTTGATAACTCATCTCTGACCTGCTTGTAAGGCTAGGTTTCTTATGAAATGAGATAGTCATGTCACACTGAGCAATCACACTGAGCTGTTGACATTTTGAAACATTCCTACTGTGTCATCCCAGGTAAAAAATGATCTTCAGCTCAATACCAATCTATTATGGATAAGTTATTGTGAAGACACTGAGCCCTCACAATGGGTTGTCACCATAAGGAAGAAAATTTAATGGTTCTCACAAGGTCACTGATATAAAAAAATATCCACCTTGTGCCATATCTACAGATGAAGATAGATCAATGATTGCTGACAAAGTAACAAACATAATGCAACAAAGATTATCACTGCAAAGTTATTTATTTCCAACCAAAATCAGTTAATTGGCTCCATTTTAGAATGTACAAAAAAACAGTATAAAAAGGATGAATGATTTGCTTATCACAGAAAGCAGAGCAAGATTCAAGTCCCCGGTTCCCAACTCCTCCCCCGTACCATAAGGCACAGAGAAGCAGGATTTCTTTTCTTTTCTTTCTTTCTTTTTTTTTTTTTTTTTTTTTACAACAGAGGGATATAATATACAAAGTGCCTTTTAGAGGCAGTCCTACATATTAATTCATTTACATATTCTATGTACACAAAACATTCAGGTCAAGTATGAGACCTGCATTAAAGTACTACACAGGTGCATCTTAGAAAATTAAAATATCAAGGAAAAGTTTTTCCCCCCAGTTTTAAGTCAAAAAAGTGAAACTTTCCTATGTTCTAGATTCATTATGCATAAAGTGAAATATTTCAGGCTTTTTTATTGCTTTCACCTTAAATATTATGGCTTACAACTCATGGAATTCAAAAATCCATATCTCAAAATATTAGAATAATGAATTTGTTATACAGAAATCTAGGAAAAGTTGAAAAGTTCTGAAAAAGGGTAATTTATGCACCCAGTACTTGGTTGGTGCATTGCACCAAGATGCAATGCTATGAGAAAGGTTTATTTGCACAATAAGAAAACCTGCAATGCAGGTATGTAGAAATAGAAGAAACATCTTTGATGTCCAAACAAAGTGACTTAAGCAGAAAAAAAGCTACTGATTACTCTATTGAATTCTATTTTTATATTCTGAATTGTCACCTGCCATCTCAATTTTGTGTTTCCCCTTATATAAATAGAGACATTTCTGCCATAAATTGGTGCAGAATGCTCAAAATCTTCTGGGGGAGAAAGCTCCAAACCCCCCAAACAATATTTTTTATAGATAGTATTAAAATATTTCCTTGTCTTGGGGTGTGGCTTGAGCGAGAGAGAAAGGGGCTTGAGTGAGCGAGGGGCTCAGTGTTCATCAGACAAGAAGACGGGATTTGAAGAAGAAGAAGACAATGACATAAAGTAATGGCGCAGCAGAAGCAGCAGGTAGGTACAGCTCAGTGCAGCAAAAGTTGAATGTATGATGTTATTGGACAAAGAACAATTTTTTTTTTTTATTAAATGTTATTCATTGCAGCTGTTTAAAATTTGTGAATCTAAATAATCTTATAATCTTTTAAAATAAGAATTTTATTAATTTTTATGTTTCTATTAAGATACTTGCCCACATTGTTCCCATGTCAAAAAGAAGTGCTCTTAAAGGCACTGAAAATATATTAGAAATTCGCATAGTATGCTTATAGTACATTCATACTCCTAACATGCTTACTACAAGTATATTAAAGATATATTCTCCTGAGCTTTAACATACTTACATACATACATACTCAAATTTATACTTTGAATAAATTGGTAATAAATATATACTTAATTAAACTTTTAATGAATATGTTTAAATAAAAGTAAATTTTTCACAACATTTTAGTCTATTTATTAAAAATATATTTATTTAACTCTTAATAATAATAAGTAAATACTGTTTAGGTGTACTTTGTGGAAGTACATTGTTAAACAATTACACTTTTAGAGGGTTTAAAATATATTTATGCCAAATATGCTTCATTGTGTAGGCTACATGGACCGGATATAAAAAGGTAGGCTACTGCAAAATATTGTAATTATTTATGTAATTGCCACATGTTTCAGCCTGATTTCCAGAAGTATGATTTTTAAAACATATTTTTTTAACATTAAAATATATTATTCAAAAGCATATTATTTCTTTTTTTTCATTAACATTCATTTCATTCTTTTTTAATCAGGTAAATAGCTAGTTGAGATCAGAGACCTCTTTCATAAGGGTAACCTGGCCGAGAAGGAAGCAGCACATTTTGTTAACTTAAACAACAACATATAGAAATAAGCATACTTTAAATCATAATGTAAATATACTTGTTTCTGTGTGTAAATGGTAAACACATGTGTACACAGGGGCGAAGTGTGCCCTCCCGCCCAGCCCACTAGCGCAGTGCATTCAATTTGACCAATCAGAATCAAGGTTTTCAAATCGACAACCCAATCACACGGCGTGAAAGTCCGCTTCACGAAAGTTAATGTGTTTACTGTCGTTGAGAGGGAAGCTAGTTTTGCCCAGGAATCATTTTGTTTCTCAGGTTTCCTTTGTTTTACTTTACCGACTCGGACTTGGAAGGTGGACACCACAGACATAATAACTAGCACGTGGGTTAATTTATTTGTTAGCTAACGTTTGTTAGCATTTTAATAGCTTCATAATCGAGACAGCAACTTTTGTCTGCCATAAACATGTCGGGAGTAAAGTAATGTATTGCTTTTTGCTGTAAGGCAGTTTTTAATGTTACTAAAATTTCGGTAATATACAATCTTAGTAACCCTGTTGCTGGAATTTGATGCATGAGATGCTAATAAAGCCTGTGCACGTGTGTGTATGAGCCCTCAATTTTATAGTCTACCTTAATACTCACATATCCATGTTTACAGGAAGTTATTGGTCACTGTAATCATTATTATTCCTGCCCATATAGTCTGTAAAGATATCACCACAGTTGTTTTTTTTCATTTTTGTATTCATTCTAACGTTTAGCTGAAGCTACTATGAATCATCAGCTAAGCATCTGCATTAGACTAGTCAAAAGTGGATATCTTCTAAAGGTACACTGTTTTTGAAAGATTTCTCTTCACTGCAACCATGGAGGGGGTAACGTTAATCATTACAGTGACCAATAACTCTGTTATAACAGCAATGTTAAAGTGTACACGCGAATGTGAGAGTTGTTTTAAGACGCGCTTGAAATAATGTTTTTGTGTACTGCAATGCCTGACCACACGATATAATAGCATGTGATGTCATATAAAATATTGCTCAACACTGCTCTTTGTATGGTCATAGATCCTGTATTCAACTTTTAAAAGTTGTACCTACCCTTTGCCAACTTTAACCAACTTAATGCTAAACCCAGAGTTGGAATTTCCTGCCTTAGCTCAAGAAAATTAAATAAAGCATAATAAAGATTTGCTATAAGAATAGAATTACAGTGTTTATAATGATACGCAAATGAAGAACTAAATTAGGTGGAAGTACTGGCCTAACTGAATATTTATTATATCTCATGTGCAACTGCATTTCTTTTCTTTTAGGGCTTCCAGGGAAAAAACAACAGTTCAGTCGGTGTTTCCCACACATACACTTCACTTTGGCGGCCCACCCAGGTATATTAACGGCCCCCTAGGTACATTGTAGCATTTTCAGAGAAACACAGAGTCGTTACGTTACAAGTCGCGACACCGTGGATATTTTACAAGCACGGACCAGGTAAATCAACAGTGATCAAAATAGTGCAGATGTGATTTGTTAGCTACCATGTTGGTTTTGTTTTGAAAGGCTAACATGCGGCGCAGCTGCTGCTGTGAACGGAATCGTGGGAGGAAAAATCTAGAAGACAAGTTCTGTTTTTTTTCACTACTAATGGAGAAAGTTGCCAGGGAGAGACCAAAAGAAGCGGGCCACCATGACGTGTTTGCAGCAGAGGTACGTTAGGTCTGTGAGTGTGAAGAGAACTGAAGGAGGCAGATTCAATAAGTAACACTTAAATAAGGTGGATATTTTATCCCAGAGTTCTGCCTAACAGTACTTCTTGGTCCAAATCGCCCAGCCTTATTTCAGTGTTCTGTGTTTTTTCAAGTTACTTTATTGTATTTTATACAATATTCGTGGACGTCCTAAATAAATAGGTGCATCAATCATGCTGGTTGTATTGTTATATTGTTTCCTATTTGTGCCTGCTTACTATGACAACATGCAATGGGAGGATTAACTGTTGATACTGCTAGCCTTTAATATGAAGCTTTCAATGTGGAAACATGCATACCAAGACCAGAGTATTTCCAGACCTTTGTGACAGTGTCACATTTATTTAGTATTAATTGCAGAAATTTGCAATATTAATGTTTTTTCATGTCAATTAGGCTATGTTTGGATTGCTTATTTTACTTTCCCAGATCACTCTAACATTTACCTTGTAGAAACAAGAACAAATTGAGCAAGAGACTTTAATTTCAGTCTTTATGCTAACGCTTTAACTCCCTGCTATAATATATTTGTTTATTATTGTGTTGTTGATATAGTTCAATTTTTTAAATCACAGGATTCTTTCAACTACAATGTTCACACATGCATGGTACAAGGCGGGATTAAGTATGCACATGTGAGGAACAGACCATACAGAAAGGTGGCGTGGCTACAGCCAATCATTGCGGACTCTACCATGACAGAGCGCGGCGTGAGTGGTGGCTCTTGATGCACTGACTCCAGCCTCACTCCACTCCTTGTGAAGTTCTTCGGTCTGATTTGGTTGACAATCCTCTAAAGGCTGTGGTCATCCCTGTTGCTTGTGCACCTTTTCCTACCACTTTTTAGCCTTGCAGTCAACTTACCATGAATATTCTTTGACACAGCTGACAACTGTCAAGACAGAAGTCTTCCCCATGATTGTGGTTGTGTGTACTGAACCAGACTGAGAGATTAAAGGCTCTTCTGAGGTTGACATTTCTGTGTTATACGTTATTTATTCTAATATTTGGAGATTTTTGATTTACAAGATTTGTAAGCCATAATCATCAAGATTAAAACAAAAAGAACTAAAGGAACATACACATAAAGGAAATATTTCCCTTTATGTGTAATGAATCTAGAATATATGAAAGTTTCACGTTTTGAATTAAATTATGGAAAAAAAATCACTTTTCCACAATATTCAAATTTTCTGAGATGCACCTGTACTATCCGTTTATAATACTTGCATATGCATGTCAGCAATCCTCTTATGTATACACTGACAGAAACACATAATTTCTTTCTTTCAATTCACACACACACTATTGACTGCCCCTCTGTAATGTCTCACCTACTATACCTCATCTGTCGTTCAACCAGTCTGCAACTCTTTCAAACCACACCTCAACACAACCTGCAGTATTCATTTCCCAAACGCAAAGACATAATGCACACATAAACAATAAACCTGCTTATTCCAGTCTCTTGTCAGGCCATCAATTCATCCTGATCAATTAGCGTTAACAGAAGCATACGTAAATGTCGTAAGAATCTTTATCCATCAAGCAGTATTTTCAGATCATTAAAGAGAGCTGATTTCACCATTAGATGGTGTCTTTGTAGCAACAAATAATTTTTCACTTCGTCCATCACACTCCGCTCCACATTAATTTACACTCTAGAGACAAACTAGCTTTAGGGGGGTAACACAAATTCGGGGCATGTTAGTGGTTACAATGCTGTCATACAAAACTAGCCAAGCTTTACTCAGCTAATAGGGCACAAAATCTTAACACTGGTCAGCAAAGCTTTGCTGCAGTGGGTGTGTGTGTCATCATTTGATTTGTGTGTCATTGACCTGCCTTGTCTCACTACTTCCCCACTGTGCAGTTTGCTTGCTGTCAATAATTCATGAGTTTTATATGTGTATTGGAGGAGGGTCACTTTTGATTTGAAATTCGAACATTCATTAAAAGATAGCAAACAAGTATTGTAATAACCTGTTCAAATTCTAAAGTTAAATAGCTTCTACCTTTGACATGGTAATCATCATCCAAATCAGTATATAAATGCTGCATCTTTTTATCATTATATTTGCATAACAGTAAAAAATCCCAAATAGCCCATGAAATCACAAGTAATAATCCAATATTATTATAGTGAACAACATCTTAGAGCGCAAGAGGATGACAGCGTTTTTTCCTCTAGGCTGACTGCTTTGGGAGGGGGGCTAACACACACACACACACAGAGCGGGGCAGAGGAGAAACAGGTAAAGTCAATGTTACTCGAGCTGACAACAACTTGTTACGCTGAATTTCAACCGTAGTGTTCCGTCGGTAGATGCAGTGACTTAAACCAATGGTGAGCAAGAGAAGATGTTAAAATAATATCTAAATTCTCAAGCTATGAGTTGAGGAAAAGGTGTTGTGGGATGACCCACAGGAAAATATAAGACTGTCCTGAAGGGTAAGACACTCTCTCTGACCCCTGACAAATGGCAGTCACTGGCCACACATGTTTATGTCACAGCATCTTAGACTTGCACATTACGCTATATTAACATATGGCATGCGTTTGAATGAATTAAAACAAATTTAAACTAATATGTAATTTGTTCAAATTAATTTGACTTTTTGAAGAAATTACAGCCCTTGTGTAATGTGCCATAAAATTAAATTCTCACAGACAAACTCACTGCCCTCCCTGTATGAAATGTCATATGTAAGTAGGACGTTAAAGTACAAAAGATACACTGATTTTATCTTTTGCATTTTGAATCATAAGGGGCTGCACAGTGGTGTGGCCCTGAGTAAAGATCATCAGTCTATGAAATAAGCCCCAGCCACCGTACAATAAAAACAGCATTCTATATTTAGATCATTGAATTTTTGTATTTGTTTGGTTTGGTTTCACACTGCTGAGTTACAAGCAAGAGTAACCACAGGTTTTCAGATGTCAACATCCCTCTGTCTGCACCACTGTGATCAAAAGAATTTTCAAGTAATTTCCAGGACTCTGGAAGACAAACAAGACAGATTTTTCAGGCACGTCAGGGACAGTTATTTGGTGTGACTCGAGTTTACTTTCTTTCAACTGACCAAACAACCCAAACTATAAAAGAAAATGATCAAGACTGTTGGGTGTAAACACACCATCCAAAAGTCCTTAAACAACAGTGAGAGAAAGCCCTGTCTGCAGGAGGATTCACCTAGAGCAGACCTTGTGTTCGCACAGTAATATGATATAGGTGGCTATAGAGAATTCCCTGATATTTACACAAGAAGTCGACAAGATAAATATGAAATGAAATTTTGTGCCATTTAATGTAGTTTAATGTATGACATGAGAGCTAGCTTGCTCATTAAAGACAACAGTTTAATAATCCAGTGCAACTATCATTGGATATTAAAATGTATAGGTGGATAAGCTACTCAAACATTTTCAGACACAACAAAATGCTCTTACATTTCTTAGAAGAACTGGTTGTCTCACCCTGTCTGAGCTATAGCATAGCACTAACGAATACTAAAGTTTTAAGACCATCTTACTCGAGATGAGTAAAGACCATAAACTGGCCATCGGTTCATTCATCCTAAACCAGATCTGACTGGTATTCAATCATTTGGTCTATAAAATGATAGAAAATGGTGGAAATTGCTTTGTCGGACCAATCAAATATATTCAGTTAACAATGAGACACTGTATAACCAAGAAATGAAGCAATGCAGAAACTGGGAAAGTGTGACAATGTTGATTATTTCTCTGTCCATCAACTAATAAATTAAATCGACTAATTGCTTCACGTCCAAAAATGACATAATCTGACTACTGTCCATCATCAACAGAGAAACAGATCTATCTTGCTGAAAATACTGCAAGTCAAAAAACTTGTCCCCTTTATATTCAGTTCAAAATAATCTGCATCTATACGTTCTTGGGAGGTCCTGCTACTTATATCAACATCTGACCAGCGCCAGTCCTGTTTGAGTTTTAAGTATATCCACAACATTTAATATTGATACAACTCTTAATAAGGCTTATTAGGTTGTGGCATATTGACAAATAAGTGCTGCTTTCTAGAAAATAATAGTACTATACATAATAGTACAGAAATTATATCAGCTTTCTGCCATTGACACATTTTTACAATGCGCCAGTACATTCATATCTTTGAACCTTACACAGTTTAATAGACAAAGTTGTTGTTTATTTTGGATAATACAATGGCTGAAATTTGTCATTTCAGAGAAACTTGTGTGAAAAATAACTGGTGTGTTTCTTGCCATGCATGAATGTGTGTACAAGCATGTGTGTATTTATACGACTCCATTTCTAGAGTTTGTGTATGCTTGATGCAAGTCTACATGAGTATTTTCACTGTGATTGGAGGGGTACTGCAGCATTGTAAAAGCCCATCGTTCTACTTTTTCTTTTCTCCACCAGTCACATTTTCATATAAAGAGCTGACAGCCTATTGGACCTCATTACAGCTATGCTTTCAGTAGCCTTCTGGCAATGTAGTGAATACCTCTGTTTGAGGAACGGCAATGTGAAAGTAAACAGTACCTGCTGCTCCTTTACACCTGTCACACAATAACCCACAAACACACACACATATGGACACACGGAAAAACAGACTGATTTGGAACCTGTAGCTATTCAGACACATAGTATGATATTTCAAGAAAATGCAAATTCTTTCTTGCTCCCACACATGACCACACACAACCAAACGTACATACTGCGATTGTGTTTGCTACATTTGAGGGTAAGGAGAGCTGGCGGGTGAGAGAGTGGGCATGCATTTGCAGCCATGCTGCAGTAATGGAATCAAAGACTGATGAGTGTGCATACCAGGCTATTTACTCTGGCTGGCTCCAAAACAAAAAGCCACGATCCCCACTATCTTTCTTCCAGTGGCCCTTCCACCCCATACCACAACATATGTCCTTCTGCCCCCTCTCTCTCTCTGAACTCTGAGTTAATCATTTAGAAATAATTAAATTCAATAAAGCGGAACAGATTAAATAAGACAACGATTGGGCGTTAAGGGGTAGGGTGTGTAACAGTAGCTTCCTCCCCCACTGTAGGGATGAGCAAATAATGTGCGGAAACAGAGAGAGAGAGAGCGAGACAGAGAGAGAGATGGAGAGAACAGAGAATGAATAACTTACAAGAATTTCAGGCTGGAGACACAGAAATGTGTGCAGAAGTGGCAAAAAGGTATGATGGGAGATAAGAGAAAAGGCAAGGGAATAATAGGAGGGGTGTGGAAAGAGCGCAGAGAAGTTGAGGACCTGTTAAATATTCAAAAAGGCTGTCTGGTGATGGGTGACGTAGAGGAGAGAGGCGAATAATGAGCATAGAGAGACACCCCCTTGCTTTACGACACAGCTGGAGGCACACAGGCAGTCAAAACACAACCTGACAAATACAAATGTGTAATTATAGGGAAGCAAACACATATGGATGCGTACATGCAAACATGCACATACTCTGCAGGGAAACCTTCCCTCAGACACACAAAAGTATTTGTGTTGACTTTGCACACGTGCGAGTTTTGTCATGAGTAAACTGTTAGTAGTTTTTTATATTTTACTTCACCATCAACAAATATCATGAAATATCAAAACCAACAATGTGTTAGTTGACTTTCAATACTATTCAACTTCCCTATCCTGTTCGGACCTCAATGTTTAGAGGGCATAAATCTTTACAAATGGGCCACAAATATCATCAAAATTGAATTTTGCCAAACTACCCAGTCAGTTCGTAGTTTTGTAGCACTGTAGTTTTCTGTAGTTTTCAGCAAGTGACTTAGACAGGAATAAATTGAGCATTTGTTGGGCACTATTTTCAGAAACATTTGGTGAGCTAGTGAGTATTTATGGCAGCAGGACAGTGTACAGTATGTGGATTGACTCAAAGTACACTACAATGCCCATGTTCATTGTTTTGAAGGAACATAGTCAGCCAGAACAACAGTGTGGCCCATTCATGTGTTTTTGATGGTTTCTGCTATACCAGGCTTTGGCTACACACAAGTAAAAAATGTTAGTACGATCAATTAATTTTCACTTTTAGTCTTTTCACAGGACTTGTTGACGATAAAAAAAATTTTTGCATTTCACCAAACAGGACAAAGTAAACTGGTTTAGTGTGCGTTTTCCACAAATTGGATTCCTACTGGTCTGCCTCCCGAGAGAAACCTTGACTTTGATAAACACATTTCATCTTCTTGCCACGGTTGACATTGCAGCATCTAACCACTACTTGATATTTAAGTATTCTCACACAAAATTAATGAATGAAATTTAATAAACTTATTTTTGTGAATAGACTTCCAATTCCCTCCGCACCTTGTTTTCAAAACAGATGATTTGTAAGTTGGACTGTAGTTCCAGCTGTCGTGTAGGGCTTTCAATTATGTATAATTTTTGAAGTTGGCTCTGGGCCCAGTAAACTCCCTCTTGGCCTTGCACTGGAGAAGAAGCTATTGACCGGGCTGCACTGGATTGGACATAAACACTGTATTAGTGTGATTGGTTGGATAGAGCTGATCCATGCTGGGGGCAGCCTGTCTGCCTGCCTGCTGCTGCTGCTACTAACCAATCTCAGAGGGAAAATTGGAATTCAATTAGTCTGGCCAGAGAAGCTCTCTCTCGCTCTCTTATGTTTGTTATCCAATCTCTTGGGCCTTCTCTAACTTGCTCTCTTGCTATCCTCACAATCCTCTTTCCCCCACCCCTTTCCCCTACTCTCCTTTTGCAGTCAGAATTTCCTTATGACAGCTGAAGCTAACCCAACTCCAAGGGGAGAGTGGGATGCAATTAGTCCAGCCTAAGGAGCTCTCTCGTTTACTATTCATCTTCACATTCTTGCACTTCATCTGATGGTCACTCTGATCTCTCTTCTCTCCCTCTCGCATGTCTCTCTTCTGCCCTCCTCCTGCCTGCTCCCAGCAGTAGTATAAATCCTTATAGATGGAAGGATAGGGCATGGGCGGAGAACAAAAAAAAAGCTAGAGGGAGAAATGGAGACGATAGCTGTAAGAGGCAGTTGACATCCAGGGGGCTATTAAAAAGAGAAAGGGAAGATAAAAGAGGCAAGAAAGGGAGAGACAGACCTGTAAAGAGGAATGATGGGATAATGGAGTGAAAAAATAAGAGGTATAAATAACTGGTTATGATGGCAGCAAGAGAAAAGGAGACACACAGAAACAAGAGCTAAAGGGTGGTAGAAAAATACAAAATAAAGAAAGTGATGGACTAACAAAATATGAGACAATAAGACAAATAAAATTCAAGACATATATATTAATATGTAGAATAGAAGCCAGAGAAACATAGAGAATTGACTGACAAGATAGAACAGCACAGAGAGAGAATAAGGAAAAAATGTAGGAGGCTGGTGTGAAATGTATTCATCATGAATTTCTGACTCCTAGAACCTAGTCAGCACATCCCTCCACTCCCCGCTTCCTACATCTCACCCATTATTAGGCTTCTCTGCCTGTAAACTCGTTAAAAGCCAGCATTATCACAAACTCATACAACATGACGAGCTGCTCTTGTGAGAGTGCAGATGCGGGTTACTTTCAAATCCTCTCAAACAGCACTGCACAGTTGTTAGACGTCGTCTTTCCTACCAAACTGACGTGCAATCCCACTATCATCGCACACCCACCTGTGGACATTTGTATTGCTTTGAGTCTTCAGTGGAGGCTAATAGTGAGAGTTTGCATAAAAAGCACATTAATATTACTGTAGTGTGATGTCCACACTGTGCTCCAGCTCCTGCCAACTGCAGCATCCACAAATCCCACAAGTATCATGAATAGTCCCGCTTCCCTTTGACAAGCATCTACTCTCTGTACTTTGCTGGGTTTCAAAGTTGTACAGGGTGTAAAGTTTTCTGTTACAGTCTACTTAAAGAGGGAAATAGCGATTCATCAAAAGACAGCAGTGTTGGCATGCCATGTCAAAAGATGTCGGCATAGAGATGGAGACAGATTTGAAGTGAAGCAACAGCTTGATCACAAGTAGTAGCTACAGTATGTTACTTTGGGATTCACTAAAAGACAAATATCAACTACCACCTTTGTTTGATTTACTCAGGACTTTCTGAAAACTAAGACAGACCAGTGCTTCATGTAGCAAGGTTTCCAGTTAAGCCAGACTCACTTCTATAAACCAGGCTCATTTTCTAGTTCTTAAAGGCTCACCTAAACAGTCACATCCATCCAAATTTTTCATGGTTTAATTGAAAAACAAAATGCTCTAGCACCGCTTTTGACCCTGTGTGTTGAACACTCCGTTTTAGCCAGGGTGCGAATTATACAGTGACAACCAGGGGGGTCAACTTTTTTTCCAGGTCATAAAGGAAACCCAGTACAGCGCAGGTATGTGTGACAGTGAACTAAAAAAACAAACTAAAAATTGGAGTTGCACATGCGCAGTACCTAGTTAAGGACTACTAGCCAATCAGAAGCAGAATAGGGCGGGTTATTTGTTAATACACTGTTAATGGTGATGGCTGTACAGAAAGCAGTCTGTTTGGAATAATGGTCACCATTCTCACACCTTGAAAAAGGATTAATGTCACTTTCATGAGTGTGTTGGCAGTTTTGCTCATGTTTTCATGTCTGTTACAAGGGATTCATAGCGAACACAACACCTGTGCTAATTTAAAAGGTGTTGCTTTTAAGACATTCATGGCAAGGGCTTAGACAAAGCTGCTGATCCCACAGAGATAGCAGGGCACAACCGCTTTTGATTAGCATGCTGTATGGGGAAGATAAGATGGCATGGAGGAGTGGTGGAAGACTGGGGAGTTAAAGGGTTTTCAAGACCAATCGTTCTCAACATCTTTTTCTCTTTTGAAGGGAATTGCCTTGGAGCAAGCAAATACAATTTGTGGTATTTTCTTACAGGGTGTGTGTGAGTATGTGTGCATGTATACCTGCCTGACAGAAGGCACAAGAAAGCAAGGGAAGAGGTAAACGGAAAAGTTAGGCTGTGTACATGTATTTGTGTTTACGTGAGAGGGAGCTTTTCGAATCCCCAGAGACAAAAAGTCTGTTTCTTATCTCTCCTTGTGTTTCAAGGGGGGATGAAAGCAATCTTCAAATGGCATCTGCAGTCGAGGAGCTCTTGAACCCAATCAGCACCCGTCAGACCAAAATGGACCAGAGGAGACTTTCTGTGGTGAAGGAAGCTTAATGCCAATCACACCAAACACATCAATCAGGTGTTCTCATATGGTCTGGGGTAATAAAAGCACTAAAATCTGGAGGAATAACAAATAAATTCTTCAGGAGTGAATAGCACTGCTTTGCGGCAGCAACAGAAACAGGAAACCTAAGGTTATGGAGCAAATCACACATGGGAAAGCCACAGGCCTGTGATGGGCTGTTCATTTGTTTCATTGCCAAAATAGATGCCTGTCTCCTCTTTGTCCTCCCACGACTGCTGGAGACTGGTGGATACACACAACTCCACATCCTCTTACATCCACCCCGTCTCCTCCATCTTCCACAAGCTCTCATTCTTCTGAGCTTCAGAGGCCACGTTGCTAAAAGGACTCACATTCAGGACACTGGGACAGCTAATGCTAAATGTCAGTTGCTGAAACACATGCAGAGTCTGTAAACACTGGTGATAATGGACAAGGTTGGGCTAATTAAAAATAATGAGCCATGTGGGTTGTCTATGTGTTTGCCATAAGCTTGTTGACTGAATAACCATTTGATGCAATTTTATGATTTGGCTATAAATGAAATTGACTTGGCTTGCCTTAATTTACCTGAGCCTACACCTCCCCAACAGTGGGGGAGCTGGGCCCAATAATGAGGCAGTGTCTCTCCTGTATCTTCAAACCGGGTCATGTAGTAGAGTAGAGGTAACAGTCAACTCATTCTCATTCCCAGGTTGTCAAATATTTACTCTTTGTCAATGCCCATTAGCGTCATACCAATGCACAAGGTACCATCCACGATAATATTAGAAGGCCAGAGCAACTTCTTTGGCAGTCTATTCATTCCAACACATTCTCATCCCATTCTTAACACGTGGTTAAATTTGTGAAGCAGTCCAGTTTAGTTAGGTGCACCCAAAAAATCTACTTGGTTAGTTTTAGGGAAAGAGCATGGTTTGGGTTAAAATAAGTACATTTTGTAACATAAATAACTATTGCATGTTTAAATAAATAAACCGTTCACTGGTTTGATTTGTGTATTGTGTCTCTTGCACAGTATTTGGAAGTCCCATTTCACCACAGAGGTCCAAGAAGGTTAAGTTTTCTTAGATTTTGAGAATTAGAATGAAATAAAACAAGTGAAACATCTTGACTCACAATGTGAATACAGGAAAATGCTTTAGAAATAACATTATACTAATAATGTATAATGGTCAAATCAAAGGACATATTGCATGTGTAGTACGGCTTAAAGCTCTTTTTGGAAGCTATAAATGTCTGAATACAAGCGGTCTATGTTGAGTCACCTGTGAACCACTGAATCACTTGAGAAAAGTATGTTTCTTTGCTATAGCTACATTTCACAGAGAGAGACAAGGAAGACACCGTTACATCATCACTGTTTTTTCAAGCACTCGTGGCTTAATTGATAGACAAAATTGGGTGGAATGTTTTTAGGAGATGGAGAGGTTAATTTTCTCCAATAAGCATTACCTTCAGAGTAGATGCAGTTTGTGAGCTAATATAATGTGAATCTTGTGAATTATTAAAGAGTGTTACATTTGGTTAAGAAAAGGGGATTATTGTGACCTTTTAGATCCATTCTGTTTATCTGGTGAGATCGGGCACAACATCTGTGTGTGTTACAATGACAAACTCCACCTGTACACACTTAAATCCGGCTTGGGTGGACATGGAGTGGTTTGTATAATTGGGAAAGCCTATTCGATGTAAAGCGGGAAAAGGGCACTGCCAAGGCCAAATGACGCTTTGTCCCAGTGCCAACCTCTGATGCTAAGCAGCTCTCAAACCTGTTACAGGCGGGAAACTGCTCTGCTCGGCTCTTATTTATACTTTAAAGGAGCAGGGCACAAAAGGTGGCACTTAAGCTAAAAAAACATTTACACATCGTCAGCGGGTGGCACTTCACTACTGTGTAACCATGGAAACATCTCATATGGTGAGTACAGGCTGATTTTAGGTACACGGTTAGGTTTCTTCAGATTCTGGCTCTGGCCTTCACGCTTTCTTGCTGAAACAGTTTCAGTTGTTTTCATAATCACTTCTTTTTAATCATCCTGTATACATATCTGTGTTTTCTCAGCACATGTTGCAAATTTTACTTAACGTAACCTTGAAACCACTTTAAATTCCTATATGCTAATAATATGCTAAAAAGTGTATGGAACCCCAAAATGTTCAACATTAAATAACTAATAAAGACAAAATAATAATCATATGAACACATTGTGTAAAATATATACAAAAATGCAAGGAAAAAGAAGGCCAGTGAGCTTCAAATGGAAAGCAACTGTCTGAGCCAAAAGTAAAGTAAGCATTGACTTTCCAAGATGAAAAGCACTCAAAGATAAGAAAAAGCCTGAAGAGTGATGCAGATGTAGCTCTGGAATTGTTGTTCTTCGCTCTGTAGTTGGCTCTTTTCAGCTTGTTAGTTTTACCATTGTTTGTGCTGCAGTCGACACTGAGTAGCTTCTTTATCATTGTTTTGGGCCAGTGCCTACACAGTTTGGCACTAACTTTAGTGAAGGAAGTTGCATTCATTACATTCATTTGAGTTTTTGCTTTCCGATTTTATAGTGTACTAATGTAACTACACAGTCATCACAAAACACGTTTGCTGTGTCCATGTAATGTAGTTCTCCATCTCTGTAGCCAAGGCTACCCTCTGTGACTGGAGGCCTTTAATTTGCTGTCACTGTCTTAGTACTGCAGCTTATTTAATTTAATTGGCGGTTGGTCCAGTGATTTTCCCTCAAAAATGTTATTACTGGGAAATGCAATGTAAAACAACAAAAGCTATGATTGCTAATCACAACAAAACATGTCCCCACTGAGACAAAAACAAAACAGACAACTAATGAATTATTAGTTTCATTGTATTTTTAAGATAATAAGTTTAGCACAAGGCTTGAGGAAAACAAACCTATAGGATGTGGTTAGCCTTGGCTGACAGTGAGCTGGGCTTTAACAGTTGTTTATGTAGAACAGCTGAGTGGAAACTGGCCAAAGCAGTGCCACAATCCCTTAGAACGACAAGCTGCCTTGCAGTCAGTGTTTGAATGGTGACCAATAGCACTGGTTTGTCAATGAGCAGAACTAAGTCAAACTATGTCTTGGAAGAAATGTCTACAAGGTACAAGGTTGTTTATTACTGTTGTTTATTATACAGCACAGGGCTGCATAATGAAATGAAATTTGTAGTTCCTTCTTGCTACACACAGCATATAATTAACTGTAGACCTATATTAAAATATGGTAACATATAAAATAAAAAAATACAGTTATTTAAATACATATATACATACACGTATACACCCCAAACATTCCACAGGGCATGTCACAGTCACAAGGCATGTGAATTTGCCTCTGGGGTTTAATGTAAATAGCAGCAACCGGATGATAATATGGAAGTCTCATCTTCACAATAAACAGTCTGACATTTTGGAAACAGAGTCTGTTTTGACTGTGTTTGAGCACCAAGCATTATTGATGTAAAACACAGAGTCCACTTCCTCTCATCTTGCCGGAGTCTTGCAGACAGCTCGGAACATGGACCACCTGCTGAGTGCTTGATCCGGGATGGTGATGGGGCCTGGTCCGGTTATTTGGACCAGGTGGATCATGGTCTGCTGCTCTTTAATTCAAAAACCCCGTCTTCATCTTCCAATGACTGTATTTATGTCAGCGGTAACACATGTTTTGGCAATAAAGCCGGAAAAAACAGATAAAAAACAAGTCTAGCGAAGTTTGAAGGAGCTATCGGCTGCTGTTTCTACAAGCGCTGCCGGTAAGATAAGAAATCTCACATGCCTGTCATAAAATCATCTGCTCAGGATAACAATGACAGGTAAGGGTTGGCATGTCTGATGCCCCTTGAGAAAAGTAATGTCATTCGAAATTTAGGAAAGTGATTTACATTTGGTACTGAATTACTGTTTCTGAGGAACCTCCCCAGCACTGATACCTTGCCAACTCTTTATTAATAGAAACATTAGTAGTGTAAACAGCACCAAGTGATCTTTGACCTTTCTGTGGAATGAGCACAACATGACCATCATTCTTAGAAAGCAGCTGAGATGAGGAGGAAATGAAAGGGATTTAAAAGTTGAAAGCAGGAGGCTGCAACACACTGGGGATTTTGTGTTTATGCTTCTGAGTGTGTGTGTGCATATGTTTATGTTCAGTACGTGTCTATGTGTGCATGTAAGCAATAGAGAAATGAGAAGGCGGACGGGGGGAGTGAAAATGTGTTTGTGTGCGGTCCTTTGGGATCTTAGCATCTGTGTCACTGTAATTATTAACAGATTAGCCCTGGGAATATCACCAGAGATGGAAACAGATCCACAAAGTTGGATTACAGCGGTCTCTACATCTTTTGATCCTTTGTCTCCGTTTCCCCCTCCGAACACACACACGCATTCTCACACACCAACTCAAAGAACTATGTTAGGCGAACAATTGGATATATACAATTCGTGTTGACACGAAGTACAGGAGTGACACAAAGTGTATGTCAGCTCCAATCGAGAAGTATTTGTGTGCTTTTCTCTTTTGTTATGTTTTTCCCAGTGCAGTGTTTATCTCCATCGCTTCACGGTTGCACAGGCTCATCCAACCTGACTGGGAGTGAGCGCGCCCTTGGAGTTTAGTGCCTCACACATCTAACAAAGGCCTAAAAGCACAAAAGAGACTGCTAATTAAATATGGATAGAGCTAAACTTATGGCTTAGGACATTTTGCCAGCGGTGCCAGTGAGAGCATGGAACCACTTCCTTTGTGTGTCACTATCTGTTCATCTTATCCAAGGATTTTTTGTATACTGCTGGTAACAATTTACGCAATAAATGGTCTCTATGTACTTATGAGGTAGAAACTGACTGAAAGTACATTTACTCAAGTACTCTACTTAAGCACAAATTTGAAGTACTTGTAATTGTACTTGTATTTAAACGTTATGCTACTTACTACCTCTAATTCAATACAGTTCAGAAGGAAATGTATAAATACTTTTTACTCCACTACATTTATTTGAAAGCTATAGTTACTATACTTTTCTACGGAGCCCCTGAAGTCCCACAAGATTTTATTTTTTATTATATTATATATTATCTAGTTATTATGTTGATAATTATCTTGTGTGCACAAGATTATCATCTTGTGGGAACAAGTTATTATCTTCTGTGCACGAGATATTATCTAGTTATTCTGTTGATAATCATCTTGTGCGCACAACATAATTATGCTGCGGGAACAAGGCATTATTCTTATTCCCACAAGATAATAACTGAATAAATGAATGAATGAATGAAGTTTTATTACTGTGTCATGCGTATAATTACACTACATATTTTTGAATAGGCCAACCTCAGTGGCCAGAGGCAAAATCCCAACTCTCAGCAGTGCAATCAAGGATCTCTGGCTTCTAGATAAACGAGATGTAACATATAATTCTGGCTAATTTATGAATCCACAGAAAACATTGTATAGCTCTATTCTGTATGGTGTCTACCGTTTTGGATTCTTGTGCGCACAAGATGATGAATATCTTGTGTGCACAAAGTATTATCTTGTTCCCACAAGATAATTATCTTGTGTGCCCAAGCTATTATCTTGTTTCCACAAGATATAAAAATCATCTTATGGGACTTCAGGGGCTCGGTACTTTTCAGATAAATATCTGACATTAAAAAGCATTTGATAAGTTTGTAAAATAGAATGCACTGATAAAGATTAAACCAGTTATTCTTCCCGGTTCCTTTTTGGCTTGAGAGCCAAATAGGTCAAAATAAGTAAAAGAGAAAAGATGAGAGAATAGTCCAACACACGAATACAAATTTGTGTGGCAGAATTTTTAATTTTTTTTTACTATCTGATTAATCATCTCACAACCACCTAGATTTATCAGGTGACTCTTTAGAGAAGGCCTGACCCCCAGGTTGGGAACCACTAGACTAAACTAACTGTGTATAAAGTTGTTAAAACTAGCACCTTGGTCAACCAAGAATCTAGTAAAAGACGTTCTCTATAGAAGGAGTACTTTTGATACTTTAAGTAAATTTTGCTGATGATTTTATATGGAGTTTGTGCACATTGTATCTATTGGTAAAGCTTATGAGTATTTCTTCCACCACTGGTCTTTATGACTCCTTATTTAGCTTTAGTGTACAAATTATGTATAGCCCTGAACAGACTCCCCCATAGGCTTTACTTGTTATGTTATCAGATCCACGCTGCATATTTTAATGCCATATAGGCACTTGCACACCACCAATGAGGTGCCGAGCAGAGTGGAGAGCTACTATAACAAGCAGGCATATCTAAGCAGATGGTAGTCATCATGTGTGGTATGGCCAAGTGCACATGACTTACAATGTCAGATCAGCCACGGAGATAGAAGAACTTTTCAAATTAAACTCAAAGCGGAATAGATGGTTTAATTAAGGTCTCATTTTGGTCAGACATGTCAGATTTTGACAGAGAGGAAGAGCGGAGTCAATATATTGGAAGAGATTTGCTTACAGAAAAGGGTCAAAGAGAAAAAACAAAATCAGTTAATAGTTTTCTCCAAATTCAATAATTGACAAAGCTGCTGCTTTCTGGGGAGGAGAGTGAAATCAGAAATGAAAGGAGGAATATCTACTAAAAGCCACTATGTTCTAATATCAGGCTATAAGGAGAAATGAGATGGAAGATTATCTATTATCTAACCTCAGAAAGCTGAGCTTATAGGAGATGAAAATGACAAGCAGGGGGACACTTAAGTGATAAGAGTGAAATGGGATAAAAGAGCAATTTGAATTTTGTTGCTTGGTGTCATTATCTTCCCGTTACAGAACCCTCACATTCAAGCCAGTTTTCTGTCATATATTTGTGTATTGTGTAAACGCATTTGCCTATGTATAGCAAACACTAACATATTCCCAGTTGCCTTTATTTTCTTTCGCCCTCAGCTCTCTGCACTCCATGCAGATCACTTTAAACAACCTACACACACATTACCACACACACAGACATATCCACACTCACATTGGGCACGGCTCATAAGGAACATCCATCAGCACTGAATACACACTTGTGAATCTAACGCTCAATAAAGCAAATATAAACCTGCAGTTCCCGTTATCAGTCTTCAGCAGGAGCTGACAGAAAGCAGAGAGAAGAATAGAGAAGAGAAAATTAAAAGAAAAACGAAAAAGGAAAGAAAAAGAAAATAATGACAAAAGATGAGAACAGGCCACACTGATGCATCTCCACATCAACTTTCTTACGGTAAGTATATATGAAATAAGGCCCCGTCATCATTCTACACAATGCTTGTCATTCCACCAGATGTGCCTTTTTTTGTATAACATTGCTGTGCTTTTCCTCTACAGCAAATATCCTACATGTTTCACTTGTAGTAGTGTAAACTGAGCTGTCAACGCACACAAGCAGACCACTCGTCAACTCATAAACACTCTCCATAGTGCCACTAGTGGTCCTTAGTATGTTGACTTACAGATCGGTGACTGTGCATGACATTAACTACCAGTCGGTGGATCTTTACAACCTCATGACAACAATCTTCACCCAACCTTATCCTCTTAACCATAGAAGTGGAAACTTAAAAGGGCGTACGGGTCACTTTGGAAGGGATAATAAAACATTTTAAAAAATCTTTCGCCTAGGAATGAGGACTTTTTGGTGTCGTGTTGCTGAGGTGAAAAGAACCATCTAGCAACACTGTGTGTTATGGAGGAAGCACATCTGTCATTAGCCTACTTCATGCGGACAGTAGGCTTAGTAATAACAAGGACTGCAGAACACAGGTCATCTGGCATTCCAAATTGGGAGAAAAACTGGGATAAATGTCACAAATGGATGAGATGTGAAATTTGGATTGTGCACAAAGGGCAGACTAGACTTCCCTTACAAATTGTGCACAGTGTTTGTATAAGCCCCAGATACATAAAGTATCTGGGAGGACAGCCAGATGAACGGATGTGCCTGAGTCTGCCCAGCATGGAACTGTTTTATGCGAGGGAACCTCTCCTTCTTAGAGTGGTGTTTGTGGATCTTGGGGTTTAGCTTTGTTAGTTGGTTAGCATATACTCAGTTGTCCCAGCTCCCTCATGAGAAAGGTCAAGCTTGAGTGAAATCAGCCAATGAGACCTTCACTGGCCCCTGTGGCAGTCAAAACACACCGCTGCATTTTCTCCAGCTAACCGCTTGACCATTACTGATTTCCCTCCTCACTCTGCAGCCATTTATGACTCTGCCATGTGTTATCATAGCCCCCAGGTGAGGCCATGCTTCCCTGGAAGGAAAGAGGGAAGGAGAGACTGATAAGGGAGTATGGAGGGAGAGATGGAGGGGGACAGACAGAGAAAGGAGGAGAGATAATGAAAGTGAGATTTGGGTGTGGAGATATAAAAGATTCAGAGGCACCTGATGGCATTGATGCTTTTTCCCTTTTTTTCTGTCTCTGCTATGCATTTCTGTACACAGGATAAACAGCAGATATATTACACATTCATGCACAAAATAAATTACTGTATTTTTTGCTGTGATGTAAGCACAGGTTACAGTGGCAATCAATTTTAACATATTGGAGGAAATATAATGTTCAACCCGCTGTGGAGCCAGGTTGAGGAATTAATTGGGTGTTCCTGTGAGAGGCACTGAAGCATAATGGTACATTATCAATAAGCATAGTGCTGTCTGATTTACATCAAACATTGAGCATGGCTGCAGATGTAACTAATGCTTCTCTATTTAAGTTAATCAGTTCCTGTGGTAGCTCCCGTACAGTACCTGATATTTTTCTCATTTTGTGTTCAGCACCGTCTTCCCTGAGTGCATCAGACGTCCTGTAGTTATATTAGTAGAAGCATTTCACCGTATTCAGTGGAGCATGCAGGTATGAAGAGTGTTTTTGAGATAGTGGAAGCTGTGACTTCCTTGTTGGGGAGATTTACTGTGATTCCTATTCCTGTCAGTGTTAGCTCACAACCATGATCAGAGCTCACTTACACAAACTCACACACAAGGGACCAGACAAGAACTGGGAGCTTCAACTATTCCATGACTAAGCCCCATGATCTTTGCGCAAGGATGCACACTAGGATAGATGACATTTGTTTAGGCATATGCAAACAATGACAGACACACTATTGATCCAGCATTTCAAATGGTGATATTGATATGCATGAGAATCTCTACAAATCAGTGAAATAACTAAAAAAGAGCCCAGAAATAAAATAAAAAAACTGCTTATACAATGGAAAGAGAGTGAAGCCAACAGACAGAAAAACATATCTATTTCACTTCTCTCTCTGCAGCTTTTCATAATAGCTTTATACAAAATGTTGGTCAAACCAATAAAACATAAACCCTATTGTCTCGTGTTGGCCTTCATTTTCCTGGGAGCTGATGGTGATGAGACAAATAGTGAGTTACTGTACATTGTGTAGGTGGTGAATGTTTCCAGGCACACACAACTACTCATCTTTACATCTATTCACAGCAGCAGGGACATTATGAAAGACATTCATATACATATGCATGAAAAAAGGGAGTTGGCTGAACTTTGGCTCTATGTTAAATAAAAGCCTTTCACAACTGAGGGCCTCGTTGCTCTGTGCTCATTTGCGGGCTGTTAAATGTCAAGAAGCCAAGGCTTTCATTTGGTGTTATTAGGATGACTACCCTTACTGAGATAAAATATCGGAGGACAGGCTATTCCTACTAAATGTAAGAAGAACTCAATCATTTTGATTTTATATTATGAGAGAATGTCATTGAAAAATGTCTAAAAGTGAGACATAGCTACATGCTGAAAATCTATAACTGTACATTTTGACATGAGTGAGCTTTCCTGTTGTGGCAAGCGATTTGTTTTCTATATCTCTCAATGAAAGCTCGGCCACATGAGGCCACACAAAGGCCTCTTATTTTGACTGTCAACATATTTCCTACTGTTGCTTAAATTTCACATACAGGTACCTCTAAAAGAATTGTGGAAAGGTTCATTGTGAGCACCAGAAACAGACAGAGATTAAAGGCAGAGCTCTATATTATAAATTCTTTATTCCAAAATTCTAATAAATTGTGAAATACTGGAGTTTTGATTTCCATGAGATGAAAACCGTAATCATCAAGATAAAAAAAATGGTTTCCCCTTTTGAATTAAATTAGGGAAGAAAATGAACTTTTCCATATCTGTGCAGAAGCTTCTGAATTCCTGTGTTGAGCGACATCCAGTAAATATAATGTTAGCTTTGCACCAACTGTAAGCATAGGAACGACATAATGTTTCTCCGATTTACCTTAATGTTTTGCCTTGGTTACAATCTGCAAAAATTGTTTTAATACAGATTAATCTTTTTCTTAGTTTGGGAGGATATAAAGATGTGGATATATTCCCCACCCAGACTATCATTCCTATCAGCATTCATTACCTCTTTGTCAGATCAGGCAAGGATTTCTGTCTCGATTAAACTTTGCTCACTTCAGGACGACATTTACGTGAGGGGACAGCTGATATTTCCACACTGTAATTACAGGCATAGGTCAGTGAAACACAGACGCAGCTGCCACATGTCCAGTTCTTACTGCCCGGCAAATCAGGTCTGACCCAGCCATCAGAGCTGAAGACCACCTCGAACCAGAGCACGGCTGCAGATGCACATATTCAGTGGAGAATCAAAAGTAGAACTATATGAGAGTCTCAACACTGAGGATATTCCTGACAACTCATTCCTTGTTTTTCTTCTAGAAACAGAAATAGTATTATTTTTGCTAGCTGAGTGCATATTTTGAGCAACAATCATTCTTTATTATCCAAATATTTCATGGATAGTTATATTCCTTCTTCCCTGCAATAAACTAGTAGTACAGAAACTGTAGAAAAAAGGATAAATCCGGTTTCAGCTATATTTTCCTTTTTTCCCCATAAAAATAAAAAAAACTGTCATCTACTTCACTGTACATCCAGTTTGTTGTTTACAATAATGCAGATAAGAAAAGTACTGTAAATGTATATTTACTGCCTATCTGATGTGTTACAGTACCCATCTCCTGCAGGTGACTTTTGCACTAGGCTCTCGCCACCACATAAATAATATTCTTGCTTTATTCTTAACTATAAATAGCAGACAGTATAGATTGGTTGATCGGTAGATATCATTTGGTAACAATTTTAGTGAGGACTTGTTGATATGTGAGTAGTGTTTGTTGTCGATTAGTTTGCCTATGTCATTAAAACCTCTCTCCTTTGCTGATTGGCTTTATTGATCTTAAAGTCAAAGTATCAAATTACTAGAACAGAAATGCAACCAAATCAGGTGCAAAGTCTCAAGAATTACATGCTTGTTTTTTTCTTTTATTAAGTACTGTGATTCGCTTAAACCATTAGCAGATGTTTCTGTTTCAAACACCTAATTAGTGTCCAATTCAAATCTGAGGTCTAGTTACAAATCACCTCTATTTTAATTAGGCTGTCTTTGTATGTACTGTATGAAATACTTGAGTTGTTTAGTCACTTGGTATTCTTCATTTCAAAACATTTAAAACAAATCTATTTTTATAATTTTTGTTTGTTTATTCCATTGTCTTACTAATGTAGATGTCACTCAGCACACCTGCTGCCCACACCAGTCATAATTATTCCGGACTAAAAAAAGAGACATTTCAGAAGAGAATTAAACATCACCCTCTGATTCCCCTCTCTGTCTATCTCTCTCTCTGAGGGAGCTCAGCTGGATCTACCTGTGCTGTTACCCACTACAACGTAGCCTTTTCATCAGATGCAGCCTGATGCAGGGAGAAGCCATGTTAGGCTAGGTGGGGATAACTAGGCACTCAACTGACTTCAAAGGAGAAACAAGTCTAGACACACTGTCAGACTAGGTGGTAACCATTTTGTATGCAAAACCCAGTCCAGACAGGATGTGTGTGTGCAGGTGAACCTTAACTTGGTGAACAAGTGTCAAATCTGGAATCACAAGCACTGAAAAACACACCAGTAAACATGCTAATGACGAATTATCCACCTTTACCAAATGCCACCAATGCTAAATTGAGTTCTTACAAAATGATGAATATTGATCGGTACTAGATGTACTCCTCGTGATGAGTGTGTCATGGCTTCAGGAATCTCAGCTGGGTATTAATGGGGATGCTGATTTTCACTTTACGAAAAATAGCTCTAACTGTTTATTTTGCCTTTGTCTTACTAGACAGCCATGACATGATTTTCTAATGTATAAAACTCTAAGACATATTTATATTTATGCTCATTGTGTTAAGCCACATAGTGGGGAGGACAGGAAGAGACAGAGGGCAGACTGTAAGTCACAGCAGAGACAACTTGTGTTATGCCAAAAGGCTGTTGTGTATAGGAATTGCAAATACCAGATGTGAGAAAAATTTTACATTTCTACATCTTGGAAATGTTGCAGCTATTTCTTCGATCTTCTGAGTCCTTAAATTATTAGCTTGCTAGCTATTATGCTAACACTAGCTACATAAACATCAAGTAAAATATCCTTTAGGTATAATGTCTCTGAAGATTGGTCTTCCAGGTCATAGTTATCCAAGAATGGTTTAATCAAGGGGCAACTGGACTTGGTTGAAGATGCCTCTCATCCAAGATGAGCTTTGTTCCTTGGATTATTTAGATAGCTAAAGTTTGATGGTTTCAATTGAATGTTTGGTACACGGTTAGCAAATGGAGGGACACACGTGCAGCAGCCTGAATGTCTTCCAAAACATAGAACAGAGAAAAGCTTGGATTACAACACACACAGAGGGGGTGTGACTTCATTCAGGACACTGTTAATCCACTACAGTTGTTTATTTCTATATTAATGTTATTCATTTCAGTGGCAGTGATGAACTGGTTGAGGAAATGATTTACCTCTGACATAGGAGTTAAATGCTTTGAGTGAGTAATGGCCTTTTGCAACACAATTAAGGATTGTGATGCACACTAGACTTAATGTTTCAACGGTTTCAGAAAATGTGCTTAAGCAATTGAGAAAAACTGTAAAATTTCAACATGGATGTTAATGAAAAATAGGACATGATGAATTATCTGGATGCCCTGCATTTCACCTTATGTATAACTGCATAGATAGTTTTAGAATTATCAGCACACATGCAGCCCATACACACATACAATAAATGGACCAGTGGACATATGTTAGTCACTCATATCTTTGCAAAACACAAGCCATTTTGTAGACATCTGCAGAGCATGTGGTGGTTGGAGCAGTCGTTTGAGGCGATGCCTGAGGGGCAGCATGGATAAATGGTTTGATAGATCGTGGGTGGGGCATATAGCTGCAGGTTTCTAATTAGGATGCCTTTGGCTAGAAGTAGTGGACATCAATACACAACCTACACAGTTGTCTCACAACCAATCCAAGTAAATACAGTTAGAGTGTATAATTCATTGACAGGCATTGTGTCTTTTGTGTGTGTGTGTGTGTGTGTGTGTGTGTGTGTGTGTGTGTGTGTGCACTCATGCATACAGGGGTATTTACAGGGGTAGAAGTAACAAATTACATATATTATTATTACTGTAACAGAGTCGTTTTTGTGTAGTTGGAGTCATTTTAAAAATCAGTCATTTCACTTTCCTAATGGAGGTATGTCACTTTGGCAAATTTCAGGTCGCATCCATTACAGAGTAAAAACAAAAGACAGACACATAAAAAGGTAATGATAAACCATGTTACAATGTAAATTTAGCAGCTGCAGCAGAGAAACAGCCCTCCTGCATTTGCGGCCGCAAGAGAGCAGAACTCCAGAGAGCTTCGTGTCCAGAGAGGTGACACATGATACATGTTGTATGTGTACGTTCACTGAACAGCACAAAAAAGCACAACAATGTAACTAAAATGAAGGATGTCACTTTGGGTTATGGTTAAGATTAGCCGTATTGTAACTCAGCATAGGTGCACCAAGTGACCCAAATCAAACACACCCATGAAGTTGTGTGACCAACAGGTGCATGCTGGGTCTTGCTAAAATAAAAAATACTATCATGCTCATGGTGGATCTTCCAGTAATGTCTGAAGAATTTCTGATATTAGGCCTTTCTGCTGTTTTTGACAGTCTCCGAGGTGACTGCAGAGAACTCATTCAGCTCAAGACTTTTTGAATTGGAGGAGTGAAGTGGGGCCAGAGAGGTGAAGTGGACCGGTTGTATTATGCACGAGCAGAGAAGTTGAACTTTCAGCAGATTGTGGAGTACTTTGACGTGCACAAAGCTCTGAGAATGCCGTTCTTATAGATGAGTACAACAACAAACTCACTCTCCAGATGAGAACTTCAACAACCATGCGCCATGTGTCTGTGTGTGTGTGTAGGTGTGTAGGCCGGTGTGTAAAAATTGACGAGCTCTCTTTTGATTTCATGTGTGTTTATGTTGTCTATACCTCTCTGTGTTGTCTGCCTTGGTGATGCTTTATTCTGTGGTTAAGGTGTCAGGTTATGTTGTGAATGTAGCCCAATATTGCTTTTTGTACCTGTCACAGTAATTTGTTCGATCACTTAAATCGGCATCACAAAACTCAGTATGACCAGATCAAAGCGAGAAGTGAAAGCCATCCAAAGCAACAAAGTATTTCGGATGCTTTTTTCAGTGTTGCACTGTATTAAAAAGGTTCCAAATGGCAGAGAGAAATTACTGATGTACTGTGCGATAACTTTGCACCTCACTAAAGACATGGCTCCAATCAATACAGAAATCAAAAAGGGTTTCAAAAACATGATCTGGACACTTGACAAATGTACGACAAATGCAAGGCACAAGTTGAAATCGAGCTGTCATGTGTGGAATATTATGCTGCTACCACGTATTTGTGGTTCAGACGGACAACAGAGTCCTACATTTTAGTCTGACCGTCCACTTTATTAATGAGGACTTCCAACTCAAAAGTCGCTGTTTGCAAATGGTATTTTTCCCGGAGGATCATACAAGTGAGAACATTGCAACAGGGATGAGAAAAGCGGTGGCTGCTTGGGGACTAGATGAGAGACGTCAAATCTGTATAACAACAGACAATGCGGCGAACATGGTAAAAGCTGCCGCCCTGAACAAGTGGACCAGGCTGCAGTGCTTTGGCCACACATTGCATTTTGCAGTTGGTAAGTTATGCTTATGCCCATGCTATATTTATTTTACTTTTTTACTTAACAACTTGTTCTGCATTCTAACCACAGTTTTCTAAAGTGTAGCCTAATCAGTTTAATAAATGTTAGTATTATGAGCAAATACTGTTTATAGGCACACTAATCTCTTAACTGGAGGGCACATACACACACACCACTAATGTGAAACCCATGAGACAACAGTTTCATTTTTTGAAAATTCATGTATATAAGACATGTAAAAAAAAACAAAAAACCCCCCAGAAATTAGACATAACATCTTTAAATAATGCAAAACCATCATTTTATAATCACTTTTAGTTAATGTAAATTAATTAATATGTACTTTGTTTTGTTATTGTTTTTTTCCCTTAGAAAATGCAGTGAAAAAGGATGGACGCATTGACCGTGCTGCTGGGTCACTTCTCTCACAGCTGGAAGGCCAGATTTGTTAGTTGATACAGTTATTTATTGCAGTAAATTATATTTGTTTTTTTGTGTATAGCTGCTCTAATTTTTGTTATTTTTATTAGTTTGTTTAAAATGTGTTTACTGCATTAAAGAGAAAGGATGGTGCAATCAAAAAAGTCTTGAGAGTATAATTTTTTATTTCTCATCTTTTGATCTTAAACCTAAATGTCTTCAGTGAACAACAAAAACAAAGGAATTTGCCTTACCATTCCAATACTTTTGGAGGGGACTGTATATTGCAGAAAAAAAAATATTGCAAAGTCAGTTTTTTCCAATATCGTATAGCTCATCATAGCTCTTTTTATTTATTGTCAACATGTTAATGTACATTTTGTAGCCTAGGTGTTGTTTAACTGATTAGTTCTCATCATATAAAAATATAAAATTACAATATTATATATATATAGCCCCCCTTGCCTGTTTATGTAGGCCGCCGCCACTGTGCTTTATCCATCCTGACGATGACAGGACGACCTCTCAGTCTGGGCAGAAACTGGCAAAGCGCCAGGTGCACAGCTCTTAGCTCCAAGACATTGATATGCTGGGTCACCCAGGGGCTGTTCCAGTGGCCGCTGACCCCACAGCCATCGTGGACGGCACCCCAGCCTGCCTGGGACGCATCTATGAAGACCAGTCGGCGATAAACTACTGGTCCCAGTCCACTTCCTCTCTGTATATTGGTCGGGTCCCGCCACCAGTGAAGGGCTCGGTACAGCCTGCGGAAGACCGTGACCCTGGCTTGGCGGAAGCCCTGTGGACAAAGGCCCAGGCTCAGCAGGCACCTTTGGACAGGTGTCATGTAGAGGAGTGCAAGGGGAACTATCTGCACTATGGCGGCCATTAAGCCCATTAGGTGAAGGCAGAGCCCCCAGTTGACCTGCGAATGCAGTTGAAACTGGCAAAGGCAAGCTCCCCTGGAATCCAGAACCATGCCCAGAAATGTTTTCACCTGGGAGGACTGGCGCTTGCTCTTCTTGTCGTTGTGACAAAGGCCCAGGCCCCGAATGTGCTCCAGGAGCAGAGCTATATGACAGTGGCATAGCTCCTCTGAATCTACACAAATCAACCAATCTTCGAGGTAATTGAGGATCCTGAGCCCCCGCTGCCTCATGGGTGCAATGACCGCATCCATGCAGCGGGTGAAGGTCCAGGGAGCCAACGAAATGCCGAAAGGCAGAACCTCCTACTGTGATGGCTTGCTTTACCCTGGGTACCGTCAACATCTTGCATCACAGGGGGCGGAGGTATTTGTTGAGTCCCCCATCCTGTTTGGGGACCACGAAATAACGGGAGAAAAACCCAGCCTGCGGATCCCCAGACTCCACCTCCCGTATAGCTGCCAGGAGGGTGGATATCTCTCTCTGCAGTACCTCTGCATGACCAGGGTCGTTCACCATGGTGAAGGTGGCAGACCTTGTCACTGTCTGTAGTAAAACTGTATCTGGTAACCGTGGGTCATGGTAGAAACGACCCATGGGTCCACACCCAAAGCCAACCACGCAGCCTTCCTGTGCCTGCTGCAACAGTGTAGCTGCGTCTAGTCCAAACATAGCTGAAGGCTCTACTAGCAGTCTCAGCAAACAGTCACAATCTGCTTGTTGGAGCTGGGACTAAGACAGCCACAGGTGGCGCCTTGCAACTGTGAAAGATGCCAAGGCTCTGCCAGCAGCTACTGCCTGCTCCTTCATAATGGAGGAAAGATAAGAGGAAGCCTCCTGAAGCTCCTCTATAGGACTGGGGCTGACAGAACCCCTCGACACCTGACGAGACAGGTGGCACAGGTAGAGAGACATAGTGGCCGCAGAATTAGCCAAGCAGGTCTGCGTAGGCATAGCTCTATGCAGCTTAGCCAGCAGGCCATCCATAACCCTGCATTTCTTGCTAGGGCAGGTGGCCTTGCCAAGCACTGAGCTGGAGGGAAAGACCAGGGGAGAGAGGGCTTGATCCATCGGGGGGAGGGGCCCGCAGGCAACCTGCTCCCTGCCTTGCACGTTCGAGAACCTCCTGAAGGATCTAGACCACTTGCGTGTGGCTGACGGTGAGTCAAACTGTTTACACACCAGGTCCTTAAAGTCAGGCAGAAGAGGGACTTGTACCAGTGTGGAGCGCACCACCGTACTCTCATCGAACTGAGAGAGGGGCGCTGTCAGGGTTTTAGGGGGTGCAATACCCAGGGCTGCGACCGCCCTGCTGAGAAGCTGGTCGAAGCTCTGACCGTTGAGTCACCGCCTACGTGCACTGCCACGTTCTGCCCAAGGACAAGTCACCGTCCTCGGAGGAGAACACAGTTTCAACGTCCACATCCTCCTCATCCAACATGGAGGTGGGTGGGGGAGGGGGGTTATGAAAAGGGTCTGCTGAAGGTCTAAGAGCAGAGGGAGGAAGGTAAACCTGCCAGGACCCAGAAAGAGAGGGGCATACTCACTTTCTTTTGAAAAAGCAGCAGCGGGCCTCCCTAGTACATGCTGGCAATATAAAACAATCCATGCGTGACAGGGTTTTCCCTGGACAATATGGCTTGTTAGTGGCTCAAACACAGAACACACTGGTCGTGGCCACCTTCAAATAGCAAAGGAATACTACAGCCCACACAATCATGTCCCTGTTGGCCTTCCATAAGCTCCATACTTCCATGCCTCTGTTCTTTTATCACTTTTCTTTGTGTTTGAGATGTCAGGTGTCAGCCGACAGCGGCAGCATGCACGCAGACTATTGTCTTCCCTGAGCGAGTGAGCCGACAGCGCCGGCAATACGCTCGAGGGAGTTGCCTTCTTACGCCGACCTGGGCTTTCACCTAAGGCAGCGTGGAGATGCCGGTTCAGCAGGAAAACAGAAGCGTCTGTCTCTTCTGTTAGCCGACTGGATGTCTGTGCTCAGCACGGACCCAACTGGGCGTGTCAGCTCACGAGACCGCAAGCAATACGCCAGAAAGGGGGGGACACACAGCTCCACAACCGGGAACAAGGGAAACAGCAATCCAAGCAGGCTGCCCGCAGACAGGTTCCCAAACTACAACAGGAAAGATGTTCTTTTCCCTGTTATCTCTTCTTTGGTTTTCCTGTTCTTTGTAATGGAGATTGTCTTCACGCACGTACCCTAGCTCAGGTGGAGATCAAACAATCAGTGATTTCACGCCAGCGCAGGTGCTTTATAGGTGACCTATGGGGCGTGGCCGGGCAAGCCGGTGTGTCTTAAAGAGGCTTCCATGTACCTGATGAGAACTGGTTGACCCTCTTTTGGCAGCAATAACCTCAACCAAATTTTTCTTGTAGTTCCACATCAGACCTTAACAACGGTCAGGAGGAATTTTGGACCATTTCTCTTTACAAAACTGTTTCAGTTCAGCAATATTATTGAGATGTCTGGTGTGAATCACTCTCTTGAGGTCATGCCACAGCATCTCAATTGGATTGAGGTCAGGACTCTGACTGGGCCACTCTAGAAGGCGTCTTTTCTTCTGCTGAAGCCATTTTGATGTTGATTTATTTCTGTGCTTTTGGTCGTTGTCCTTTTGCATCACCCATCTTCTGGTGAGCTTAAATTGGCGGACATATGGCCTTTCTCCTGCAAAATTTCATAATAAACTTTGGAATTAATTTTTCCGTCAGTGACAGCAGCCCTTCCAGGCCCTGAGGCAACGAAGCAGCCCCAAACCATGATGTCTCCTCCTCTATACAGTTGGGATGAGGTTTTGATGTTGGTGTGCTGTGCCTTTATTCCTCCACACATAGGGTTGTGCTCTTTGCAAACTTCAGATATGCAGCAACGTTTCTTTTGGACAGCAGTGGCTTCCCCCGCGGTGTCCTCCCATGAACTCCATTCTTGTTCAGTGTTTGACGTATTGTAGAGTCGTCAATAGAGATGTTAGCATGTTCCAGAGATAGCTGTAAGTCTACGGCTGACACTCTTGGATCCTTCTTAGCCTCATCGGGCATTCTACACTTTGCTCGTGCAGTTATCTTTGCAGGACAGCCATTCCTAGAGAGAGTAGCAACAGTGCTTTACTTTCTCCATTTATAGACAATTTTTTCTGTGGAATGCTGAACATAAAGGCTTTTAGAGATACCTTTGTAAGCCTTTCTAGGTCAGCAGTTCTTAATTGTAGGTCTTCTGAGAGCTCTTTTGCTCGAGGCACAGTTCACATCAGGCAATCCTTCATGAGAATAGCAAAATTAAAATTGGTGTGTTATTTTTTTTAGGGCAGAGCAGCTTTAACCAACACCTCCAATCTCATCTCATTAATCGGATTCCAGGTTGACTGACTCCAATTTGCTTTTGGAGAAATCATTAGCTTAGGGGTTCACCAACAAGTCCTCCAAACTAAATGACAACTTAGGTCGTTTTAACCAACCTCCATATACGACTCATATGAGAGCGTATCTTAAAATAGTGCCCCTACCGGTGGCATTCGAAATACGACTTAACTTGTGTTATGTAGAATTAGCTACGTTGTTTCACTCGGGAACCGAATGCTGGTGGAGCCCCAATTCACAACAACAGTTGTCTCATAGCGCTTTTCATAAAAGAGCAGGTCTAAACCGAAATATAACTAACTTGCTTGCCTTCCACCCAACTCACCACCAGTGGAGTACAACTTTATTGCTATTTATAATACGTAATCTAGTCTTTATCATGTGTTTGAGCTGTACGGCCACTAGAAGTCACTGCCACAATAAATGTAAACATGAGTTGTAATTTTGTGTGGCTGAAACAACCTATATGGTGTTTTTTCCATGGAGGACACGCTTGGGTTCAAATACTTTTTCCAACCTTGACTGTAAATGTTTACATGGTGTGTTCAATAAAAACATGAAAACATTCTTTGGTATTAGTTTAAGCAGACTGTGTTTGTCTATTGCTGTGACTTAGATGAAAATCAGATCCCATTTTATGACCAATTTATGCAGAAATCCAGGTAATTCCAAAGAGTTCACATACTTTGTACCCTGAGTACATTTTAACAGACCTACTTTTTACCTTTATCTGAGTACATTTTTACTCAAGTAATTGAACTTGAACTTGAGTAAATTATTATACCCTTTCCACCCCTGGGTATTTGCATATGTGTGCATGTCTGTTTGTTAAATGTTATCTGCCTGTCAGCATCCCCAGTTCCTGCTTCCGTTTCCAAGTATCTGCTGAATGTGATCAATCCAAGCCCCACACAGCAACAGGAAATCTATAGAGAAAAGACGGGTTTCTATCCAACCCTCTGAATAATTGGCAGGTTAGAAGTTCATCCTGCCAGAGAGGCCTATAGGTAATGGGAACCTGGCATACACAAGATGTGAACTCAAAATGTACTAAATCTTTCACTCCGATGAGTGAAAATAGTGTGAAAGGTAAGATAACATCCTTCCTCTGCAAAAGAACAGCATTCATTTCTCCTGGTTAGAGTGCCTTATTACTCTTAGGGCAGAACAGTATATGGCATGTCCCATTCACTTTCTTTGGTGATCTCATAGGTAGGAAACACAGGGGCGTTGAGGAGGATGACAATTTCATTATGGGCAAGTAATTTATCTGCTTGGAGGAGCCAGATATTTGAGGTGTAATGATCTGATTCACTGGTCATTTTGAGAAAGGTCAGAACTAAGATAAATGTCACCTGCAGTGAATCCATGGGAGTTGCCAAGACTTCAGAAATAAACACAAGACAGGTATTGACTTACAGTGTGGTTCAAAGGGCCCCCCTTGCTGCTTCAGAATCACTGGACACTGACAGAAAATAATAAAGACATTTAAAAGGCTGTCGTGTATTTCTCTGGCAGAGTTGAGTGCATAATGTCATAAAAATAAAACTATGCTGGCCATGAAAGAAATAATAGGAGATAGGTTACATAAAATAACAGTTGAGAATGCCAGCTACAGGTACCTTCAGTATAAATAGTGCATCACATGATTTCCCTATGGACTGCATCAACCTCAAAGCACTCTTTGTATGCTAAAGCACTGCATTAGAAGCACAGCGATTGATCTCAGCCCCCCACCCACACTGACAGTGGATGATGCAGTACCTAAAGGTTTGACTCCGTGCCAGGCTGAAGGAGAAGGCTCAAGAGAAGTTGGTCGAAGAAAGACGGAAAAGACAAAGGAAAACACAGTTAGAAATGAGGGGATACAGAGAGGGAAGGTGGGTGGGTAGAATGATTTTTGACTGGTTAGAGTCTCTGCTTTGATGGAACTTGCTAATAAATATAAATTCAATATCATCAGTCAATAAGTGTCTGCATGGTGCTGGATGCTTTTAACAAAAGACTCATTCTTTCCCCACTTAGTTACAAAAGTTCAATGGTAACAAACATTATAAATGACCAATGATTCAATTGATGGATACTTCTTCCACTAGATTGGCCAATAACATAAATGCTGGAGTACCTATTAAGTGATGCATTGTTTGTGTCTGTTTCATCTTTATTTGTCTCTGGATGGCATTCTATTTAGACAAAAGTGCACAAGAGGAATGTAAAGCAATAGGTGTAGCAATACAACACAAAACAAGAAACATTCAACAAAATAATATGCAATAAAATACTGTAGCACCACATGGTTTATGACAGTAAGAATATCTGCAGGATCATAACCTTAAAGTTATGATTTTCAATTACAGCTCGAAACACTTAAATGTAAATGTTACTGTTGAACAGCAAATAGATAAAAGCAATGTTAGACAATGACCATTCTATCATTACCATCATCATCTGCTGTCTGACATTTGGGACATGGTATAAAACAAACTACAATCTCCTCTGTGTGTGTGTGTGTGTGTGTGTGTGTGTGTGTGTGTGTGTATGTGTGGGCGAGAGAGAGAGAGAAAGTGTATTTGTCACTATCACTTTGCATGGCCCTGCGATGGACTGGCGACCTTTCCATGGTGTTCACCGCCTTTCGCCCAATGTAGGCTGGGATTGGCTCCAGCCCCCCGTGACACACAGGATAAGCTGTTGACAATGGATAGATGGAAGGATTGACTCTGTATGGCAGCATTTGTTAATTCCATTTTGCACATGTTCTTCAGATATTTTGATCAGAAGACACAACTGTTTGTAACTTTCCTGCAGGGAAAATAATTAACGTAGCCCTTATGTTAGGACTCACCTAGGGAACATACGACCAGAACACATGCTTTATGAAAAGCCATTAAATGGAAAAAACAGATTCAGTCTGAGCCCCTTGCAAAATAAAAAAAAATACTGATTTTGAAACATCAGACATTAGAGTAGATGTGTTATATTTAGACAATGTGTCTAAATTAAAAATGGAAATTTCACTTAAAGGCCCTGTTCACCCACACAGGTCACTCTTCCCGTCAGCTTTGTTGACAAATTACACATTTATCATTTTTATTAATAAATACCTCATATAATTCCCATCATACTGTAACTCTACCTAACTTTAACCTGAGCAAAGGTTTAATCAGCCAGAATAACTGAAAACAGCTGTGTGGGTGTTTGAGGCCTTTAATGTCACTGATGTTTAAACTTTAAAAATGTGTAACCAAATACCTGTTGTCAGCGGACATATTTAATGCTGGTCGAAGGATATGCATGGGTGACTGTAAAAAGATTAAAAAAGGAATGGTTTGGCAATTTGGATAATTTGCTTATTCATTTTCTTACAAATTGAGAAAACTATAAATATGAAGCTGGACCCAGTTAGCTAAGCATAAAGACTAGAAATATGGGAAAATAGCATTTCTCAAAACGTCAAACAAGTATTTCTGTCTCTAAGATCGTCAAGGTCTGACACATTCACCATCTCAAACGACAAGATCTGCAGTGTAATCTTTGCATTGCATGTATAAAATAAACCTTTGCTCATCACAGAACAATCCTGCCTGCTATTGGGTAAATATCTTCATGGCATTGCACAGGAAAATGCATCTGTGTGTGTGTGTGTGTGTGTGTGTGTGTGTGTGTGTGTGTGTGTGTGTGTGTGTGTGTGTGTGTGTGTGTGTGTGTGTGTGAAATTTACTTTCCTGCCTGTGTACCTCTGTGATTGTCTGTCAACGGATTAATCCAAATAAATCTAGCCAACTAAATGATTAGGGGTCTCATGCAGTAAAGTCATCAATACAGAGATGGAGAGAGGGATGAGCCATGGGCAGCCAGCTCTTCAGATCTCAGCTGCTTTTCAGCACATCAGAGTGGATTCCAGTGAATGTGGAGTTACTGAGGGAAAAATGGAGGAAGGGGACTGCAGTGTTTTTTTAATTTCTGAAGAGCAAATAGCCTGCCTTATCATTGTGTCAGGGGAGAGCCGACTGGTGATTCACAGACGCAAGCTTTAAAGTGGTCAGACCCTTGTTTAGGAACACACACACGCATCTAGTTATGCAAAGGATTGAATCAGATGTGCATCAAAGAAACACACACAATGAGAACATGCAAAAAGAACGCTTATAATAACCAATCACTTATAGTATTATTGTATCTGTTCAGAACCACAGCATGTACACATGGGGCCAGATGCATGTACATATAATTTCCATCATAATTCCTCACTATTATTCACACCCTGCTTGTTGAGTATTACATTAGTTTCTTTGTATATTTGAGCATGTGTAAATGAAGGGCATCATTAGCAGCTATTCTTTAGTGTTATGATGCAAAACAACACATTCATATTTACATAAATACAATAAAGAAATCTCTGTAGTCTCTGCTGTTTTACACCTTAAGAGGTCATGCACTCAGGTTTGGCTACAGTCTAACAATTAGCTACGAGTCTATAGATGTAGATGGTCTCTTTTCATCATGTTTTCTCTAAGGTGAACATGAAACTAGTTGACCCTATCGGCTGATAAGGTTCATGCATACAGTAAACACATTATTTGCACAAAGGGATGATGGATAATATAAATGTATATAAATGTATATTCATGCATAATGTATGTGTGTGTGAGAGAGAATGAGCAAATTACAGCCCCCTCCATCTAGTTTCACTGTATTTACAGGGTTGTATAAAAGTCAACAGACAGAAGTGGAGAGGTGCAAAAAGTTCAGTGGCTTCTCTTTGACTTTGCTTGGCAGACTGAACCAGTCTAAGCAGACCCATGGGAGACAGTGACTGCACCACATATGGGTAGAACCAAGCATCAATGAATGGAGTCAGATCACCTTCAGCCTACATCTACCGATACTTCTTCAGATCCCATTTAAGTTCTGAAAATCCCCTCGAGTAACTTTATCAGACCAAATGGTGCCAAACAACTTCCACTGTCTAACCAGCAACCTTTTGTAACTCTCACTCTGAGACCACTCTCAGGAAGGAACACAGAGAAAGAGAGGAACACAAGAAGAGAATAAGGCTAGAAGAAGTGCTTTTAAAGGTCTATAGAAAAGATGGTGGAAGAGCAACTGGGGTAATCAAAGGAGAGCAGAGGCGATACGCTGGCAAATGGCTTTGATACTCATTGCCACATACAGTACAGTAACTGTTGTCCCTGTGTTATCAACTCTAATCTCTTCGGGGCCTCTAACCCAATAGCCACCCTAGAGATGAAACCGTTTCTGGTTTAATGATAAACCATGGTAAAATTCCTCCTAGAAACAAGCGCAGTATGCAACGTGGGTTTGTTTGGGTCAATGACAACATGGCGTAAGACAGCGCTGCAGAGATTTTGTCACTCTGAAGTCTGGTCGTATTTTGTTTTTTATGAGATTGCTAAGGGAAACTTGACTGAAGAAAATTGCCTTATAGCAAATGCAGGGTGAGTTAACTTTTAGTTTTGGTTTGTCTGTCTGACTTGCTAACAGCTTGTAAACTGAAGCTCTCAGTGTTGCTGCTCTTGTAAAAACACTACATGTTGTTCTGCTGCTGTATGCATCATGTGTCTGCAGACTATTTGCCTACCGCACATGATAACACGTTACACAGTTTAGTCACCCAAACCAACATATCTTGGCCATTTCAAATCTGACAGCTGTCACATAATTTGTAAAAGGGTCAGAACAGGAGAAATGCTGCAGACTCCTCAGTATTTATGTCAGTTGTTGGGCTCATTGTAATCACTTTAACTGTATTCTAAAGACTCATTTGTATTCAAGGGAATTGTGCATGGGGTCAATGAGTTAATTATATAATATAAAATAATTAGTGCTGGGCAACGATTAAAATTTTTAATCGCGATTAATCACAATTTTCTTGCGATTAATCACACTGTTACGTGCAAAATTGAATAATGAATTCTAAAGTAGTGTATTGCGTACTTTTAATTTAAATGTACTGCTATATATACAGAAGTGCAATAACATGTGATTTGCTGTCACTTTAAAAAAAAAAAGGTGCTTTTTACCAGTAGTGTTCCCTTTACACAGTAGCAATAAAATATTTCTTGTAAATCTCAACGTAAACATTAATGTAATCAAATCAAATATTAAACCAAAGCTAAAAGCTAAAGCTTGTAAAAGCATGTTAAAGTCCAGTTTTCTTGGGGGGGGGTTTCTGAACAGGTATCAGCAGAAACATTTTTATTTTATCAGGGAGCAGCATAAACAGTCTATGTTCAATCAGTATCAAGTTTTCCTGTTAGATTGAGGTAGCGACAAGTGGGTGCGTTCCTGTTAAACTGTCGCGGTTGTACTGGCCTCACGCACATGCCCGCCGCCGAAGTTGAATTGTCTTGAACTTTTTGTTCGCGAAGTGCATCACAAATCATTGGAAGAGAGACTGATCCTCGCTGTTTGTGAGTTTCCAGAATCTATTACTGTTTACTAAATAGGATATCATCAGCAGGGAATTCGCATTGCAGAGAATCCATGCAAAAATAGATGAAGGCCTATCAGGTTAAGTTATGCAACCTATAATTTTAACTTAAGTTAAATAGGCTACAGCTGTGTAGCACACAGAAGCCGTTGCCATGGTTACTGTCAATAGGCAAGGCAAGGTAAGGCAAGTTTATTTATATAGCACATTTCAACAACAAGGTAATTCAAAGTGCTTTACATAAAACATAAAAGCAACAGTGAAATATAGAGTCCCTGCCATTTACTTGTGGAGCGCTGTCTTAATTCTCCCACACGCATCCAGCGTCTGCCAAACTCTCCCTCCGCTGCTTGTTTGGGTGGGTTATTTGCAGGCTGATCAACATCCCACCCCTCCTGTGACCTATGGTTTGACCGTTGGCCTATGTGTATTCAGAGCAAGTGAGCAACGAACTTTCAAAATAATAATATTTTTTTAAATTGTTGGCGTTAATAAATGCGTAAAAATTATATAAAATATTTAATGATAATGCACTCAGATGGTTTTCATATCTCTACATAAGGTATTGGCTGTTATTATTTTAATGTTTATGTTTAATGTAAATGAATTGATTTAGACTAGATTAGGATGATTAGAGATAAAATGATTTTATATTTTGGATATTTTGTATACTGTGTCACAGATTTTATACATGTAAGAAATTTAAATATTGACTTGTCAATCGATTACACCTGACATCTAACACCATCGTGATACTGTGATACATTTTTCCAGGTGATCAAGCAACTATTCATCCTTTGATGAGTTCATTCTACATACCACCAATTTTACCAGGTAATAACCGGTGATGGCCAATAAATCAGCTTTATATAGAATATTTATTTACTTATTAGTTATTATTTCATGTACAGTTAAAGAGGTGGTATTAAGCTTTTTGGCTTTCTCCCTCTACTTTATTGAATTACATATGTTTTTTGTGCATGTAATAGGTTTGCAAAGTGAAAACGCCCAATGTCCACCCCAAAGGGAGTTCCCATCTCCCACAGAAAACACTGCTCTGAACTGCCTGAAAACAGCTTGTTTGTAGTCCAGCCTTTATTTCCCTTTCTTGTGATGTTACAAGTAAATATGTGTCATAATGCTCACCGAGCGGCTAGTCCGACACGCCCTCAAAAACACCAGTGGAAAAACACTGAGCTGCAGCACACCTCTCCTCTCCCTTCCAAACACTAGCTACCCTCCAGGCAGTCAGTGGACATAAAGTTGTTACTGTGATGTAGAGACAGAGCTAAGTTAAAACTTTATGGTCAAAAGATACTTTTGTTACAGATTAATAACTCACCACTCTGAAACTCTTGCTCCAGTCCATGCTGCCAAGCTGGTTGGCAACATGTAGTCTACAGCTGAATCGAAGCTGTTTACTGTCTTTTCACTGACCCGCCTTTTTCTGTTTCTGATTGGCTATTACCGGCCTTTTGCTGACCCGCCCTTCTCTGCTTCTGATTGGCTAGTAGCCCTTAACTAGGAACTGTGCATGTGTTGCTGCATTCCATTTACCTCGGAAGTCGAAGGTCGGAGCTGAGAATGACGTCACAACCGAGTTGACGGCGTTCCAGTTAACAAGTCGGAAAACCTTGCCCAGCCAGCCGTTGTTTACAACTAGCCAGGTTAGCTATTGATACGCCAGTTGATTTAAAAAACGCATTGTGCAGTATTTACTCATACTAAACACTGTAGCAACACGACCACATCCAGCTGTTAGACAGCACTTTGTGTACGAACATTTCTATGAGACACAAGTACACAGAAGTGCTAATAAACAGTATAAACTAGAGCTTTCACTAACTGTTGATACACCAACAGCTATCTTGGATCACGAAGTCGGGGTAGTGCGATTCTCCCGACTTCCGAATTCGGTAATCCGACTTAAGGGGACATTCCCTTTGAAATTTTGACCTTTGAACTCGGAAATTCTGACTTCCCATGTCAAATGGAACGCACCATGTAACTCCCAACAAAGATCATATAGAGACAAGATGTATCACTCCATAGCTAAAATGAAGCCTTCAACACAGGGTGAAAAGAGGAGCGGCAGCAATGTGCAGTATGACAAAAAATATGGGTTTTTTTTGAAAATTAAACCATGTAAACCTGTTCTGGTACAACCCCTAAATAGGATTTTGAACCTGAAAATGAGCATAATACCACCTCTTTAATGATCTGTCAAAGCAAGTGGTGTCTGGAGCACATTTTGGTTTGATGAATAATTCTGACAGACGGCTGAGATACCACTGATGTGCGGTAAAAGGCATTGTGAATTACTCTTAGACCAAACACTCAAGAGTCTTAAAGTTAGAACAGACACACCGTGTATTTTTAGGAGTTTCTCTGACCCCGGGGGGCTTCTGGGGACCGGCAGAGGGAGCTGGATAGCAGAAATAACAGAGGAATGAAGACAAACTGCTGAAAAAAACAGATGAAAACAGAGAGGAGGAAGCGGCGCATAGAAAGAGTTAAACTTTTTTCCTGGCACAGGGACCTTCAGGTCGCCTCCGTCTCTTACCACCTACCACCAGCCCACAAAATAAAACTCGCCTGAGTGCCCATCACACCAGGGATCAAAGCCATGGCCCTGCCTTTCCCTCTGCTTGAAACATACAGTGATTTATGTGCCTTGATCTCTCACTGTTCATTCCACCCTTCATTTTGTTCCATTTTACTGTGCCATCATCCCCTCAACCCTGCATTTATTAACTGCTCAAATGTTGCCTTCTAAGCACTACAGGTTGCTCTTCTGTAATGAGAAATGACAATAGTATTCAAAAGATAAATGACGAACAACTTGTGGAAGAAGTATTCAGTAAAAGTGTCAATACAACAACATGCAAACACTCCATTAAAGTTAAATTACTGCATTACTGCATCAAATTCCTACTTAAGTAAAACTACATAAGTATTATCAGCAAAATTTAATAAAATTACTATATATTGATTAGATGATTAATAATTACGTACAAAAGCATAACTAGAACATAAGTACTGTTGTAGCTGGTTGAGGTGGAAATAGTTTTAAATACTTCATATATAGGTAGTGTATAGGTAGTGTGGGTCAACCCCACAAGACCCCATCTCTCGTTTCTTGCCTCTATCCACTTTCCTATCTCTTCAATAAATGCAAAAATGTCTTAAAGTCCCCCCAAAAAACAATAGGGCAGTGTATTTAAACAATCTGGCATGCTTGCTGTTGTACTGCTCATCTGAAAAGAACAAAACAATTTCATAAGCTCCCACATCCACTTAAGCATCAGCCTCTATCCAGTCCAATCCGCCGCTGGGGGGAAATCATCACTTCTCATACTATGCAAAAGGTGATGTATGGGTATGGAGGGTGACGAGGTCACACCCTATATGCCAAATATCAACTCTGTACTAGGACTGCAAATAACAAATACTTCGAATCAAGGGTCTAAGGATAGAGAGGGTCATATGTTGTACAGATTTTTAAAGCCCCTTGAGGCAAATTTGTGATATTGGGCTATATAAATAAAATTTACTTGACTTGATTAATATATATTATTTTCTCAGAATCAATTATGAAAAATGGTAAACAGAAATAAACTATCATCACTGGAGCAGTGGTGAGTGGTGATGAATTAGAGTTTAAGAGTCTGATAGCTTGGGGGGAAAAGCTGCTCTACAGTCTGGTGGTGTGGCAGCAGAAACTAGTATACCTCTTCCAAGAAGGCAGCAGGGTGAACAGGCTGTGGCTGGGTGGGTACTGTCCATTAGTATCCGTTGGGCTCTGCGTAGGCACCTCACCTCACCGTTGTTATTGATGTTCAGGAGATGATCTTCTGAGCAGTTTTAATCACCTGCTGCGGAGCCCTCCGGTCCTGGGCCGTGCACATCCAATGCCAGCTTGTGATGTTTCCAGTCAGGATGCTTTCTATTGCTCCTCTGTAAAAGCTGACAAGAACTTGGGACGGGAATTTGGACTTCTTAATCTTCCTCAAGAAATACAGTCGTTTCTGAGCTTTCTTCACCAGCGTGGAGATGTGAGACGACCGTGTCAGGTTCTCCGTGATGCTGATTCCCAGGAACTTGATACTATTCACCTGCTCCACCTCAGCACCACTGATGAGACAGAAGTGTGTCTCTTTATCTCCTTCTTCCTAAAAGCAACGATCAGCACCTTGGTTCTGCTGACGTTGAGCAGTAGGTTGTTCTCTGAGCACCACTCTACAAGATTATTAATTTCCTCCTGATACGTAGTCTCATTGTTGTTTGAAATCCGGCCGATAATGGTGGTGTCATCCGCAAAGTTCACAACAGAGTTTTCTGCATGTCGGGGGATGCAGTCGTGGGTGTACAGCGTGAACAGGAGGGGGCAGAGCACACAGCACTAGGAGGCTCCAGTGTTGAGCACAAGAGTGAAGGAGGTGAGTCCGCCAATCCAAACTGACTGGTGTCTGTTTGTGAGGAAGTCCAATATCAAATTATAGAGTGTTGTATTTAAATCCAGTGTGCTGAGTTTGCTGATCAGTTTCATGGGGGAGATTGTGTTGAATGTTGAGCTGAAATCCACAAACAGCATTCTCATGTAGGTGTTGTTTTTCTCAAGGTGTGTGAGGGCTGACTGGAGGGCAGTGGAGATGGCATCCTCTGTGGATCTGTTGGTTCTGAAAGCAAACTGGTGAGGGTCCAGACTGGCTGAGATGTTGTTTTTTATGTGCTGAAGAACCAGTTTCTCAAAGCACTTCATCAGAATGGGGGGTCTCAATGAAAGAGACTGCCATTATTGCTTAATAAATGACCTCAAGGACCTTGATTCATTAGCAAAATTCTCATTGGATTTCATATAATAATCTTCTTTACAAGAGTTGACTGCTGAATTATTCTACTGTTTAAATTGCAAGTACCATGTTTGTATTACTTTGTTTTGTTACATTTACAGTATTTGCATTCATGAATTCATGTCAAGTTCATGTTGACAGCCAAATGTGAGAGCAGCTTGTTACATGAACTGGATGTTTGAATAACTAATTATAAAGTGATACTTTACAGTTTGTTTGCCTACCAGCTACAATCTGTCACTCATAGAACCTGCAGAAACATGGTGTCTGGTGCAAGGATGCTTCAGCAGAAGAGATGCAGATGTTTGCTAAGATGAGGACATATACTACAGACCTCTGGATAAAGAGTGATGTTCCTAATCACTCGCAGGATGGTAGCAACTTTACCTGCACTACCTTTCAGCCAATGGTGTGGGAAAAGGGCGAGGAGTAATTATTCAGGCTGATCCTATGATTGCCCCAGAGAGAAGATGTAAATGACCTGAACATGTTATTTTTAATGAATTACACAAGTGTCTGGCCCCTGGGGGAAAAGAAGACAGAGAGGCCTTATCATGCAGTGTGTGACCTAGTAATTTGTCCTGTTTAACTGCACGATCGTGCCCTCTTCCTTCGAGAGGAACTCATCTGAAAGCACACACAAACACACAATGTGCAATGAGTCATACACTGTCACATTCCTCCACATGCATTATAAAACAAGGGAAATCTTCTGGTTCATGTTTCTGCAAAAGTCTGTACCATAACAATAGTTTCTTTCACAACACAGCATCTAAGAAAAACAGAATGAAAAACATGGCTGTGTTGACAGCTCTGTGTAATTCATAAATAAGTATGTAAGAAAGGATGTTTCCTTGCGCTCTTGTTCATCATTTGTTCTGCGCCTATTGTTTTCAATTTTGATGCCTGACACCCACTGTTTATTGTATAACTTTCCGTCTCCTGCCTCTAAGCCCTTCATTCAACAGCATCTATAAAAAGTATTTTTCATCTCAATTTATGAATACCTCAGTTAATGTTGACAAAGTAATCCTGACAAAACATTTTTGTACTTAGAATAAAAGCAAAGATGCATATTGCAATTACAGAGGTTGCGCGCTGTTCCTCTATGGTGAACGTGCAACGCTAGACAAAACAAAGCCATCTCTGGGTGGGAGATTTTCAGCGTTGTCTGCTTAAATGTGGAAGTAGATGTGTT